>NW_021628242.1:36554-79254 GCF_900005855.1 Plasmodium gallinaceum | reverse complement strand
AACAAATATAAATGTATAAATATATATTTTAAGGATATTTATAAGCATTATTTAATAATAATGTGAATCATATATGAAATTTATAGAATTGTTTTAATATGAAGTTTGTATGAGTAATATTATAATATTTTTAATAGGTTTTTTATTATTTGAGGCTTCACCTTTTAGATTTTAGGTTTCATCATTTAGATTTCAGGTTTCAGGTTTCAGGTTTCAGGTTTCAGGTTTCAGGTTTCAGGTTTCAGGTTTCAGGTTTCAGGTAAAAAAAAAAAAAAAAAAAAAAAAAAAAAATACATTAATAAAAAAAAAGTTGATAATACATAAAAAAAAATTAACGGAAAAAATAAAGAATAGGAATAAAATAAATGATCATATATAATAATAATTATAATTTTTATTAATATACAATTCATTTCAAATAAAAGGCGTCTACTTGCCAATAACCACCTTTATATAGAATGAAACCTTCATTGTTAACTATAAAATTAAAAATAAAGAAAAAAGCAACAAAAAAATAAATTATCAATATCAAATTTTGTTTAAAGTATAAACATACAAAAAAAAAAAAAAAAAAAAAAAAGAAAAAAATTATATAAAAAAAGTGATCATAATTATTAAGTTGAAATAATGAAAATTAACATTGAGGCAATGCATTAATTCGTACTTTATTAAATAAAAATATGTATATAATTAATGTTTGCGTAAATTTTGATTATTCGTATTAAAAATACAGATCTTATTATAAAAAAATAAATAATAAATTGCAATTAAGTGTAAAAAAATTGTACTAATAGTTTAAATTTTTTTTTTTCTTTGTATCATTTTTTAGAAAGTTCTATTATTGTAATACAAATAAAAATTTTGAATTGTTTCTTTTTCTTGTATAAATTATTTGCATGTATAGTACAATGTTAAATAATAGATAACATTTTCAAAAAAAAATTAACAAATCTAATTCATTTTTCCTATCAGTAAAATATTGTGTACATGATATATTATAATGAAAAAAGATATACTTAATCCAAATTATTTAAATCTTTTTTTCAGTATTTAGAAAAATTTTGCTAAAAAATTAGCATTTCCTGTCACTGATAAGGATGCTGAATAAGATTGGAGCCATTGTCATTCATGCTCACATAAAAGAGCAGCAGTGGACATCAGTCCATGTTCTTGACCAGCTGTGGCACCCTCCCAGAAACGGCCTGAATCTTGGCTTCTAGGAGACAGCAAACCCCTTGAGACTCCTTGCCAGGCCAGCAGAGGGGAGCCTCAGTTCCTTCTAACAGGGCATCACCCACCACAAGCACATGGTGCTTCATTTTACGATATCCACAGCAGGCTACCAGTACGGTTTCTTCTTGCAGATCTTGATTGTGGGTTTCATGGGTGTCTATAGGTATAAGAAGATTACATAGTTTTACAGTGAAGCTGGAGGGTGGAGTCTGAAATGAGCCCTGTTTTATAGGTTACCAGGGGCCAAGCTGGCTCCCTCTCAGTGTTGTACCCTGATGGAACATGATTATTAAACATTGTTTCTTTCTCTCTGTCAGAACATCTAATAATACAAAGATGTTCAACTGCTTCTTGAGGCTCAGACACCTTTTGTAAAACATCATATTATTTGTTAATTTCTAATTTATATTTCCATATTTTTTGTTTTTAACTTATATTATCCTTACTGAAAAAAGAGGGAAATATTTTAGAAATCATTAAAAAAAATATTAGAAATAATTTCTCAATAATTTTTCTTACATTTTTAAAGATACCAAAAATGGATCTTAATTTAAGTGATGCTATTAATATTGATTCTAATAAGAGACTAAATGAGGGAGATTCAACTACAGGTTTCACTCATAGGACAATAAAAGATGCAACTGTTACAAAACGAGAAAATCCATTACACAATTGTTTTTTGAAATTACGAGATGCCATTAAAAAACCATCTAAAGATATAAATTTGGATTCAGCTACATCAAAAAATCTTCTTCATAAAAAGTCGTTAAGTATTTTTCAATTAGTTATCATTATTATTTCTTTCCTTCGTTTTGCGGTAAAATAAATTTTATAATTAAAAACTTTATATATATTATAAAAACAAAATTTTAAATCATTTATAATAATTTACAGAAAACTTACTCTCTTAAATTGAAAGCTAAAAATGAAATGAATGTTAGGTTGCAGAATTTTTACTTTTCTTAACATTAAATTTTTTTAAAAGAAGGATAAGTGTATTATTTTTTTATGTAGTTAACTTAAAATAGGAAATAAAAAAAATTTATAACTTTTTTTTTTATATAGATTTTCATGGTTATGTATTTTCAATAGAACTATTATATTTCATTATCAAAAAGGTTAATAATTCCTTTTATTAACTTATCAATACATATAATGTAGTTTTCATATTTTTACTATACACTTTTTGTTAAAATCCAAGAATTCTAATGCGTACACTTTAATATGGAATTTACAATATATATCTTACATGCACATGTTAAACTTTATAAATTTTATAATTACTCTTAATATAATTAAAAATAGATTGATAATACTATTTATTAACCATTTTACTAATGATAAGTACATAAAAAATTATTAGTTATATGATCAATAAAAATAATTGATGATATTTTTGGACTTTCAATAGAATGAAATAGAATATAGCTAAATATTCAGTTGTACATGTAAGATATTTAAAGCAATGAATAAAAAAAATAAACCAAAAAAAAATTTAAATTCATTTAAATGGTAGAAGAAACTCTACATTCTTATTATTAATCCTTTTATTCAATACTCTAGCAAAGTAATGAATAGGAAAATAATAAAATATTAATTACATTTATTTTACTTATATTATTATTTATATTTAACAATTCAAATTTATTTCTCACAAATTAACAAGCATAAATAATTGAAAAAATTCAAATTAAATTACGTAAGTACTACAAAACACAAAATTTTTATTATAGTTAATATAATATTTTCTTAAATAAATTTAAACAAAAATACACCACAATAAGCTCTATTAGTCATTAACATTTTCTTCTATTTTTCGATCACTAAATTCCTTTAAAAAAAAAGTAAAAATTTATTTTTTTCTGTATTTAAATTACAAAAATAAAAAAAAATATTAACTAATTTTTTTCCTTTTTTTTTTTACTTAGCAATTTCATGTTGGTTTATTAAATGTATTATTAACCTTTTTGATAATAAACAATAATAGTTGTATGGAAAATATATAGTTATACATGCATATTCTAGATTCAAAAAAGAAAAAAAAAAAAAAAAATTAATTGTTAATTTCATTGTTTTCTTTTTCTAATTTTTAAATACAAAAAATTAATAAAATATAAATTATACTATATAAATAGTAGTATATAAAAATTATATTATCATTAATATAAAATTTTCTCATAAAAATTCAAAACATAAATTCCGTACAAAAGACACTCTTTTGTAAAAAAAAAATATTTCTGATATTTTTTTTTTTAACTAGCACTTGCATGGCTCACCATGTATTTTACATATAGATAGCCATTTTCACTCTTAAAAAGGTTAATAATTCTTTTTATTATCCAGCAAGGAATTGTTAGTCTTTTTGAGAATAAAAAGAATTAGCTATATAGAAAATAAATAATTATCCGTAGAAACTCTAGATAAAAAAAAAATAATAGTTGTCAATTTTTTTTGCTTTCTTTTTGTAATTTAAAATAAATAAAAAAAATATTTTTATTTTTTTTTTAAATTGATTGATGATTTAAGAATAGAAGAAGAAATTTAAAAAAAAAAATTCTTTTTAGCCAAATTTTGTCTAAATTTATAAAAGAAAACGCTATATTTACGATAATAAAATTCTCATATTTTATAGTATTTATATAATTTAATTCGTATTTAGTTAATTATTTATTTTTCTTAAGTTGAGAGCAATGAATTGACTGCTAGACATAATTCATAATATTATAAATAAAATTTTATAATAACTTTAAAAAAAAGAAGATTCTAATTTTTAAAAAAAATTTATAAATCATATATTTTATAGTATATTTAATGATAAAAGCGTAATAGCAATTTTAATTTCAAATTAGAGATAATATGAAATTACAAGGTATTACATATATTTAATTGTGATTAAAAATTTTATTTTATTTCAAAATTGAAAAATTTTCTATATTTGTATATAGATAAAGTGATACTGCATCAATAAATGAATGAAAATAATTATAGTTATTATATGTTAAATCTTAGTGATTACTATACGAATAATAAATATAACAAAAAAAAAAAAAAATAATTAATATACACAATTTAAAAAAAAAATTCAATAGTAATATAAGTATAATATATCTATATATATATAATGACTTATAATTATTAGTAAATCTAATTAAAAATATATTGTTTCTAATAATCTATTCGTATAATTATAATAAAAAAAAAGAAAGAAGTGAAAAAAAAAAAAAAATTATAGAATTCTTGTTATAATTATTATAAAAGAATAAATAAAAAATAATATTTTATTCTGTTAGAAATGAAAAAATATATATGCGAGAAATGATCATAAATAATAAATACTTTTTAGTAACACGAAAAATTTTATTCAGTTATACGTATAAAAATATTATGAATATTTATTATCACTCCTTGAACATATAACAATAATATATTACAGCGTTATAACATCGATGTTATTTTAATATAAAAAATTATTGTATTTTTCTTTTTTTTTTTTTATCTCTCAATACAAATAAAAAATTAAAAAAAATAAATTGAATTATTATTTAAAAATATTTTTTCTTATCTTAGATATAGTGTTAATTTCTTTTGTAATCTTTTATTTACGTATATTAATTAATTAAAATGATATGCAATTTATTAAATCTAAATATTTTTTTAAAATGATTCAGAAATGAAAATATTTAATAGAAAAAAGTTTATATATATATAAATTTTAATGTAAATAGATAATTATATATAATTTTTTAAATGAATGTATACGAAGTATTTTTTTACATGTTGTATAACAGATTAACAATTTATGTATAATTATATAAGTAATTAATTAAAAGAATATTTCTATTCAATGGGCTTTTGATTTTCATCATTTTTAATTAATACAAATACAAATATTTCCGTGAAAAGATAAAAGTCAAACTTAAAATTTAGAACATAAATTATAAATAATATTTTATTACAAAAATAAATTTGAATTTTGTTATTTTTTTTTTTTACTCAATTTTATCATAAAATATATATTAACTCATTAAAATGACAAATCAACATTTATATAGAAAATTCAGTGATTAATCTAATTTTATTAATTATCACAATTATACACACTTGAATATATAACATTAAAGGGATATAAAATGAACATTTAACACACCATAAAAAAATATCGTTAGTAAAATATTATAATATTTTTACTGTTTTACATATACAAATATAATTAACAATTCACTTTAAGTTATGAAAAAAAAGATGCAACTAAAGAAAAAAATTCATCATATAAAATAAACATGAATAAATATACTAAAAGAATATGTGTAAAATTCTTGGGCACTTAAGTTCAAATACAATACCACGCTTTTAGCAAATTTTTAATTTATCCTTATTATAATTTATAATATAATGAGATTCTCATTTATTTTTTTTTTTTTATAGTAACTATATACAATTAAAATGTTTAATAAAAAATTTTGCTAAACATAAATATTTATTTTTATAATTTTTCACTTATATATATATATATATATATATGCATCAATAATTAGGGATTACTAACATTTTAAAGGATCTTAAGAATATTAATGTAAAAATAAGATATATTTGCACATATATTTCATATTAATGAATTAAGCAATAAACTATCTAAAAAGGATTCAATGGTTAATTTACTAATTGTTTATTTAAAGAACTTTATGAAATTTTTTGTAGAAAAATGAATGGCATAAAATGATTTAAACTAATTTTGCTTATTATAAATATATTTTTGTTATAAATAAACTCATAATTGATTTACATAACATGCAACAAATATTTTTATTTCATATTATATCTATAATTATTTAAATAAAGATATATTAAGTTTTTTAACTATTTATAACATATATTTACTTTATAAGACTCATTTATCCAATTTAACCAAACAATTTATTTTTATTGAAACTTATATCCATGTTATAAAATCCTTTAATAATACATAAAATATTTTTATTGTCTATAATTTATATTGCCACATAAAAAAAATAAATTCTCATAAAAATAATAATAATTGAAATTCACTTAAAAATAAAAAGAAAATTTATATTTTTATTTAACATGAATCACTCTTAACAAAAAATAAAAAATTAAAATTAAAATATAAATATAAACGAATGTATAGCATCAATGAAAAAAAAAAATTAAGCCTTTATTTTAATTTTTATAAATACTCTACAATAATTTTGACTAGTTAATATATTTGCTTATATATTTTAAATGAATAGGTAATTTATTATGTTACGTGATATATCTAATTTTGATTCTTAAAAAGGTTAATAATATTTTATTGACTATTGATATAAAAATATAATTTTCTTTTTAAATTATTTTTTTTAGGAATAAAAGAAAAAAAAAAATTTTTGTTTTCTTTAATATTTAATTAACGAATTTAGTAATGAGTTACATTTATATAAAAAAAAAAAATAAAAGTATTTAATTATAATATTTTTATATTTTAGATATTTTACTGTTTTAAATATTTCTTGAGTTATGCTAATATTCTATATTAAAGAAAGCAAATGTATAATGCTTAATTAAAAGTTAAATTTAATATATGAATTTATTATAAAAATTTAGAACTTACAATATTATAAACCTTTTATCAATAGAAATATAGTTGAAGGGTTCTTAATTGGATGATAAAACTCAAAAAATTCTAGAATATTATCTTTAGATATTTAATAAAGACATAAACAACAAACGGCTATAATAATAAATTTATTAAACTGGAATTTTTATATTTTTATTGGGAATTCATTAATTTAAAATAAATTTATGCTTATTATAATCTTAGACGATTTAATATTGTGAGTAAAAATAATAAACATAAATATTTCATATCATTTGGAAGAATAACATTTCTCATATAATATCATGTTCCAATATTTATGCTATTGGACTATAAATAATATTATCGATACATTCTTAATTATATTTATTTAAATAAAATGANACCTTTTATCAATAGAAATATAGTTGAAGGGTTCTTAATTGGATGATAAAACTCAAAAAATTCTAGAATATTATCTTTAGATATTTAATAAAGACATAAGCAACAAACGGCTATAATAATAAATTTATTAAACTGGAATTTTTATATTTTTATTGGGAATTCATTAATTTAAAATAAATTTATGCTTATTATAATCTTAGACGATTTAATATTGTGAGTAAAAATAATAAACATAAATATTTCATATCATTTGGAAGAATAACATTTCTCATATAATATCATGTTCTAATATTTATGCTATTGGACTATAAATAATATTATCGATACATTCATAATTATATTTATTTTAATAAAATGAATAAATATATTTTTATTTGTATATATGAAAAAAGAAAATGGATAAACAAAATATGTACTAAAAGAAAAATGCTCTTAGGATAATTACAGTAAAAAAAAAAAAAATGTAGATATAATTTATTTTACTTCATTATATTTTTTTTTTTTTGTTTTCCACGCCGATTCAAAAAAAAAAAATTTTTTTTGATATTAATTTTTTTTTTTTTTTCAAAAGGAATATGATAATATAAAGTATTTTTTTAAGAAATATTAAAAATTTAATGTTAAATATGATAGACATAAAGAATTTCGTAAATTAACTAAAATAGTAACTATTGTAACTAATATTTAATATAATTGACAAATTCGTGTAATTTACTTAACATTCTATTTTAAATAAAACAAAACAAATAGAGTTTTCTCTACGTGCTCTTTATTAATTTGTTCGTTAAATACCAGAACGGAAAATTAATAAATCAATTCTTCATTATATTTAAACATAATTTGCCAATAAATAAATAATTAATTTATTAGACAAATAAAAATTAAACAAAATCAAAATATATAAATGAAAAGCAATATTATACAAAAAAAAATATGTGTTTTTAGAAATATTTTTATCTCGATAAATATAATTTTAGTTAAATATTTAATTCATATTTTTGAATGCATTATATGTATAGCTATTATTATTTTATTTTAATTAATACAAGAAATTTGTGCATTTAAATAAGGTAACAACTAATTTTATCAATAACTAATAAAAAGAAAATAGAATAAAAATTTATAGTCCTTTGTATTTTAGTTTTATATAATTTATTCAAAAAAAAGAATTTTAACCTTTTTTAATATATAATTTATTTTTTTCCTTTTCAATAGTTTTGCTGTAGTACTATTCAGAAAACAAATAAAGAAAGTATAGAATAGTCTCCATTGATTTTAATAAATGTAAAAAAAATTTATTTGTGCTTTAGGTGAGTATACTTTATATAATATGTTTACATAACTAGGCATTTATTTTATTATAGGTATTTATTTTCATTAATGAAAATTTATCTTTATTAAAAATTTAAATCACAATTTAAACTAATGATTAGATATAAAATACCATAAAATAAAATAGTAAATTCAAGTTATAGTCATTAAAAATCTTTTAAAAATGCATAAAAATTAAATATTAATATAAAATAAATTATTTTTTTTTCTTTTAAATTTCAAATGTAATTTTTAATAGTTTTAAACATTAATTCTATTAACAAAATTTAACTAATCTCAAAAAAAAGTATTTCATTAACCAAAAAGAAATCCTTTCTTTTTTTTTAAATTAAATATTATGTAATTAACAAAAAAAATTTATAACAAAAAAAGAGCTTTTTTTTATCAGATATCTTTTTACTCAAGAAGTATGGATAGCTAACTTATTATTATATACATAATATATTATTATTTTATAAATAAATAACATCAATATATTTTATTAATCAATACCTAAGAAAATAGCTAAAAGTATTGTGAATTAAAATTAAAAATAATATTTGAAAAATTATATTTATTAAAAATATTATGTTTATATTTCTATAAAATGTTTATAATATACTCTGTATACTCTATTTTTAAAAGCATAGATTTTTTAAAATTAATTTTAAATATTTACCTTTAGATATTGCTTCTTAGGATAATAATTATATTCGTTATGAGTAATAAGTAATTCTCCACTTATTTTAAATAAATATTTTTGTACGGTATTTTATTAAAATAATTGAATTAGTTATAGGTCTATTGATTGTACATTAAAATCCTTCTATAGTATTTTAAAATAATCAAATTAATAAATAGAAGGTAGATATATATTTTTCCGGGTACATTTATTATAATATAACTTACTGTAAATAATTATACACTTGATTTATTAATTGACAATTCAAATACTCTTAGAATATTAAACAGTTCATTTAACAAGCATCATGTATATAAATTTATATATGTTTTCTTACTATAAAATCATTCATTATAGATAATATATATTTTTTATACAAATACTCTTTAGAGTAAAAATTAAAAAATTTATTTTCTCTATAAATAAAATCCTCGAATTAATGTTAAAATTAGAATTTAACTAAGTTCAATATATTAAACTTTTATAATCATACATACATATATATATATATATATATATATATTTTATAAAAACTATTATACGTTCTTAGAATCTTAAAAACGTTATTTTTTCTAAAATTATATGTAAAAGCCACATACTAATTTTTATTCATTCATTTATGTATGTATATAAACACAATAAAATTTACATCTAAAAAAAAAAAAAATATTATTTTAATTTTTTTTTTATATGAATTTTTTATGCATATCTTAGTATATATTTATTTTTATGAATTTCTTTTCTTACTCATTTTATTCAATATATTATTTGCATTAGAAAATGGTAATAAATCTACCATTACTATCATGTGAAAATTCAAAAAGTCAATAATGTTCTTTATAACTAGTTATAAGTCTAATACTGTTCTATTTATTGTGAATTAAAATTTTTTGGTAGATTAATAAAGAACGTGTGAGTGATTTATATTAATTTTAATTATTGTGGAAATATATATCTGCTATAAGTAAACATTATACATATATTTTACACATGTCCTATAAATGATATTATCAATCTATTTTAAATGATATTTAAATAAATAAAGTATATATATTTTCATGTGTACCTGCTAAATATGAAAGAAACATATGCATATATAAATGTATATACTAAAAGTAAACGAAAAAAAAAAATATAATTATTTTTTTTATTTTTTTTGGATAATGCATTGTTTATTACCTATTTAACGATTTTACTAATATTGAACAAACAAATCACTACAGAGAATGCAGAGAAAGCTCCACTTATTTTATTTTTATTAAATTAAAATACAAATCAAATTATTCACTTTTATTAATTAATATCAAATGTTAATTGCATTAGTTATTTATTATTGTTGTTAACTTAAACAATATTACATGTTGATATATTAGTTGTCTCTTCAATGACTTTGTTAGAGTATTGTTTTATTAAGTGGGTGTTCGGTGACTTTGATAGAGTACTGAATAAACCAATTAATAAAGAGCATGAAGAGTTGCCTCTACGATTTTGGTGTATTTATATATACTTTTATATGCTTTGAACGAGTGATTCTTAATTATGTGCTCTACTTCGTTCAGCATTCTTTGATTTGAATAAGCATTTATTTACTTTAATAAAAATCCTTATTGAATATTAATTATTTATTAATTGTAAATTACTAGTTTATTAGTTATGAGTTACATTTAGCAATTAATATATATTGTTGTTGAATTAACCAGCATAAACAATTATTGACAAATACAAAAAATTCTATAAATATTAATTACATAAAAATTTTATTGTTATATGTATAAAATATTCTTTTAAAAAATTCATCACAAAAACGTATTTCCTTCCCTCAAAAAAAAACTCTTTTTTTTTTTCATTTATTTACTGGTAACAAATCTTTTTCCAATTGATTTCTTTTTTTTTTTTTTAACAATTTTTTTTCTTAATGGTCTTTGCATTTTTTTTTTTTATCAAATTTTTTCTGACCGTCTTTGTACTTTTTTTTCATAAATAAAAAAAGTACAAACAAAAAAAAAATGATCATCAATTTTTTTTTTGTGTGTGAGCATGACCAACTTCGTATTCATCATTTAACTAGTCCTTTTATTTTCCAAGAAGGTTAATAAAGCCTTTTATTAACCACAAAGTCACCGAACACCATGTTAATAAATCAGTTGGTTAATACATTGGTCTATAAACAATACTATTGACCTTTTTTGCATAATTTTAGACGAATAAATTGAATAAAAACATTTCAATTTGTGCATGCTAATTCGCAAGGACAATATGATATAATAAATGTCTTCACTAAATTAGTTATTCAAAAAGTATGTAAACAAAAAACATATGTATATACATACTTGCACTTAAAGTGAGTGCACTTAAAAAAAAATAAATAAATAATAATATTTTTTTTGTGTGGGTATTTACAATTAAAAAATAATGTATATTATGATGATATTTTTTTTATTACAAAAAAAAAATCAGTTTTTTTTTTTTTTTTTTTGGAGGATAATGTGCAGACTACTATAGAATGTATATATTTATTTTAAGCTAAAATGTAATATTAAGGAAATTACATTTTAGAGTGTTGCTTATAATAAAAAAAAATAATTAACTAATAAGTCATATTTAATGTTTATAAATGAAAATAAAAATTTTATATTAAAATTAAGTAGAGTTTACACTACATTTTCCTTATTAATTTATTTGTTTGACACGAGAGAAGTAATTAAACAACCATTAATAAATCAGAGCTATAAAGAATTTCTTTTCCTTAGGAATATTATCCTATTTATAATAATTATAATAATTTTAATACTTCATGAAATGTTATTTGGATAATTTAAGTTTCTATGTCTGCAATACCCAAACTATTCAAATTATTTTAATATCTATGTTGAACGTAAGACACTTTTATATTTTACATATTTTTACTAGTAAGAACGACTTCTACAAAAAATATTAAAAAAATATAAATTATAAAAAATGTACTTTTATTAAATTTATGATCATTTTTTAGAGAAAAATTAATGTTAATATGTTAAAAATGATAGTATTTATACACACTACTTTTTATTAATAATACGTCAATGATTTTAACAAATTAAAATTAAAAAATAATAATTCTTAATAAAATTCAGCATTAATATTTACAAAGATGTCTTAAAAAATTTGACCTTTTAAGAAAAAAGTTATATTAGGAAGGGACAATTGTTGAGTTCATTTATGCTTTTTAATAAAAGACTTCATTAACCTTTTTGGTAATAAAAAGAACTAGTTACATGAAGAATGCGTAGTTGGTCACGCACACGCTAAAAAAAAAAAAAAAAAAAAATTATTGAACTTTTTTTTATTTTTTTTTTTAATAAATGGAGATACGTAAAAAAAAAATATACACATTTTTTTTAAAAAGATTTGATGAAAGAGAGAAAATTGGTAAAATAAAAATCGGGAATAAGATTTAGTACCAATAAAAATGAGATCTTAAATAGATAAAAGATATTTACATATAAAAGAGTTTAATTTGCATAATATTTATATTTTTAATTTGTGAGAGAAAATTTCATACATATGACAATAAAATTTTCACGTAATTAACATTCATATAATTAATTTGCATTTTTACTAATTGTTAATGTTTGTTAGTTCAACAGCTATATGTTTAAATTGCTGAACATAACTCATAACAAAGAAATAATTAATTTACAATTAAATAATAATCAATATTCATTAAGGATTTAAATTTTTAATAAAAAAAAGGATTTTTATTAAAGTAAATATATGCCTATTGAAAATAAAGAAGGTTGAACGAAGTAGAGCACATAGTTAAGAGTTACTCTTTCAAAGCATATAAAATACGTATAAATACAACAAAATAGTAGAGACACCTCTACATGCTCTTTATTAAATGGTTTGTTCAATACTCTAGAAAAGTCATCGAACACCCAGTTAATAAATCAATACCATATAAATAGGTTACCTAAATTTCGTAAGTAAAAGGAAAAATAAAAAATTGTGCTATATATATAAAACTAAAAATAAGAAATAAAATAAACACATTGTAATAATAATCAACACTTATCAAATAAATATATGAAGGTAAAAAACAAAAAAAAAAATAATTTTTTTTTATATTTAATTAGAAGATTATAATATTATATAAGCAAAAATTATTTTATAATTCTGTTTTATCTTTATTTATTGATATTTTTTATATCACAATAAAAATGCATTCTTTTGAATTTTATAAGAAAAAACCTATTATATTTAACTAAAGATATATTTTTATATTTAGTAAATAACATTTATATTAAATTTGAAACTAATAAGCATTACTAGTAAAATAGTAAATTTATAAAAATATATTTTTATAATAAAATAAGTAATTTTATCAAAAAATAAAACTTTTTTTAAAAAATATTTTTTTCTGTATATACATGATTAAAAAAATAGTATTTTTTTTTTTTTTTAAATTGTAATTAATTTATTTGACTTTTAAATGTTCTTTTTATAAGATTTGTTATCATAATCTCTTTAACGTTAATACCTATTTTCACTTTTTCTTTTGAATTTAAATACTTAATAAATTTTTCTTATTTTTTTTCAAATATTTGAAAAAGTAATTTATTTTAAAAAATAATTATAACATAAAATAAATGTATACATATATTGTATAAATATTTATAAATAATTAAAATAGAAAAAAAAGAATTAGGATAAAAAAAAGTATATTAGAAAAATCAAAAAAGTTATATTTAAAAGAAAAATATTCACAAACAAAAATTAGTTTCATATTAAGTGAAAAATTTTGACAAATGTAGTATACTGCATGAAAAATATATGAGTATAAAAATTTTTAATTTATAGAGCTTGTTTTTCTTTTTTGATCGAGATATACCTCTATAATATACGAAGATTTATATTTATTAATTATAATATATCGTATATAAAATAATTTAAAGTTCGACATAATTCACAGAGATTGGTAGTTTAGAAAAAAAAGATAAAAAAAAAACCTTAAACGTTAAATTTATATCATTTATAATTTTTATGCGTATTAAATTAAAAATATTTAATTTTATAAAAACATTGATACATCCAAATTAAAAGAAGGAATGTAGTAATTTTTAAATATAAAGTTAACGTTTTCATATTAATATATTTATAGAATANTCTGTTTGTGTACATGACCAACTTCATATTCATTATTTAACTAGTCCTTTTATTTTCCAAAAAGGTTAATAAAGCCTTTTATTAACCACAAAGTCACCGAACACCCAATTAATAAATAAATTGGTTAATACATTGCTCTATAAACAATACTATTGACCTTTTTTGTATAATTTTAGACGAATAAATTGAATAAAAACATTTCAATTTGTGCATGCTAATTCGCAAGGACAATATGATATAATAAATGTCTTCACTAAATTAGTTATTCAAAAAGTATGTAAACAAAAAACATATGTATATACATACTTGCACTTAAAGTGAGTGCATTAAAAAAAAATAAATAAATAGTAATATTTTTTATGTGTGGGTATTTACAATTAAAAAAAAATATATATAATGATGATATTTATTTTATTACAAAAAAAAATGTAATCTTAAAAAAGAAATTAGTTTTTCTTTTTTTTTTTTTTTGGAGGATAATATGCAGACTACTATAGAATGTACATTTTTATTTTAAGCTAAAATGTAATATTTGAGGAAATTACATTTTGGAGTGTTTCTTTATTAAAAAGAAAATAATTAACTAAGCAATATTTAATGTTTATTAATAATAATAAAAATTTTATATCAAAATTAAGTAGAGTTTACACTATATATTCCTTATTAATTTATTTGTTTGACACTAGAAAAGTAATTTAATAACCATTAATAAATCAGAGCTATAAATAATTTCTTTTCCTTAGGAATATTATCTTATTTATAGTAATTATAATCATTTTAATACTTCATGAACTGTTACTTGGATAATTTATATTTCTATATATCCAATACATACACTATTGAAATTATTTTAATATCATGTAATATCTATGTTAAATATAAGACACTTTTATATTTTACATATTTTTACTTGTAAGAAAAAATTCTACATATATTATTAATAAAATATAAATCATAAAAAATGCACTTTTATTAAATTCACGATTATTTTTTAGAGAAAAACNTTTTTATAAGATTTGTTATCATAATCTCTTTAACGTTAATACCTATTTTCACTTTTTCTTTTGAATTTAAATACTTAATAAATTTTTCTTATTTTTTTTCAAATATTTGAAAAAGTAATTTATTTTAAAAAATAATTATAACATAAAATAAATGTATACATATATTGTATAAATATTTATAAATAATTAAAATAGAAAAAAAAGAATTAGGATAAAAAAAAGTATATTAGAAAAATCAAAAAAGTTATATTTAAAAGAAAAATATTCACAAACAAAAATTAGTTTCATATTAAGTGAAAAATTTTGACAAATGTAGTATACTGCATGAAAAATATATGAGTATAAAAATTTTTAATTTATAGAGCTTGTTTTTCTTTTTTGATCGAGATATACCTCTATAATATACGAAGATTTATATTTATTAATTATAATATATCGTATATAAAATAATTTAAAGTTCGACATAATTCACAGAGATTGGTAGTTTAGAAAAAAAAGATAAAAAAAAAACCTTAAACGTTAAATTTATATCATTTATAATTTTTATGCGTATTAAATTAAAAATATTTAATTTTTTTACATAATATAAAGATAAATAAAATTTTAATAAAATATTTTTAAAATAACTTTATTCTATTTATTATATTTCTTATTTATTTGTAAATTAACATTCTTATTTTATCTTCTAATTAATTAAGAATATTATTCCTATTTATAGTAACCATAATATCTTATGTAATAATAAAAAATTATAAATTACATTTCATATATGAAAATCATTTTCTATTTTAAAAATTTAAGAAATTAATATAAGTTATAATAATATCTAAATTAATATTACAAATCCATAATTTAGTATTATTGAAAATTGAAACAATTTTACACTTGAATTAACAACTTCCACTTCATTATTATTCTATAAATATATTAATATATTAATATGAAAACGTTAATTTTATATTTAAAAATTACTTCATTCCTTCTTTTAATTTGGATGTATCCATGTTTTAATAAAGTAAGTTAAAATATTTACAAAATATATACATATAGATATATTTTATTTCTAATTATTTTTAACATTCCATTTGATTTACTATTCTAAAAAAAAAAACATTCCTCTAAAAATATTTTTATTTAATCCATAGTGTAATTCTTATAAAACTTTGATTGATAAAAATATACTGGAAGCAAAAAATGAGTTAAAATATGAGAGATTATTAGCAGAGGGTGACATAGCAGATAAAAAGCAAACTAAAGCTGAAGGAGGCCTAGAAGAATGTGCATTAGATAATAAAAAAAACGAATATAAAAATCCAGTTCAATACGAGAATCCGTGCGATCACTGGCATAATGTCGTTACTCCAATTTTGCGGAAGCAATTTGATGAAGAAACAAGTGAAATGGACCCTAAATGGAGGGACCAAAAATGGAATAATGAATGGAATAATATTTCATCTACAAAAGTTAATGATCTATCTTCAATATATCAACAACAAGATATTTCAGAAGAGGAAAAAAAAAAAAAAATTTTTAGTGTTATGGAAGAAATTAGCTCAGAATTTGCGAAATTTTTAGACGAATGTAAAAAAGAGATAAAAAACAATAAAACAGAATCCAAATCTAAGAAAGAGATGAGAGATAACAAAACAGAATCCGAATCTATGAAAGAGATGAAAAATAATAAAATAGAATCCAAATCTATGAAGGAGATGATAGACAATAAAACAGAATCCGAATCTAAGAATGAGCAGGGAAAAAATAAAATAAAAAATAAGAAATCAAATTTTTTGAAATTTCTTTTTAAGAGGTTTGATAACCATTAAGAAAATAAAAATTAATTGTTTAACAGAGAATATATGATTATTCATGCGCAAAATTTAGTTAAAATAAAGAAAAATTAATATTTTGTCTAAATTTTTTTTGTAGAGATATATTTTATTTTTTAAAAAAAAAAAAAATTAAAAGAGAAAAATTTTTTAGAAAAAAATAACTTCATGAGAATATTTTATAATTTTCATGAATAAAATTTTCGTTAAGTGATATTAATATAATTAAAATTTTTTTTTTATTATTTAAGTATTCTTATTATTATTAAAAGCAGTGAACATATGTTACTGAAAATTACTTAAAAAAAGCAATAAATATTTTGTACTAAAATGTTAATAATTAATGTGAATATATGTTTTTAATAAAATGCATAATTTTCTTCTGAGTAAATTTACAATGAACCGCATTATTGCAGTTTATTTGTTTATATCATTAAAATTAGATTTAATATCGATTTAATTACTAGAGAGAACTCCATATTCTCTTTAATAATTTCCTTTTCATTACTTGATTTATTAACTGGGTGTTTGGGGACTTTATTATAGTACTGAACAAACCAATTAATAAAGAGCATGTAGAGATGTCTCTACGATTTTTGTATATTTATATATATTTTTATTTGCTTTGAACGAGTGATCTTTTATTAAAATATACTTCGTTTAGCATTCTTTTCTTTCAATAGGTATTTATTTACTTTAATAAAAATCCTTATTTTTATTATATATTTAAATACTTATTGAATATTAATTATTAATTAATTATAATTACTAGTTTATTTGTTATGAGTTACTTTCAGCAATTAATATATATTGCTGTTAAATTAACAAACATGAACAATTATTGACAAAAACAAATAAATTATATAAATATTAATTACATGAAAATTTTATTGTTATATGTATAAAATTTTCTTTTACAAAATTCATCATAAAAATATTTTCATTTAATTCCTTTGTCTTCAAAAAAAAGAATCTTTTTTTTTTTTTTTTTTTTTTTTTATTATTTATTTATTAGTAACAAATATTTTAACAAATTGATTTTTTTCATCAATTTTTTTCCTGACTATTTTTACATTTTTTTTTATCAAATTTTTTTTTTCTGACAGTCTTTGTACTTTTTTTTTAAAAAGTACAAACAAAAAAAAACATCAATTTTTTTTTTTTTGTGTGTGTGTATGCATGACCAACTTCGCATACTTCATTTAACTGGTCCTTTTATTTTCCAAAAAGGTTAATGAAGCCTTTTATAAACCATTACTCTAGCAAATTCATTGAATGATAATTTGATAAATTGAAAATGTAAATCAATGATATGTTAAGTGGGTGTTCGGTGACTTCACTAGAGTACTGAACAAACAAATAAATAATGAGCATGTAGAGATGCCTCTACGATTTTGTTGTATTTATATATATTTTTACATGCTTTGAACGAGTAATTCTTAATTATGTGCTCTACTTCGTTCAGCATTCTTTAATTTCAATAGGCATTTATTTATTTTAATAAAAATCCCTATTTTTATTTAAAATTTAAATTCTTATTGAATATTGACTATTAATTAAATGTAATTTACTTATTTCTTTGTAATGTGTTATGTTCAGCAATTTAAACATATTGCTATTGAATTAACAAACATTAACAATTAGTAAAAATGCAAATAAATGATATGAATATTAATTACGTGAAAATTTTATTATCGCATGTATAAAATTTTCTCTCAAATTCAAAATATAAATATTATGAAAATTAAACTATTTTATGATAACATTATTATCTTTTGTTAAAGAAAAATCCTTCTCCCGATAAATTATTTCTTTCCATAAAAAAAAAATAAAAATCTTTTTTTTTTTTTTTTAGTTGGCACAATCAACTACGTATTCTCCATATAGCTAGTCCTTTTTATAGCCAAAAAGGTTAATGAAACCTTTTATTAATCAATTATGGAAAATAAATAAATCAGGTAGTAAATGTAGAGGATAAAATAGAAAAAAAAAAGTTGGTTGCAGAATTATTACCAGTTTACCTACATGACAAAAAAAGGACACAAAAAGGAAAAAAAAAAAGTTTTTATTGAGAATTATAAGATTTAAAGATTTGTTAATAAAAGGAATTATTAGCCTTTTTGAGAAAAAAATTAATAGCTATATGGAAAATTAATAGACATGAAAGTACAAGATAAATGAAAAAAAAAAGAATTGAATAGTGTGAAAATAATGCTCAAGTTATTAAAAATGGAAGAAAACTTGATAAAAAGTTTTTTCCTGGCAAATTTTTATCTTTGAATTTTAAAGAGAAAATTTTATATTAACAATAATAAAATTTTTATGTTTGCATTCTTGTATAACTTATTTTGCATTTTGTTATTTATATTTGCTAATTCGCAAGAAGTGAATTTGAATTGTTAAAAATAACTCATAATATTATAAGTAAAATATATGTGATTTAAAAATACATTTAATAAAGATTTAAATTTTTAATAAAAGTAGGGATTTTTATTATAATAATTAAATGCCTCATAAAAGCAATAAATGTTCAATGAGGAAGACAATATACATTTCAATTGTTTATAGTATTAAAAACAAATTTAAATTAATTTAAATTGTAGAAGAAACTCTACATGCTCATTGTTAATCCTTTTATTCAATACTCTAGTAAAGTAATGAATAGGAAATTAATAAACCATTAATTACATTTATTTTACTTATGATTTATATTCAACAATTCAAATTTATTGCTCTCAAATTAACTAGCATAAACAATTGATAAAATTCAAATTAAATTACATGAGTACTACAAGACACAAAAATTTCATTATAGTTAATATAAAATTTTCTTATTAAAATTTAAACAAAAATACACCACAATAAGTTTTTTTAGTCAATAACTTTTATTTCTATTTTTCGACCACTGAATTCCTTTTAAAAAAAGTAAAAATTTATTTTTTTTGCGTATTTAAATTACAAAAATAAAAAAAACATTAACTAATTTTTTTCTTTTTTTTTTACTTAACAATTGCATGTCGGTTAATAAAATGTATTATTACCCTTCTTAAAATAAACGATAAAAGTTGTATGGAAAATATATAGTTATACAATGGTTAATAAAGGCTCATTAACCTTTCTGGATATAAAAGGGAGTAGCTATGTGGAGAATACGCAGTTGGTTGTGCTAACTAAAAAAAAAAAAAAATTATTGGAATTTTTTTTTGAGGTGTTTTTCTTTTGAAAAAGATGAAGATGAAAAAAAAAAAAAAAAGATTTTTATTTTTTTTTTTGGAAAGAGAATGATTGATAGAGAGATTTTTTTTACAAAAGATAATAATGTGTTTATAAAAATGTTTAATTTGCGTAATATTTATATTTTGAATTTGTGAGAGAAAATTTTATACTTATGACAATAAAATTTTCACGTATATAATATTAATATAATTTTCTTGCATTTCTACTAATTGTTTATGTCTGTTAATTTAACAGCAATATAATTAAACTGCTGAATATAACTCATAACGACGAAATAAATGAATTACATTTAATTAATAATAAATGTTAAATGAAGATTTAAATTTTTCATAAAAATAGGGATTTTCATTAAAGTAAATAAATGCCTATTGAAATTAAAGAATGCATAACGAAGTAGAGCACATAATTAAGAATTACTCGTTCAAAGCATTTAAAAATATATATAAATACATCAAAATCGTAGAGGCAACTCTACATGCTCTTTATTTTTATGTCTGATAAGTACTCTAACAAAGTCACCGAACAACCAGTTAATAAATCAATACTATATAAATGAGTTACCTAAATTTCGTAAGTGAAACGAAAAATAAAAAATTGTGCTATAAATATATAAAACTAAAAATAAAAAAGAAAATAAAAACATCGTAATAATAATCGACACTTATCAAATAAATATATAAAGATAAAAAAGAAAAAAAAAAAAAAGTAATTTTTTTTTATATTTAATTAGAAGATTATAATAATATATATTCAAAAAGTTATGTTATAATTCTGTTATATCATTATTTATTAATACATTTTATATCACTATAAAAATGCATTCTTTTGAATTTTATAAGAAAAAATCTATTATATTTAACTAAAGATATATTTTTATATTCAGTAAATAACATTTATATTAAATTTGAAACTGATAAGTATTACTTGTAAAAAAGTAAATTTACAAAAATATCTTTTTAGAATAAAGTAAATTTGTCAAAAAATAAAACTACTTTTAAAAAATATTTTTTACTTTAAATATGTGATTAAAAAAATAGTATTTTTTTTTTTTTTTTTAAATTGTAATTAATTTATTTGACTTTTAAATATGCTTTTTACATGATTTGTTATTATAATTTCTTAAAAATAAATACCTATTTTCACTTTTTATTTTGAGTTTAAGTACTTAATAAATTTTTGCTTATTTTTTTTCAAATATTTGAAAAACTAATTTTTTTTAAAAAAAAGTTATAATAAAAAATAAATATATACATATATTGTATAAATATTTATCAATAATAAAAATAAAAAAAAAAAGAAATAAGATAATAAAAGTATATTAGAAAAATCAAAAAAGTTATATTTAAAAGAAAAATATACACAAACAAAAATTAGTTTTTATTAAGTGAAAAATTGTCACAAATGTAGTATACTGTATGAAAGATACATGCGCATAAAAATTTTTAATTTATAGAGTTTTTTTTTTCTTTTTTTGATGGAGATATATCTCTATAATATACGAACATTTATATTTATAAATCATAATATATCGTATATAAAATAATTTAAAGTTCGAGATAATTCGTAAAGATAGGTAATTTAGAAAAAAAAAATTAAAAAAATCCTTTAACATTAAATGTATATCATTTATAATTTTTATGTGCATTAAATATAAAATATTTGATTTTTTTAATATAATTAAAGATAAATAAAATTTTAATAAAATATTTTTAAAATAACTTTATCCGATTTATTATATTTTTTATTTATTTGTAAATTAACATTATTATTTTATTTCTTAAAGAATTAAGAATATTGTTCCTACCTAAAGTAACCGTAATATCTTTTGTAATAAAAAAAAAATTATAAATTACATTTAATATATGAAAATAATTTTCTACTTTAAAAGTATAAGAAAATAATACAAGTTATAATAATATCTAAATTAATATTACAAATCCATAATTTAGTATTATTGAAAATTGAAACAATTTTACACCTGAATTAACAACTTCTACTTCATTATTATTCTATAAATATATTAATATATTAATATGAAAACGTTAATTTTATATTTAAAAATTACTTCATTCCTTCTTTTAATTTGGATGTATCAATGTTTTTACAACGTAAGTTATAATATTTACAAAAAATATACATATAGATATATTTTATTTCTAATTATTTTTAACATTCCATCTGATTTACTATTCTTACAAAAGAAACATTCTACTAAAAAAATTTTTATTTAATCCATAGTGCGATTCCTATAAAACTTTGATTGATAAAAATAGATTGCAAATAAAAAATGAGTTAAAATATGAAAGAGTATTAGCGGAGGGTGATATAGCAGGAAAAAAGCAAACTAACGCTGAAGGATGCCAAGAAGAATGTCCCGCAGAAAATAAAGAAAAAGAAGAAAAAAAAAAAATATCGAAAAATCCACGAAAATTGAGTAATCCATACGATCTATGGCAGAAATTCACTAGTCCATTATTGTTGGAGCGATTTAAAAATGAAATAAGTGGAAAGGATCCTAAATGGATAGAAGAAAAATGGAAGAATGAATGGAATAAAATTTCAGAGAACAAAGTTAATGAACTATCTTCAATATATAAGCGAAGTGATATTTCAAATGAAGAAAAAGAAAAATTAATTCTTGATACTAAAACAGAACTCTTCAAACTATTTATGGAATTCGTAGACAAATGTAAGAAAGAGATGAGAGACAATAGAACACAATCCAAATCTAAGAAATAGCAGGGATAAAATAAAATAAAAAATAAGAAATAAATATATTTTGAAATTTCTTTTAAATAGGTTTGATAACCATTAAGAGAATAAAAATTAATGGTTAACAGACAATATAGGATTTTTCATGCGCAAGATCTAGTTAAAAAGAAAAAAATTAATATTTTGTCTAAATTTTTTTTATGGAGATATATTTTATTTTTTAAAAAAAAAAAAAATTAAAAGAGAAAAATTTTTTAAAAAGAAAAAAATCCATGAGAATATTTTTTAATTTTTAAGAGTAATTTTTTCATTAAGTAATATTAATATAATTAAAATTTTTTTTTTATTATTTAAGTATTTTTATTATTTTTCAAAGCAGTGAGCATATATTACTGAAAATTATTTATAAAAAGCAATGAATATTTTGTACTTAAAAATTAATAATTAATGAGAATATATGTTTTTAATAAAAATACATAATTTTTATGAATGTAAATTTACAGTGAACCGCATTATTGCATATTACTTGTTTATATCATTAAAATTAGTTTTAAAATTCATTTAATTACTATAGCAAACTTTTTATTCTTTTTATTGATTGTTTTTCATTACTCTAGCAAATTCGTTGAATGATAATTTAATAAATTAAAAATGTAAATTTTGCAATGTATATAAATCAGGTAGTAAATGTAGAGGATAAAATAGAAGAAAAAAAGTTGGATGCAGAATTATTATCAGCTGGTTTATTAATTGTATGTTCGGTGACTTTGCTAGAGTACTGAGCAAACAAATTAATTAAGAGCATGTAGAGTTGCCTCTACGATTTTGATGTATTTATATATACTTTCATATGCTTTGAACTGGCGATTCTTAATTATGTAATCTACTTCATTCAGCATTCTTTAATTTCAATAGGCACTTATTTACTTTAATAAAAATCCTTATTTTTATTTAAAATTTAAATCCTCATTGAACATTAATTTTTAATTAAATGTAAATTACTTATTTCTTTATTATGAGTTATGTTCAGTAATTTAAATATATTGCTGTTGAATTAACAAACATAAAAAAATTAGTGAAAATACAAATTAATTATATAAATATTAATTACGTGAAAATTTTATTGTTATATGTATAAAATTTTCTTTTACAAAATACATCATAAAAAAATTTCATTTAATTTCTCACTAAAAAAAAAATTCTTTTTTTTTTTTTTTTTTTAATCAATTTTTTCCTGACTATTTTTACATTTTTTTATCAAATATTTTTTTCCTGACAGTCTTTGTACTTTCTTTTTAAAAAGTACAAACCAAAAAAAAATCATCAATTTTTTTTTTTTTTTCTTGTGTGTTTGTGCATGACCGACTTGTATTCTTCATTTAACTAATCTTTTTATTTTCCAAAAAGGTTAATGAAGCCTTTTATTAACCAGTAATATAGTCATTAAATTCTTGACTAGTATAAATTGAACCGAGATCTGTTAAAATGATTCTAGGGCATCCAAATATAGGTATCCATGTTTTCTTTATAATGTTACTTGCGTCCGTAGCATTAGGTGTTTTATTAGTTATATTAGTTATCATAAAACGTCAATGATGATCTATTTCTACTTGTATATTGTATTCTGTACCTACCATATTTTAAGTCCTATAATAACTAATGAAACCATATCAAATAAATTAGGTTTTGATAAAGCTTGATTATTGTTGGGTTTAAATTTCCTATTAAGCATTACATGACAAATTAAACAATTTGTGATGTATTCTTCAATATTTTTACTAATATTGGGCCACCAAAAATATTTTAGTATTTTCTTTAGTGTTTTATTTACTCCACAATGTTTTGCGAATTCACTACTATGAAACCAATACATTAAATGATTTCTATATTTTTCTGATATATACAATCTTCCTCTTCTATAATTGATTAATAAAAGGCTTTATTAACCTTTTTGGAAAATAAAAGGATTAGTTAAAAGAAGAATACGAAGTTGATCGTGCACACACATAAAAAAAAAATATTGATGATTTTTTTTTTGTTTGTACTTGTTTTTTTTATAAAAAAAGAACAAAGACTGTCAGAAAAAAAATTTGATAAAAAAAAATGCAAAGATCGTCAGGAAAAAAATTGATTAAAAAAATCTATTAGAAAAATATTTGTTACAAATAAATAAAAAAAAAAAAATAAAAAAGAAAGAATTTTTTTTTTTGGAAAGGAAAGAAAATATATTTTTTTATGATGAATTTACATATTTTAGGATCACTCATTCAAAGCATTTAAAAATATATATAAATACATGAAAATCGTAGAGGCAGCTCTACTTGCTCTTTATTAATTTGTTTGTTCAATACTCTAGCAAAGTCAGCGAACATCCAATTAATAAATCAATACCATAGATCCTTTAATATAATAATCAAATGTTTCACAAGTTGTAACAATTGAAAATTATTTTTTTTATATTGTACTCTATTTCCGCTGCGTGTCACTAAGTTTTCTTGACGAATTTTGAACATATTTAGCTTTATCTATGTTGTTTATATTGGTTAATACATTGCTCTCTAAATAATACTATTTACCATTTTTGTATAATATTTAGACGAATAAATAGAATAAAAACATTCTATTTTGTGCATGCTATTTCGCAAGGACAATTTGCTATCATAAATGCTTGCTCTAAAATAGTTATTCAAAAAGTATGTAAACAAAAAATATATGTATATACATACTTGCACTTAAAGTGAACGCACTTAAAAAAAAAAATAAACAAATAATAATATTTTTTTTTATGTGGGTATTAACAATTAAAAAAAAATATATATTATAATGATATTTTTTTATTACAAAAAAAAATGTAATCTTAAAAAAAGAAATTAATTTTTCTTTTTTTTTGGAGGATAATGTGCAAACTATAATAGAATATATATTTTTGTTTTAAGCTAAAATGTAATATTAAGGAAATTACATTTTGAAGTGTTGCTTATATTAAAAAAAAAATAATTAACTAAGTAATATTTAATGCTTAATAATAAAAATAAAAATTTTATACTAAAATTAAGTAGAGTTTACACTACATTTTCCTTATTAATTTATTTGTTTGACACTAGAAAAGTAATTTAATAATCATTAATAAATCAGAGCTATAAATAATTTCTTTTCCTTAGGAATATTATCTTATTTATAATAATTATAATAATTTTAATACTTCATGAAATGTTATTTGGATAATTTAAGTTTCTATATCTGCAATACCCAAACTATTCAAATTATTTTAATATCTATGTTAAACGTAAGACACTTTTATATTTTACATATTTTTACTAGTAAGAACAACTTCTATATATAATATTAAAAAAATATAAATCATAAAAAATGTACTTTTATTAAATTTATGATTATTTTTTAGAGAAAAATTAGTGTTAATATATTAAAAATGATAGTATTTATACACACTACTTTTTATTAATAATACGTCAGTGATTTTAACAAATTAAATTTAAAAAATAAAAATTCTTATTAAAATTCAGCATTAATATTTACAAAGATGTCTTAAAAAATTTGACCTTTTAAGAAAAAAGTTATATTAGGAAGGGAAAATTGTTGAGTTCATTTATGCTTTTTAATAAAAGACTTCATTAACCTTTTTGGTAATAAAAAGGACTAGTTACATGAAGAATACGTAGTTGGTCACGCACACGCAAAAAAAAAAAAAAAAAAAAAAAAAACTGTTGAATTTTTTTTTATTTTTTCTTTTAAGAAATGGGGATACGTAAAAAAAAAATATATTCATTTTTTTTAAAAAGATTTAATGAAAGAGAGAAAATTGGTAAAATAAAAATCGGCAGTAAGATTTAGTACCAATAAAAATGAGATCCTAAACAGATAAAAGATATTTACATATAAAAGAGTTTAATTTTGCATAAAATTTATATTTTTAATTTGTGAGAAAAAATTTTATACATATGACAATAAAATTTTAACTTAATTAATATTCATATAATTAATTTGAGTTTTTACTAATTGTCAATGTTTGTTAATTGAACAGCAATATAGTTAAATTGCTGAACATAACTCATAATGATGAAATAAATAATTTACATTTAATTTATAGTCAATTTTCAATGAAGATTTAAATTTTTAATAAAAATAGTGATTTTTATTAATGTAAATAAATGCCTATTGAAAGTGAAAAATGCTGAATGAAGTAGATAACATAAATAAGGATCACTCGTTCAAAGCATATAAAAATATATATAAATACATCAAAATCGTAGAGGAAACTCTACATGCTCTTTATTATTATGTTTGTTCATTACTCTAACAAAGTCACCGAACACCCAGTTAATAAATCAATACCATATAAATGAGTTACCTAAATTTCGTGAGTAAAAGGAAAAATAAAAATTGTGCTATAAATATATAAAACTAAAAATAAAAAAGAAAATAAACACATTGTAATAATAATCAACACTTATCAAATAAATATATAAAGACAAAAAAAAAAAAAAAAAAAAAGTAATTTTTTCTTATATTTAATTAGAAGGTTATAATAATATATATGCAAATAGTTAATTTATAATTCTTTTTTTTTCTTTATTTATCAATAATTTTTATATCACAATAAAAATGCGTTCTTTTGAATTTTATAAGAAAAAATCTATTAATTTAACTAAAGATATATTTTTATATTCATTAAATAACATTTATATTAAATTTGAAACTAATAAGTATTACTAGTAAAATAGTAAATTTACAAAAATATATTTTTATAATAAAATAATTAATTTTATCAAAAAATAAAACTTTTTTTAAAAAATATTTTTTTCTGTATATACATGATTAAAAAAATAGTATTTTTTTTTTTTTTTTTTAAATTGTAATTAATTTATTTGACTTTTAAATGTTCTTTTTATAAGATTTGTTATCATAATCTCTTTAACGTAAATACCTATTTTCACTTTTTCTTTTGAATTTAAGTACTTAATAAAATTTTTCTTATTTTTTTTCAAATAGTTGAAAAAGTAATTTTTTTTAAAAATTAGTTATAACAAAAAATAAATGTATATATATATTGTATAAATATTTATAAATAATAAAAATAAAATAAAAAGAATTAGGACAAAAAAAAGTATATTAGAGAAATCAAAAATGTTATATTTAAAAGAAAAATATACACAAACAAAAATTAGTTTCATATTAAGTGAAAAATTATGACAAATGTAGTATACTGTATGAAAAATAAATGCGTATAAAAATTTCTAATTTATAGAGTTTTTTTTTTTTTTTTGATGGAGATATATCTCTATAATATACGAACATTTATATTTATAAATCATAATATACCGTATATAAAATAATTTAAAGTTCGACATAATTAACAGAGATTAGTAATTTAGAAAAAAAAAATAAAAAAAATCCTTTAACATTAAATTTATATCATTTATAATTTTTATGCGCATTAAATTATAAATATTTAATTTTTTTACATAATTTAAGGATAAATTAAATCTTAATAAAATATTTTTAAAATAACCTTATCCAATTTATTATATTTTTTATTTATTTGTAAATTAATATTTTTATTTTATGTTTTAAAGAATTAAGAATATTATTCCTATCTAAAGTAACCATAATATCATATGTAACAATAAAAAATTAGAATTTACATTTTATATATGAAAATAATTTTCTATTTTAAAAATTTAAGAAATTAATATATGTTATAGTAATATCTAAATTAATATTACAAATCCATAATTTAGTATTAATGAAAATTGAAACAATTTTACACCTGAATTAACAACTTCCACTTCAATATTATTCTATAAATATATTCATATGAAAACGTTAATTTTATTTTTAAAAATTACTACATTCCTTCTTTTAATTTGGATGTATCATTGTTTTTATAATGTAAGTTAAAATTTTTACAAAAAATATACATATAGATATATTTTATTTCTAATTATTTTTAACATTTCATTTGATTTACTATTCTAACAAAAGAAACATTCTTCTAAAAATATTTTTATTTAATCCATAGGGTGATTCCTATAAAACTTTAATTGATAAAAATAGATTGCAAATAAGAAATGAGTTAAAATATGAAAGAGTACTAACAGAGGGTGACACAGCAGGAGAAAAGCAAACTTACGCTGAAGGATGCCAAGAAGAATGTACAATAGAAGAAAAAAAAAAAAAATGGAAAAATCCACTAAAACGCCAGAAACCGTACGATCGATGGCAGAAAGTCATTAATCCAACATTGTTTGAGCGATTTAAAAATGAAACAAGTGGAATGGATCCTAAATGGATAAACGAAAAATGGAATAATGAATGGAATAATATTTCAGCGAACAAAGTTGATGAACTATCTTCTATATATATGCGAAATATTCCAAAAAATGAAAAAGAAAAATTAATGCTTACTGTTAAGGGTGAACTCTTCGAATTATTTGTGAAATTTTTAGACGAATGTAAGAAAGAGATGAGAGGCAATAAAACAGAATCCGAATCTCAAAAAGAGATGATAGACAGTAAAACAGAATCCGAATATAAGATAGAGATGAGAGACAATAAAACATAATCCGAATCTAAGAAAGAGCAGGGAAAAAATAAAATAAAAAATAAGAAATCAAATACTTGGAAATTTCATTTTTAATAGGTTCGATAACCATTAAGAGAATAAAAATTAATGCTTTAACAGAGAATATAGGATTATTCATGCGTAAGATCTAGTTTTATAAAAGAGAAATATTTTGTCTAAATTTTTTTTATAGAGATATATTTTATTTTAAAAAAAAAAAAAATTAAGAGAAATATTTTTTAGAAAGAAAAAATTTCATGAGAATATTTTTTAATTTTTAGGAATAAAATTTTCGTTAAATGATATTAATATAATTAAAGCTCTTTTTACTATTTATGTATTTGTATTATTTTTAAAAGCAGTGAACTTAAATTACTGAAAATTGCTTATCAAAAGCAATAAATATTTTGTACTTAAAAATTAATAATTAATGAGAATATATGTTTTTAATAAAAATACATAATTTTTATGAATGTAAATTTACAGTGAACCGCATTATTGCATATTACTTGTTTATATCATTAAAATTAGTTTTAAAATTCATTTAATTACTAGAGCAAACTTTTTATTCTTTTTATTGATTGTTTTTCATTACTCTAGCAAATTCGTTGAATGATAATTTAATAAATTAAAAATGTAAATTTTGCAATGTATATAAATCAGGTAGTAAATGTAGAGGATAAAATAGAAGAAAAAAAGTTGGATGCAGAATTATTATCAGCTGGTTTATTAATTGTATGTTCGGTGACTTTGCTAGAGTATTGAGCAAATAAATTAATAAAGAGCATGTAGAGTAGCCTCTACGATTTTTATGTATTTATATATACTTTTATATGCTTTAAACGAGCGATTCTTAATTATGTAATATACTTCATTCAGCATTCTTTAATTTCAAGACGTATTTATTTACTTTAATAAAAATCCTTATATTTATTAAAAATTTAAATCCTCATTGAACATTAATTATTAATTAAATGTAATTTATTTATTTCTCTGTTATGAGTTATGTTCAGCAATTTAAATATATTCCTGTTGAATTAACAAGCATAAACAATTATTAAAAATGAAAATTAATTATATGAATATTAATTACGCGAAAATTTTATTGTCATATGTATAAAATTTTCTCTTAAAAATTAAAAATATAAATATTATGCAAATTAAACTCTTTTATGTAAATATTTTTTTATCTGTTTAAGATCTCATTTTTGTTGACACTATATGTTACTATCAATTTTTTTTTTACTAATATTTTTCTTCTCATTTAAATCTTTTGAAAAAAATAAATATGTTTTTTTTTACATATCATTCTTTTTTTTTTAAAGAAAAATAAAAAAAAAATTCATCATCATTTTTTTTTTTTTTGCGTGTGCTGACCAACTACGTATTCTTCATATAGCTAGTCCTTTTTATTACCAAATAGGTTAATGATACCTTTTATTAACCATACTATACCAACATGGGAAAGTAATGGTTATTACTTAAAGTTTGTTATTTTTGGCTTGTTTTATTACATCAAGTCCTATTTGTACTCTTTTATCAATTTGCTTGTCCAGATTATCGTTAATGCCATATGTTAGAATGCTATTCCGTTTATGAATATCTAGGTAACCTTTAGACTTTAAATCATGCATCACATTTAGTTTCCTTTTATTTTTATTCGTAACTTGTATTAAATTCTCCAGTTGCTCTTCATATATCTCTCTGGTTTTGTTACTTAACAATTTTATTTTTGACGTCGGAATTTGTACTTCTTTATCTCTATAGTATATAGGTATTGCTTTTAAAATTTTTTTGCAATTTTAGTTACTTTGTGAGGAAATGACCAATAAGATTTATATTGTATATTCCCACTATAGTGTTTCATTTGATTCCTTTCTCATTCCAATAATTCCTATGAGATATTATCTCCAACCTTAATATTTTTATTCTCAATTATAGGTATTCTTTGATTTCATTAACATCTTCATGTATGTTTTTCCATCGATCGTTTAAGTATATGATTCACATTTTAGAAGTTGTTTCTGGTAATAATTTTGCAAACCTTGGACAGATACAATCTATTCCAAACATAGCAAAATAGAGTGTCTCTCCTATCTCTCCATGAGGTGTATTATTATATATTAGTACTGCATTTTGTACTATTTCTTCAAAAGATAGATCTTTTTCTTCATATAAAGTCTTAATGATATAATCTAAGCTTTTATGAAAGATTTCATTTATACCATTTTCTTGTGGATGATATGCCCTGGTATGATATAATTTAATCTGTAATTCTTATGTAAAATATTCATTAAATTCATGACTAGTTGCTTAATAAAAGACTTTATTAACCTTTTTGGCTATAAAAGGATTAGCTATGTCGAGAATACGTAGTTAGTTGTGCTATCTAAAAAAAAAAAAAAAAAAAAAAAAAAAAAAAAAATTATTATAATTTGTTTTTGAGATATGTTTCTTTTGAAAAAGATAAAGATAAAAGAAAAAATAAAAAAAAGGTTTTTTTTTTTTTTTTTGGGAAGGAAAGAGATTTTTATTGAGGAAGAGATTTTTTTTACAAAAGATAATAATGTTTTTGTAAAGAGTTTAATTTGTATAATATTTACATTTTGAATTTATAAAATAGAATTTTATACATATGACAATAAAATCTTCATGTAATTAATATTCATATGATTTATTTGTATTTTTACTAATTGTTTATGTTTGTTAATTCAACAGCAATATGTTTAAATTACTGAACATAAGTCATAACAAATAAATAAATAAATAACAATTAAATAATAATAAATATTCAATAAGGATTTAAATTTTTAATAAAAATAAGGATTTTTATTAAAGTAAATAGATGCCTATTAAGATCAAAGAAAGCTGAACGAAGTAGAGTATATAATTGAGAATCACTCGTTCAAAGCATATAAAAGTATATATAAATACATCAAAAACGTAGAGGCAACTCTACATGCTCATTATTAATTTGTTTGTTCAGTACTCTAGCAAAGTTACCAAACAACCAGTTAATAAAAAAAATAAACAATACTATTTACCGTTTTTGTATAATATTTAGACTAACAAATAGAATAAAAACATTTCAATTTGTGCATGCTAATTCGCAAGGACAATATGATATAATAAATGTCTTCACTAAATTAGTTATTCAAAAAGTATGTAAACAAAAAATATGTGTATATACATACTTGCACTTAAAGTAGACGCACTTAAAAAAAAATAAATAAATAACAATATTTTTTTTGTGTATGTATTTACAATTGAAAAAAAATATATATTACGATTATATTTTTTATATTACAAAAAAAAATGTATTCTTAAAAAAAAAAATTAGTTTTTCTTTTTTTTTTTTTTGGAAGATAATGTGAAGACTACTATAGAATGTATATTTTTATTTTAAGCTAAAATGTAATATTAAGGAAATTACATTTTGGAGTGTTGCTTTATTAAAAAGAAAATAATTAACTAAGCAATATTTAATGTTTATTAATAATAATAAAAATTTTATATTAAAATTAAGTAGAGTTTACACTATATATTCATTATTAATTTATATGTTTGACACTAGAAAAGTAATTTAATAATCATTAATAAATCAGAGCTATAAAAAATTTCTTTTCCTTAGGAATATTATCCTATTTATAATAATTATAACAATTTTAATACTTCATGAACTGTTATTTAGATAATTTAAGTTTCTATATCTCCAATACACACACTATTCAAATCATTTTAATATCATGTAATATCTATGTTAAATGTAAGACACTTTAACATTTTGCATATTTTTACTTGTAAGAACAACTTCTACATATAATATTAAAAAAATATAAATCATGAAAAATGCACTTTTATTAAATTTATGATTATTTCTTAGAGAAAAATTAGTGTTAAAATAATAAAAATGATAGTATTTATACACACTACGTTTATTAATAATGCGTCAAAGATTGTAACAAATTAAATTTAAAAAATAAAAATTTATACTAAAATTCTGCATTAATATTTACAAAGGTGTCTTATAAAATTTAACCTTTTAAGAAAAAAGTTATTTTATGGAGGGACAATTGTTGAATTCATTTAAACTATATAAATGAGTTACCAAAATTTTTCGGTAAGTAAAATGAAAAATAAAAAATTGTGCTAAAAAATATATAAAACTAGAAATAAAAAAGAAAATAAACACATCGTAATAATAATGAACACTTATCAAATAAATATATAAAGGCAAAAAAAAAAAAAATAAAATAATTTTTTATTATATTTAATTAGAAGATTATAATAATATATATGCAGAAAGTTATTTTATAATTCTGTTTTATCTTAATTTATGATATTTTTTATATTGCAATAAAAATGTATTCTTTTGAATTTTATAAGAAAAAATCTATTATATTAAATTAAAGATATATTTTTATATTTAGTAAATAACATTAATATTAATTCTAAAACTAATAAATATTACTCGTAAAAAAGTAAATTTATAAAAATGTATTTTTAGAATAAATTAAGTAAATTTGTCAAAAAATAAAACTTTTTTTAAAAAATATCTTAAACTGTAAATATATTATTAAAAAATAGTATTTTTCTTTTTTTTTTTTAAATTGTAATTAATTTATTTGACTTTTAAATTTTCTTATTATGAGATTTGTTATCATAATCTCTTTAGTGTAAATACCTATTTTCACTTTTTCTTTTGAATTTAAGTACTTAATAAATTTTTTTCATTTTTTTTCAAATAGTTGAAAAAGTAATTTTTTTTAAAAAATAGTTATAACAAAAAATAAATATATACATATATTGTATAAATATTTATCAATAATAAAAATAAAAAAAAAAAGAAATAAGATAATAAAAGTATTTTAGAAAAATCAAAAAAGTTATATTTAAAAGAAAAATATACACAAACAAAAATTAGTTTTTATTAAGTGAAAAATTGTGACAAATGTAGTATACTGCATGAAAAATACATGCGTATAAAAATTTTTAATTTATAGAGTTTTTTTTCTTTTTTTGATGGAGATAAATATATATAATACATGAAGATTTATATTTATTAATCACAATATACTGTATATAAAATAATATAAAGTTCGACATAATTCACAGAGATTGGTAGTTTAGAAAAAAAAAATAAAAAAAATCCTTTAACATTAAATGTATATCATTTATAATTTTTATACGCATTAAATAAGAAATATTTAATTTTTTTAAATAATTCAAAGATAAACAAAATTTTAATAAAATATTTTTAAAATAACTTTATCCGATTTATTATATTTTTTATTTATTTGTAAATTAACGTTCATATTTTATTTTTTAAGGAATTAAGAATGTTGTTCCTATCTAATGTAACCATAATATAATAAGTAATAATAAAAAATTAGAAATTACATTTCATATATGAAAATAATTTTCTATTTTAAAAATTTAAGAAATTAATACAAGTTATAATAATATCCAAATTAATATTACAAATCCATAATTTAGAATTATTGAAAATTGAAAAATTTTACATCTGAATTAACAACTTCCATTTCAATATTATTCTATAAATATATTAATATATTAATATGAAAACGTTAATTTTATTTTTAAAAATTACTACATTCCTTCTTTTAATTTGGATGTATCAATTTTTTTATAACGTAAGTTAAAATTTTTACAAAAAATATACATATAGATATATTTTATTTCTAATTATTTTTAATATTCCATGTGATTTACTATTCTAATAAAAGAAACAATCTTTTAAAAAATTTTTATTTAATCCATAGTGTGATTCCTATAAAACATTAATTGATAAATATATATTACAAACAAAAAATGAGTTAAAATATGAAAGAATATTAGCAGAGGGTAACACAGAAGGAAAAGAGCAAACAAAAGCTGAAGAATGCCTAGAAAAATTTCCATTAGATAATAAAGAAAACAAATGTGAAGATCCGGTTCAATACGAGAATCCGTATGATTATTGGCATAATGTTATTAATCCACAATTGTGGGAGGAATTTAATCAAGAAACAAGTGGAATGGATCCTAAAGTGAAAGAAAAAAAATGGAATGTTAAATGGAAAAAAATTTCAGATAAGAAAGCTAACGAACTATCTTCAATATTTCATCGAAGTGATATTTCAGAAGAAGAAAAAGGAAAATTAATTGATAGTGTTAAGAAAGAACTCCACATAGAATTTGTGAAATTTTTATGCGAATGTAAGAATGAGATGAGGCGCAAAAAAAGAGAATCCGAATCTAGGAAAGAGATGAAAGACAATAAAATAGTATCCGAATCTACAAAAGAGATGAAAGACAATAAAACAGTATCCGAATCTACCAAAGAGATGAGAGACAATAAAATAGAATCCGAATATAATAAAGAGCTGAGAGATAATAAAACAGAATCCGAATCTAATAAAGAGATGACAGACAATAAAACAGAATCCGAATCTATGAAAGAGATAACAGAAAATGAAGCAGAATCCAAATCTAAGAAAGAACAGAGAAAAAATAAAATAAATATTAAGAATTTTGATTTTATGAAACATTTAATTTTTCATAAGATTAATAAAATTTACGATAATAAAAATTAATAGTTTAACAGAGAATAAAGGATTATTCACGCACAGGATCTAGTTAAAATAGGGAAAAATTAATATTTTGACCAAATTTTTTTTATAGAGATATATTTTATTTTTTAAAAAAAAAACAAATTAAAAAAGAAAAATTTTTTAGAAAGAAAAAATTTCATGAGAATATTTTTTAATTTTTAGGAATAAAATTTTCATTAAGTGATATTAATATAATTAAAATTTTTTTTTTGTTATTTAAGTATTTTTATTATATTTAAAAGCAGTAAACTTATGTTACTGAATATTACTTATAAAAAGCAATAAATATTTTGTACTTAAAAATTAATAATTAATGAGAATATATGTTTTCAATTAAAATGCATAATTTTTATCAAAGTAAATTCACAATGAACTGCATTATTGCAGTTTACTTGTTTATATCATTAAAATTATATTTAAAATCCATTTAATTACTAGAGAAATCTTTATATTCTCTTTAATAATTTCTTTTTCATTACATTAGCAAATTCATTGAATGATAATTTAATAAATTAAAAATGTAAATTATGGAAAATAAATAAATGAGTTAGTAAATGTAGAGGATAAAATAGAAGAAAAAAAGTTGGATGCAGAATTATTACCAGCTTATCTACATGACAAAAAAAGGAAACAAAAAGGAAAAAAAAAGGAAAAGAAAAAAAGTCTTTATCGAGAATTATTAGTGTTAATGATTTGTTAATAAAAGGAATTATTAGCGATTTTGAGAAAAAAATTAATAGCTGTATGGAAAATAAACAGACATGAAAGTACTAGATAAATGAAGAAAAAAAGAATTGAATAGCGTGAAAAAAATATTCAAGTTATTTAAAAATAGAAGAAAAATTGATGAAAAGTTTTTTCGTGGCAAAATTTTATCTTCGAATTTTAAAGAGAAAATTTTATATTAACAATAATAAAATTTTCGTGTTAGTATTATATAACTTATTTTGTGTTTTGTTAATTATATTTGCTAATTCGCGGGAAGTGAATTTGAATTGTTAAAAATTAGTCATAACATGATAAGTAATATATATGTTACTTAAAACTATAATTAATAAAGATTTAAATTTTTAATAAAAACAGGGATTTTTATTAAAATAATTAAATGCCTCATAAAAGTAATAAATATTCAATGAAGGAAACCATACACATTTCAATGGTTTATAGTTTTAAAAACAAATTTAAATTAATTTAAATTGTAGAAGAAATTCTACCTGCTCATTGTTAATCCTTTTATTCAATACTCTAGTAAAGTAATGAATAGGAAATTAATAAACCATTAATTACATTTATTTAACTTATATTATGATTTATATTCAATAATTCAAATTTATTGCTCTCAAATTAACTAGCATAAATAATTGATAAAATTCAAATTAAATTACGTAAGTACTATAAAAAACAAAAATTTTATTATAGTTAATATAAAATTTTCTTATTAAAATTTATACATAAATACACCACAATAAGCTTTTTTAGTCAATAACTTTTTTTTCTATTTTTCGATTACTAAATTCCTTTTAAAAAAAGTAAAAATTTATTTTTTTGTGTATTTAAATTACAAAAATAAAAAAAACATTAACTAATATTTTTCTTTTTTTTTTACTTAACAATTGCATGTTGGTTAATAAAATGTATAATTAACCTTTTTAAAATAAACAATTATAGTTGTATGGAAAATATATAGTTATACATGTAAATTCTAGATACAAAAAAAAAAAAAAAAAAAAATAAAATAAAATAAAATAAAAAAATAATTGTTAATTACTTTGTATTCTTTTTCTAATATTTAAATACAAAAAAAAAATATATTTTAATTTTTTTTGAAAAGATTAATTTTTCAGTTGAAATATTAATTTATTTATTTCTTATTCAATAACATTGCTAGAATATTGTTTTATTAACTGGGTGTTCCGTGACTTTGCTAGAGTATTGAACAAACAAATTAATAAAGAGCATGTAGAGTTGTCTCTACGGTTTTTATGTATTTTTATATATTTTTAAATACATTGAACGAGTAATTCTTAATTATGTAATCTACTTCATTCAGTATTCTTTAATTTCAATAGGCATTTATTTACTTTAATTATAATCCTTATTTTTATTTAAATTTTAATCCTTATTGAACATTGATTATTAATTAAATGTAAATTACTTATTTCTTTGTTATGAGTTATGTTCGGTATTTTAAACATATTGCTGTTGAATTAACAAACATAAACAATTAATAAAAATGTAATTAAATTATATGAATATTAATTACGTAAAAATTTTATTATCACATGTATAAAATTTTCTCTCACAAATTCAAAATATAAATATTATGCAAATTAAATTCTTTTATCAAAACATTATTATCTTTTGTAAAAAAAATCTCTCTCTCAATAAATCATTCTGTTTCCTTTGCCAAAAAAAAAATAAAATCTTTTTTTTTTTTTTTTTATCTTCATCTTTTTCAAAAGAAAAATATCTCAAAAAAAAAAAGTTCCAATAATTTTTTTTTTTTTTTTTTTTTTTTAGTTAGTACCATCAACTACGTATTCTATACGTAGCTAGTCCTTTTTATAGCCAAAAATTTTAATGAAGTCTTTTATTAACCATACATAATATATTTTTATCTTATATTATACTTCTTAAGAATGTAATTAAAGCATAAAAACTAACAATCAGTTTATTAAGGAGTGGACATAAAAATGAATGGTAATTTTTTAAAAAATACAACTCTTATCTTAACTATGCAATATTAATTTAAATAAATTTATAAAAAAAATAACATGTATATATATAAAAAGTATAATGTATTTCAATGAATATATAAAATAATAGAGAAGATTTTTCATATTTTTTTAAAAAAGAGGGTATATTTTTTTTTACTTTTGAAGAATATAATCATAGGTATATTCTTGCAAAATAAATTAAATAAGAAGTTTTTTCAATATTATTTTTAAATCTAATGTAGAATTTAAGATTTCATCAATGTTTATAATTCATTTTTTATTTTTTTTTATTATCCTTGTTTTTATAAAATGTGTAGTCATTAAAAGTGTTATGGGTATTATGCTACCTTACGAAAGAGTAAAAATATGAAACATGAAATCAATATAATACAATAACTTACTATAATAAGAGACATTTTAATATGTTCTTTCGAATTAAAAAAGACTGCCATATAATTTAAAAAATTAAACAATGTATTAATGACAAGAAAGAATGAGAAAATAATAAAGTACCAATGAATTTATCTTTACATTTGGTTTCTGTGTAATCATTAAAAGTGTTATAGATATTATGCTACCTTATGATAGAGTAAACATATGAAACATGAAATCATTAGAATACAATAACTCATTAGAAGACGATACATTTCACTATGTTCTTTCCAATTATAAAAGTATTCCATATGACTTAAATAAACCAAATAGAGTGGTAATGACAAGGAAATAAGAGAAAAAAAGAAACTACCAATGGATTTATTTATATATTTGGTTACTTCTTGTTTGTTAACATTATGTTCATTTAATAGCTCTACTATTGTTTCTGAAGGTTTTGGTATAATAAATGAATGAAAAATTGATTTCGGTGCATTTGATTTTATAAGATTTTTCTCCATTTCATCTTGTTTCTCATATATTTCTTCTTTTTCTAATGCATCTAATAGGTTTTCTGTGGATTCACTTTTTGACTTTTTAAATATATTTTCTGATAATGTTCTTTTAGCCTTTAAACGAAAAGTTCCTTCTGAGATTTTTTTAATGTTCCAAGATTCGAAAGAAATCTAAGAATGAAATAAATATTTAACATATAAAAAATTTTTTTTTTTATCAATAAAAATTTATTTAAAAGAAAATTATATAAAATAATAAAAAGATATAATTTTAGAGTTTTATTATTATCTTACATTGTTAGAATATTGCAATATCAAGATCAAAAATGCAAACATTAAATATTTTATTAAAAAAAATAATGAATTCATTTTTTTTTTTTTATATAATTTGAAAGTAGGGATATTTTAAGTATTTATAAATTTTTTAATTGATAATGTTTTAAGGATATTTTATGATATTCTAGATAATATTATTTCTTTTGTTAATTTTTTTTTTTTTTCTACTTAAAAAAATTTTTTTAATAAAAATTAATTTTTATTTGTTACTTTATTTTAATATATTTCTCTTATATAGTTTCATATATATTTTATTATAATTATTATTAGTTTTTCAAAAAGTAAAATTAAGTAATCAAAATTTTAAATGATTAGGAAGAAATAGTAAGTATTGAACATGGAAAGATGTTTTAGGTATGCTATAAAAAATTTATTTTTCAAATTTTATAAAAATTTCTTGTATTGACATAAATATTGACATAAATGAAATATAATTCATAAAATAATACAAATGAACATTATATATTTAATACCATTAATTAAAAATTTATTTAACAATTTCTTTTAAGTGAAAAAAATATGTTTTTGAAAAATTTTCATTCTTTTTTAGGAGAAAAAGCATATGTTTAACATTAATATAATAACTAAAAAAGAAAAAAACAAAGCAAAATAAAATAAAATATAGAATAATCAGATAATCATAAATTATAATTGTTGCAATAACATCGATTGATTTTCAATCGTAGTTATAAATAAATTTTGGGTACAATAAAATGGGTTTTTTTTTTTTATTCTTTATATTATCAATTAAAATTTTATTTTTTATCATAATTATATAACATTACAAAATACGATGCCTAAAGAGCATATAAGAAAGTTGAAATTAATTTTTACATGCATAAATTTTTTTTATAAATAAGTAATTGTTTGATAATAAGAGTACAAAAATTAAATAAAAGAGTAAAAATAATATAAATATAACGATAAGAACAATATATTTTTTATGATTAATTTATTACGTAATACATAATTACTTAATAAAAAGAAGAACAGAAATTCAAAATGCAAATAAGAATGAATGTATTTACAATACATGCTTTTATAATAACTTTAAAAAAAAGAAGATTCTAATTTCTAAAAAAAATTTATAAATCATATATTTTATAGTATATTTAATGATAAAAGCGTAATAGCAATTTTAATTTCAAATTAGAGATAATATGAAATTACAAGGTATTACATATATTTAATTATGATTAAAAATTTTATTTTATTTCAAAATTGAAAAATTTTCTATATTAGTATATAGATAAAGTGATACTGCATCAATAAATGAATGAAAATAATTATAGTTATTATATGTTAAATCTTAGTGATTACTATACGAATAATAAATATAACAAGAAAAAAAAAAAATAATTAATATACACAATTTAAAAAAAAAAATTCAATAGTAATATAAGTATAATATATCTATATATATATAATGAATTATAATTATTAGTAAATCTAATTAAAAATATATTGTTTCTAATAATCTATTTGTATAATTATAATAAAAAAAAAGAAAGAAGTGAAAAAAAAAAAAAAAATTATAGAATTTTTGTTATAATTTTTATAAAAGAATAAATAAAAAATAATATTTTATTCTGTTAGAAATGAAAAAATATATATGAGAGAAATGATCATAAATAATAAATACTTTTTAGTAACACGAAAAATTTTATTCAGTTATACGTATAAAAAAAATTATAAATATTTATTATCACTCCTCGAATATATAACAATAATATATTACAGCGTTATAACATCGATGTTATTTTAATATAAAAAATTATTGTATTTTTCTTTTTTTTTTTTTCTCTCTCAATACAAATGAAAAATTAAAAAAAATAAATTGAATTATTATTTAAAAATATTTTTTCTTATCTTAGATATAGCGTTAATTTCTTTTGTAATCTTTTATTTATGTATATTAATTAATTAAAATGATATGCAATTTATTAAATCTAAATATTTTTTTAAAATTATTCAGAAATGAAAATATTTAATCGAAAAAAGTTTATATATATATAAATTTTAATGTAAATAGATAATTATATATAATTTTTTAAATGAATGTATACGAAGTATTTTTTTACATGTTGTATAACAGATTAACAATTTATGTATAATTATATAAGTAATTAATTAAAAAAATATATCTTTTCAATGGGCTTTTGATTTTCATCACTTTTAATTAATACAAATACAAATATTTACGTGAAAAGATAAAAATCAAACTTAAAATTTAGAACATAAATTATAAATAATATTTTATTACAAACATAAATTTGAATTTTGTTATTTTCCTTTTTTACTCAATTTTATCATAAAATATATATTAACTCATTAAAATGACAAGATTTTTATTAAAGTAAATAAATGCCTATTGAAATTAAAGAATGCTGAACGAAGTAAATCACATAATTAAGAATTACTAGTTCAAAGAATTTA
>NW_021628242.1:29023-35752 GCF_900005855.1 Plasmodium gallinaceum | reverse complement strand
AAGATATGCAACTAAGATAATAAAAAATTTCCCCTAGTTTTTATTATTATATTTACTTCTATCTACATTATGCTTAAATTTAATATATGAATTTATTATAAAAATTTAGAACTTACAATATTATAAACCTTTTATCAATAGAGATATAATTGAAGGGATCTTAATTGGATGATAAAACTCAAAAAATTATAGAATATTATCTTTAGATATTTAATAAAGACATAAACAACAAACGGCTATAATAATAAATTTATTAAACTGGAATTTTTATATTTTTATTGGGAATTCATTAATTTAAAATAAATTTATGCTTATTATAATCTTAGACGATTTAATATTGTGAGTAAAAATAATAAACATAAATATTTCATATCATTTGGAAGAATAACATTTCTCATATAATATCATGTTCCAATATTTATGCTATTGGACTATAAATAATATAATCGATACATTCTTAATTATATTTATTTAAATAAAATGAATAAAAATATTTTTATATGTATATATAAAAAAAAAAAATGGATACACAAAATATGTACTAAAATAAAAATACTTTTAGGATAATTACAGTAAAAAAAAAAAAATGTAGATATATTTTATTTTACTTCACTATATTTTTTTGATATTAATTTTTTTTTTTTTTTTCAAAAGGAATATGATAATATAAAGTATTTTTTTTACGAAATATTAAAAATTTAATGTTAAATATGATAGACATAAAGAATTTCGTAAATTAACTAAAATAGTAACTATTGTAATTAATATTTAATATAATTGGCAAATTCATGTAATTTACTTAACATTCTATTTTAAATAAAACAAAACAAATGGAGTTTTCTCTACATGCTCTTTATAAATTTGTTTGTTCAGTACTCTTGTAAAGTCACCGAACACCCAGTTAATAAAACAATAATGTTCTTAATAATTAGTTATAAGTCTAATACTGTTCTATTTATTGTTAATTAAAATTTTTTGGTAGATTAATAAAGGACTTGTGAGTGATTTATATTAATTTTAATTATTGTGGAAATATATATCTGCTATAAGTAAACTTTATACATATAATTTACACATGTCCTACAGATGATATTATCAATCTATTTTAAATGATATTTAAATAAATAAAGCATATATATTTTTATGCGTACCTACTAAATATAAAAGAAACATATGCATATTTAAATGCATATACTAAAAGTACAGGAAGAAAAAAAATATAATTATTTTTTTTATTTTTTTTAGATAATCTATTGTTTATTACTTATTTAACGATTTTACTAATATTGAACAAACAAATCACTAGAGAGAATGCAAAGAAAGCTCCACTTATTTTATTTTTATTAAATTAAAATACAAATCAAATTATTCACTTTTATTAATTAATATCAAATGTTAATTGCATTAGTTATTTATTATTGTTGTTCACTTAAACAATATCACATGTTGATATATTAGTTGTCTCTTTGGTTAATAAAAAGCTTCATTAAACTTTTTGGCTATAAAAGGTCTAGCTATGTGGAGAATACATAGTTAGTTGTGCTAACTAAAAAAAAAAAAAAAAAAAAAAAAAAAAATTATTGGATTTTTTTTTTTTGAGAAATGTTTCCTTCGAAAAAGATAAAAATAAAAAAAAAAGATTTAATTTTTTTTTGGGGAAAGAGAAGAAAAATCAGAGAGAGAGAGATTTTTTTTACAAGAAGATAATGATATTTTTATAAAGCGTTTAATTTGCATAATATTTATATTTTGAATTTATGAGAGAAAATTTTATACATATGAAGATAAAATTTTCATGTAATTAATATGCATATAATTTATTTCCATTTTTAATAAGTATTTGTGTTTTGTTAATTCGATAGCAATATAAAATGATTGCTGAATATAACTCATAATAAATAAACTAATAATTATAATCAATTAATAGTTAATGTTAAATAAGTGTTTAAATTTTTAATAAAATAATGATTTATTTATTAAAGTAAATAAATACTTATTGAAGCAAAAGAATGCTGAACGAAGTAGTTTATTATTAAAGATCATTCGTTCAAAGCATATAAAAATATACATAAGTATAAGAAAATCGTAGAGTCATATCTACATGCTCTCTATTAATTGGTTTGTTCAGTACTCTAGCAAAGTCTCCGAACACCCAGTTAATAAATCACTCTTCAACGACTTTGTAAGAGTATTGTTTTATCAAGTGGGTGTTCGGTGACTTTGCTAGAGTAATGATTTATTAACTGGGTGTTCGGTGACTTTTCTCGAGTACTGAACAAACAAATTAATAAAGAGCATGAAGAGTTGCCTCTACGATTTTGGTGTATTTATATATACTTTTATATGCTTTGAAGGAGTGATTCTTAATTATGTGCTCTACTTCGTTCAGCATTCTTTGATTTCAATAGGAATTTATTTACTTTAATAAAAATCCTTATTTTTATTAAAAATTTAAATCCTTATTAAACATTGATTATTAATTAATTGTAAATTACTAGTTTATTTGTTATGAGTTACACTCAGCAACTAATATATATTGCTATTGAATTAACAAACATAAACAATTATTGACAAATACAAAAAATTATATAAATATTAATTACATGAAAATTTAATTGTTATATGTATAAAATTTTCTTTTAAAAAATTCATCAAAAAAACGTATTTCCTTCCCTCAAAAAAAAATTCTTTTTTTTTTTTTTTATTTATTTATTGCTAATAAATATTTTTCCAATTGATTTTTTTTTATTTTTATCATATTTTTTCTTACCGTCTTTGTACCTTTTTTTTTTTTAAAAAAATGGTGCAGAAAAAAAAAAATTGATCATCAATATTTTTTTCTGTTTGTGTACATGACCAACTTCATATTCATTATTTAACTAGTCCTTTTATTTTCCAAAAAGGTTAATAAAGCCTTTTATTAACCACAAAGTCACCGAACACCCAATTAATAAATAAATTGGTTAATACATTGCTCTATAAACAATACTATTGACCTTTTTTGTATAATTTTAGACGAATAAATTGAATAAAAACATTTCAATTTGTGCATGCTAATTCGCAAGGACAATATGATATAATAAATGTCTTCACTAAATTAGTTATTCAAAAAGTATGTAAACAAAAAACATATGTATATACATACTTGCACTTAAAGTGAGTGCATTAAAAAAAAATAAATAAATAGTAATATTTTTTATGTGTGGGTATTTACAATTAAAAAAAAATATATATAATGATGATATTTATTTTATTACAAAAAAAAATGTAATCTTAAAAAAGAAATTAGTTTTTCTTTTTTTTTTTTTTTGGAGGATAATATGCAGACTACTATAGAATGTACATTTTTATTTTAAGCTAAAATGTAATATTTGAGGAAATTACATTTTGGAGTGTTTCTTTATTAAAAAGAAAATAATTAACTAAGCAATATTTAATGTTTATTAATAATAATAAAAATTTTATATCAAAATTAAGTAGAGTTTACACTATATATTCCTTATTAATTTATTTGTTTGACACTAGAAAAGTAATTTAATAACCATTAATAAATCAGAGCTATAAATAATTTCTTTTCCTTAGGAATATTATCTTATTTATAGTAATTATAATCATTTTAATACTTCATGAACTGTTACTTGGATAATTTATATTTCTATATATCCAATACATACACTATTGAAATTATTTTAATATCATGTAATATCTATGTTAAATATAAGACACTTTTATATTTTACATATTTTTACTAGTAAGAAAAACATCTACATATAATATTAAAAAAATATAAATCATAAAAAATGCACTTTTATTAAATTCACGATTATTTTTTAGAGAAAAACCAGTGTTAAAATATTAAAATTGATAGTATTTATACACACTAGTTTTTATTAATAATACGTCAGTGATTTTAACAAATTAAATTTAAAAAATAAAAATTCTTATTAAAATTCTCCATTAATATTTACAATGATTTCTTATAAAATTTATCCTTTTAAGAAAAAGGTTATATTAGAAAGGAACAATTGATGAATTTATTTATACTATGTAAATGAGTTACCTAAATTTTTTGGTAAGCAAAATAAAAAATAAAAAATTGTGCTATAAATATATAAAACTAAAATTAAAAAAGAAAATAAACACATCGCAATAATTATAAACACTTATCAAATAAATATATAAAGGCAAAAAAAAAAAAAAAAAATAATTTTTTTTTATATTTAATTAGAAGATTATAATAATATATATGCAAAAAGTTATGTTATAATTCTGTTTTATCTTTATTTATTGATATTTTTTATATCACAATAAAAATGAATTCTTTTGAATATTATAAGAAAAAATCTATTATATCTAACTAAAGATATATTTTTATATTCAGTATATAACATTTATATTAAATTTGAAACTGATAAGTATTTTTCGTAAAAAAGTAAATTTATAAAAATATATTTTTATAATAAAATAAGTAAATTTATCAAAAAATAAAACTTTTTTTAAAAAATATTTTTTTCTGTAAATATATGATTAAAAAAATAGTATTTTTTTTTTTTTTTTTATTAAATTGTAATTAATTCATTTGACTTTTAAATGTTCTTTTTATAAGATTTGTTATAATAATCCCTTTAATGAAAATTACTATTTTCACTTTTTCTTTTTAATTTATGTACTTAATAAATATTTTTCATTTTTTTTCAAATAGTTGAAAAAGTAATTTTTTTTAAAAAATAGTTATAACAAAAAATAAATATATACATATATTGTATAAATATTTATCAATAATAAAAATAAAAAAAAAAGAATTAAGATAGGAAAAAGTTTATTAGAAAAATCAAATAAGTTATATTTAAAAGAAATATATTCATAAACAAAAATTAGTTTTATATTAAGTGAAAAATTGTGACAAATGTAGTATACTGCATGAAAAATACATGCTTATAAAAATTTTTAATTCATAGAGTTTTTTTTCTTTTTTTGATGGAGATAAATATATATAATACATGAAGATTTATATTTATTAATCACAATATACTGTATATAAAATAATATAAAGTTCGACATAATTCACAGAGATTGGTAGTTTAGAAAAAAAAAATAAAAAAAATCCTTTAACATTAAATGTATATCATTTATAATTTTTATACGCATTAAATAAGAAATATTTAATTTTTTTAAATAATTCAAAGATAAACAAAATTTTAATAAAATATTTTTAAAATAACTTTATCCGATTTATTATATTTTTTATTTATTTGTAAATTAACGTTCATATTTTATTTTTTAAGGAATTAAGAATGTTATTCCTATCTAATGTAACCATAATATCATAAGTAATAATAAAAAATTAGAAATTACATTTCATATATGAAAATAATTTTCTATTTTAAAAATTTAGGAAATTAATATAAGTTATAATAATATCTAAATTATCATTACAAATCCATAATTTAGTATTATTGAAAATTGAAACAATTTTACACCTGAATTAACAACATCCACTTTAATATTATTATATAAATATATTAATATGAAAACATTAACTTTATATTTAAAAATTACTACATTCCTTATTTTAATTTGGATATATCAATGTTTTTATAACGTAAGTTAAAATATTTACAAAAAATATACATATAGATATATTTTATTTCTAATTATTTTTAACCTTCCATTTGATTTACTATTCTAGCAAAAGAAACATTCTACTAAAAAAATTTTTATTTAATCCATAGTATGATTCCTATAAAACTTTGATTGATAAAAATAGATTGCAAATAAAATATGAGTTAAAATATGAAAGAGTACTAACAGAAGGTGACATAGCAGGAGAAAAGCAAACTAAGGTTGACGGATGCCAAGAAGAATGTCCAGTAGAAAAAAAAAAAAAAGAAAAAAAAAGAAAAAATTGGTTTATTACGCTTGTATGTCACAATACGTACGATCAATGGCAGAGAGACACTAATGAAGCATTGTTTGAGCGATTTAAAAATGTAACAAGTGAAATGGATCCTAAATGGAGAGACCAAAAATGGAATAATGAATGGAATGAAATTTCAGCGAACAAATTTAAAGAAGTATCTTCAATATTTCATCGAAGTGATGTTTCAAAAGAAGAAAAAAAAAAATTAATTCTTGATGTTAAAAATGAACTCTATATACTATTTGTGAAATTTTCAGAAGAATGTAAGAAAGAGATGAGAAAAAATGAAACAAAATCCGAATCTAAAAAAGAGATGATAGACAATAAAACAGACTCCGAATCTAAAAAAGAGATAATAGATAACAAAACAGACTCTGAATCTATGAAAGAGATGATAGACAATAAAACAGACTCCGAATCTAAAAAAGAGATGATAGAAAATAAAACAGACTCCGAATCTAAAAAAGAGATGATAGACAATAAAACAGACTCCGAATCTATGAAAGATATGATAGACAATAAAACAGAATCCGAATCTAAGAATGTGATAAGAGACAATATATCAGAACCCGAATCTATGAAAGAGATGAGAGAAAATAGAACAGAATCCGAATCTAAGAATGAAATGAGAGGCAATAAAAGAGAATCCGAATCTACGAAAGAGCAGGGAAAAAATAAAATAAAAAATGAGAAATCAAATATTTGGAAATTTCTTTTTAATAGGTTTGATAACCATTAGGAGAATAAAAATTAATGGTTTAACAGAGAATATAGGATTAATCAGGCACAAGATCTAGTTAAATAAAAGA
>NW_021628242.1:0-28264 GCF_900005855.1 Plasmodium gallinaceum | reverse complement strand
TAATATAATTCAATATTTTTTTTTTTTACTTTTTAAGTATTTTTATTAATTTTAAAAGCAGTGAACTTAAATTACTTAAAATTACTTATAAAAAGCAATAAATACTTTGTACATAAAAATTAATAATTAATGAGTATTTATGTTTTTAATAAAAATACATAATTTTTATAAAGGTAAATTTACAATGAACCGCATTATTGCAGTTTATTTGTTTATATCATTAAAATTAGATTTAAAATCCATTTAATTACTAGAGAAAACTCCATATTCTCTTTATTAATTTGTTTTTCATTACTCTAGCAAATTCACTTAATGATAATTTAAAAAATTAAAAATGTAATTTATGGAAAGTAAATAAATCAGTTGGTAAATGTAGAAGATAAAATAGAAGAAAAAAATTGGATGCAGGACTATTACCAGCTTACCTACATGACAAATAAAGAGCACAAAAAGGAAAAAAAAAAAGTACTTATTGGGAATTATTAGAGTTAAAGATTTGTTAATAAAAGGAATTATTAACCTTTTTGAGAAAAAAATTAATAGTGAGTGGAAAATAAATAGACATGAAAGTACTAGATAAATGAAAAAAATAAGAATTGAATAGTGTGAAAAAAATATTCAAGTTATTTAAAAATAGAAGAAAAATTAATAAAAAATTTTTTCGTGGCAAATTATTATCTTTGAATTTTAAACACAAAATTTTATATTAACAGTAATAAAATTTTCGTGTTTGTAGTATTGTATAAATTATTTTGTATTTTGTTATTTATATTTGCTAATTCGCGAAAAGTGAATTTGAATTGTTGACAATTAATCATAACATAATAAGTAAAATATGTGTAATTTAAAACTATAATTAATAAAGATTTAAATTTTTAATAAAAATTAGGGATTTTTCTTAAAATAATTAAGTTCCTCTTAAAAACAATAAATGCTCAATGATGGAGACCATATGCCTTTCAATGGTTTAAAGTAATAAAAACAAATTTAAATTCTTTTGAATGGTAGAAGAAACTCTACATGCTCGTTCTTAATCTTTTTTTTAAATACTCTAGCAATGTAATGAATAGGAAATTAATAAACCATTAATTACATTCATTTAACTTATATTATGATTTATATTTATTAATTCAAATTTATTATGCTCAAATTAACTAGCATAGATAATTGACAAAATTCAAATTAAATTACATAAGTACTACGAAACACAAAAATTTTATTATAGTTAATATAAAATTTTCTTATTAAAATTTATACAAAAATACATCACAATAACTTTTTTTAGTCAATAACTTTTTTTTCTATTTTTCGATTACTAAATTCCTTTTAAAAAAGTAAAAATTTATTTTTTTGTGTATTTAAATTACAAAAATAAAAAAAACATTAATTAATTTTTTTCTTTTTTTTTTACTTAACTATTGCATGTTGGTTAATAAACTGCATTATTAACCTTTTTAAAATAAACAATTATAGTTGTATGGAAAATATATAGTTATACATGTAAATTCTAGATACAAAAAAAAAAAAAAAAGAAAAAAAAAATAAAATAAAAAAATAATTGTTAATTACTTTGTATTCTTTTTCTAATATTTAAATACAAAAAAAAAATATATTTTAATTTTTTTTGAAAAGATTAATTTTTCAGTTGAAATATTATTTTATTTATTTCTTATTCAATAACATTGCTAGAATATTGAACAACATACTAATAAAGTAAAGATAGAATTTTCTCTACTAATTTAATGAATTTATGTTACGTTTTAATGCTATAAATAAGTAAACTGCTTTATATATATAGTATTCCTAAATAAAAATTTATTGTTTTGACGAGACAATTATTTATTTTAATAAAAGTACTAAATTTTTAATAAAAATTTGAAACATCATTGATTATCGATATTAACTATATATATTTTATTTATATTGTTAAGTGTAATGTTTAAGAATTCAAATCCATTTTTCCGAAATTAAAAAAAAAAAAAAAAGTAACAGAATACAAAATAAACTACGCAATATTACTAACGCGAAAATTTTATGATCATTGTTATAGAATTTTCCTACATGAATTTAAAACGTAGTATACATGGTTAATAAAAGGCTTCATTAACCTTTTTGGCTATAAAAGGACTAGCTATGTGGAGAATACATAATTAGTTTTGCTAACTAAAAAAAAAAAAAAAAAAAAAAAAAAAAAAAAAAATTATTGGATTTTTTTTTTGAGAAATGTTTCTTTCGAAAAAGATAAAGATAAAAAAAAAAAAATAAAAAAAAAAGATTTAAATTAATTTTTTTTTTTTGAAAGGAGAAAAAAATCAGAGAGGGAGAGATTTTTTTTAAGAAGATAATGATATTTTTGTAAAGTGTTTAATTTGCATAATATTTATATTTTGAATTTATGAGAGAAAATTTTATACATGTGAAGATAAAATTTTCATGTAATTAATATGCATATAATTTATTTGCATTTTTAATAAGTATTTGTGTTTTGTTAATTCGATAGCAATATAAAATGATTGCTGATTATAACTCGTAATGAATAAACTAATAATTATAATCAATTAATAGTTAATGTTAAATAAGTGTTTAAATTTTTAATAAAATAAGGATTTATTTATTAAAGTAAATAAATACTTATTGAAGCAAAAGAATGCTGAACTAAGTAGTTTATGATTAAAGATCATTCGTTCAAAGCATATAAAAATATACATAAGTATAAGAAAATCGTAGAGTCATCTCTACATGCTCTTTATTAATTGGTTTGTTCAGTACTCTAGCAAAGTCTCCGAACACCCAGTTAATAAATCAGTACTCTACCAAAGTCACCGAAAATCCAGTTAATAAAACAATACTCTAGCAGAGTAACTGAACATCCAGTTAATAAAACAGTACTCTAGCAAAGTCACCGAATGCTCAGTTAATAAATGAATAACATAGATACTTTAATATAATAATCAAATGTTTCACAAGTTACAACTATTGAAAATTTTTTTTTTTATATTGTACTCTATTTCCTCTGAATGCCACTCAGTTTTCTTGACTTATAGTGAACATATTTAGCTCTATCTATATTGTTTATATGGGTTAATACGTTGCCCTATAAACAATACTATTGACCTTTTTAATAAAATATTTAGACGAATAAATTGAATAAAAACATTTCATTTTGTGCATGCTAATTCTCAAGGACAATATGATATAATAAATGTTTTCTCAAAAATAGTTATTCAAAAAGTATGAAAACAAAAAATATATGTATATACAACCTTACACATAAAGTGAGCGTACTTAAAAAAAAATAAATAAATAATAATGTTTTTTTTGTGTGGGTATTTACAATTGAAAAAAAATATATATTATGATGATATTTTTTTTATTACAAAAAAAAAATGTAATCTTAAAAAAAAAAATTACTTTTTCTCGTTTTTTTTTTGGAAGATAATGTTCAGACTACTATAGAATATATATTTTTATTTTAAACTAAAATGTAATATTAAGGAAATTACATTTTAGGGTGTTGCTTATATTAAAAAGAAACAATTAACTAATAAGTCTTATTTAATGTTTATTAATAAAAATAATGATTTTATATTAAAATTAAGTAGAGTTTACACTATATTTTCCTTATTAATTTATTTTTTTGACACGATAAATGTAATTTAACAACCATTAATAAATCAGAGCTATTAATAATATATTTTCCTTAGGAATATTATCTTATTTATAATAATTATAATAATTTTAATACTTCATGAACTGTCTTTTGGATAATTTAAGTTTCTATATCTCCAATACGTACAATATTCAAATTATTTTAATATCATGTAATATCTATGTTAAATGTAAGACTCTTTAATATTTTACATATTTTTACTTGTAAGAACAACTTCAACATATAATATTAAAAAAATATAAATCATAAAAAATGCACTTATATTAAATTTACGATTATTTTTAAGAGAAAAATTAGTGTTAAAATATTAAAAATGATAATATTTATACATACCACTTTTTATTAATAATACATCAAAGATTTTAACAAAATAAATTTAAAAAATAAAAATTTTTATTAAAATTCTACGTTAATATTTACAAAGATTTCTTAAAAAAATTTAACCTTTTAAGAAAAATTTTATATTAAAAAAGGACAATTGTTGAATTCATTTATACTATATAATTGAGTTACCTAGATTTTCGATAAGTAGAATGAAAAATAAAAAATTGTGATATAAATATATAAAACTAAAAATAAAAAAGAAAATAAACAAATCGTAATAATAATCAACACTTATCAAATAAATATATAAAGGCAAAAAAAAAAAAAAATAAAATAATTTTTTTTTATATTTAATTAGAAGTTTATAATAATATATATGCAAAAAGTTATTTTATAATTCTGTTTTATCTTTAATTATAGATATTTTATTTATCAAAATAAAAATGGATTCATTTGAATTTTATAAGAAAAAATCTATTATATTTATCTAATGATATATTTTTATATTCATTAAGTAACATTTATATTAAATTTGAAACTGATAAGTATTACTCGTAAAAAAGTAAATTTATAAAAATGTATTTTTATAATAAATGAAGTAAATTTGTCAAAAAATAAAACTTTTTTTAAAAAATATTTTTTACTGTAAATATATGCTTAAAAAAATAGTATATTTTTTTTTTTTTTAAATTATAATTAATTTATTTGACTTTTAAATGTGCTTTTTATAAGATTTGTTATTATTATTTCTTTAAAGTAAATACCTATTTTCACTTTTACTTTTGAATTTAAGTACTTAATAAATTTTTCTTATTTTTTTTCAAATAGTTGAAAAAGTAATTTTTTTTAAAAAAGAGTTATAACAAAAAATAAATATATACATTGATTGCATAAATATTTATAAATAATATAAATAAAAAAAAAAAAAGAATTAAGATAAAAAAAAGTACATTAGAAAAATCAAAAAAGTTATATATATAAGAAAAATATTCACACATAAAAATTACTTTTATATTAAGTCAAAAATTGTGACATATGTATTACACTGCATGAAAAATACATGCGTGTAAAAATTTTTAATTTATAGAGTTTTTTTTTCTTTTTTTGATGGAGATATATCTTTATAATATACGAAGATTTATATTTATAATTCATAATATACCGTATATAAAATAATTTAAAGTTCGACATAATTCATAGAGATTAGTAATTTAGAAAAAAAATATTAAAAAAATCCTTTAACATTAAATGTATATCATTTATAAATTTTATGTGCATTAAATTAAAAATATTTAATTTTTTACATAAATTAAAGATAAATAAAATTTTTTAAAAATTTTTTAAAATAACCTTATCAGATTTATTATCTTTTTTATTTATTTGTAAATTAACCTTCTTATTTTATTTTTTAAAGATTTAAAAATATTATTTTTATCAAAAGTATCCATAATATCATGTGTAATAATATATAATTAGAAATAACATTTCATATATGAAAATAATTTTCTATTTAAAAAATTAAGGAAATTAATATAGGTTATAATAATATCTAAATTAATATTAAAAATCCATAATTTTGTATTATTGAAAATTGAAAAAAATTTTCATCTGAATTAACAAATTCCATTTCAATATTATTCTATAAACATATTAACATGAAAACATTAACTTTATATTTAACAATTACTACATTACTACTTTTAATTTGGATGTATCAATGTTTTTATGACGTAAGTTAAAATTTTTACAAAAAATATACATATAGATATGTTTTATTTCTAATTATTATTAACATTCCATTTTATTTACTATTCTAATAAAAGAAACATCCTTAAAAAAATTTTTATTTAATCCATAGTGTGATTCCTATAAAACATTGATTGACCAAAATATATTGCAAACAAAAAATAAGTTAAAATATGAAAGAGCATTAACAGAGGGTGATATTGCAGGAAAAATGCAAACTTACTCGGAAGGATGCCTAGAAGAATGTCCATTAGATTATGAAAAAAACAAATGGGAAAATCCGTTTCAATATGAGAACCCGTACGATAGATGGCAGAAATACACTACTCCATTATTGAGGAAGCTATTTAATAAGGAAACAAGTAAAATGGATCCTATATGGAGAGACCAAAAATGGAATAATGAATGGAATAAAATTTCAGCTAATAAGGTTAATGATCTATCTTCAATATTTCATCGAAGTGATATTTCAGAAGAAAAAAAAAAAGAATTAATTCGTAGTGTTAAGGAAGAACTCCACATAGAATTTTGGAATTTTTTAAAAGAATGTAAGAAAGAGGTGAGAGACAATAAAACACAATCCGCATCTAAGAAAGAGATGATAGACAATGAAACAGAATCCGAATCTGAATCTGAATCCGAATCTATGAGAGAGATGGGAGACAATAAAACAGAATCAGAATCAATGAAAGAGGCGAGAGAAAATAGAACAGAATCTAAATTTAAGAAAGAAATGAGAGAAAATAAAACAGAATCGGAATCTAAGAAAGAGCAAGAAAAAAATAAAATAAAAAATAAGAAATCAAATATTTTCAAATTTCTTTTTAAGAGGTTTGATAACCATTAAGAGAATAAAAATTAATTGTTTTTACAGAGAATATATGATGATTCATGCACAAGATCTAGTTAAAAAAAAGAGAAATTGAAGTTTTTTCTAAATTTGTTTTATGGAAATATATTTTATTCTTTAAAAAAAAAAAATTAAAAGAGAAAAATTTTTTAGAAAAAAAAATTTCATGAAAATATTTTTAAATTTTTAAGAATAATTTTTTCATTAAGTAATATTTATATAATTAAATTTTTTTTTTATTATTTAAGTATTTTTATTATTTTCCAAAGTAATGAACTTAAATTACTGAAAATTACTTATAAAAAGCAATAAATATTTTGTCCTTAAAAATTAATAATTAATGAGAATATATGTTTTTAATAAAAATACATAATTTTTATCAAAGTAAATTCACAATGAACCGCATTGTTTCAGTTTACTTGTTTATATAATTAAAATTAGATTTAAAATTCATTTAATTACTAGAGAAAACTCCATATTCTCTTTAATAATATGTTTTTCATTACTATAGTGAATTCATTGAATGATAATTTAATAAATTAAAAACGTAAATTATGGAATGTAAATAAATCAGGTAATAAATATAGAGGATAAAATAGAAGAAAAAAAGTTGGATGCAAAATAATTACCAGCTTACCTATATGACAAAAAAAGGACACAAAAAGGAAATAAAAAGTCTTTATTGAGAATTATTAGAGTTAAAATTTGTTAATAAAAGGAATTATTAACCTTTTTGAGAAGAAAATTAATAGTGAATGGAAAATAAATAGACATGAAAGTACTAGATAAATGATAAAAAAAAGAATTGAATAATGTGAAAAAAATATTCATTTTATTAAAAAATAGAAAAAAAATTGATAAAAAGTTTTTTCGTGGCAAATTTTTATCTTCGAATTTTGAAGAGAAAATTTTATATTAACTATAATGAAATTTTCGCGTTTGTAGTATTGTATAACTTATTTTGTATTTTGTTATTTATATATGCTAATTCGCGAGAAGTGAATTTGATTTTTTAAACATTAATCATAACATTATATGTAATATATATGTGATTTAAAACTATAATTAATAAACATTTAAATTTTTAATAAAATAGGGATTTTTATTAAAATAATTAAATGCCTCATAAAAGCAATAAATGTTCAATAAAGGAAACCATACACATTTCAATGGTTTATAGTATTAAAAACAAATTTAAATTAATTTAAATGGTAGAAGAAACTCTACATGCTCGTTGTTAATCCTTTTTTTCAATACTCTACCAAAGTGGTTAATAAAAGAATTCATTAACCTTTTTGGATATAAAAGGACTAGCTATGTGGAGAATACATAGTTAGTTGTGCTAACTAAAAAAAAAAAAAAAAAAAAAAAATTATTGGAATTTTTTTTGAGAAATGTTTCTTTTGAAAAAGATAAAGATAAAAAAATAAAATAAAAAAAAAAGATTTAATTTTTTTTTTTAAAGGGAGAAGAGAATCAGAGAGAGAGATTTTTTTTTACAAAAGATAATGATATTTTTGTAAAGCGTTTAATTTGCATAATATTCATATTTTTAATTTGTGAGAGAACATTTTATACATTTGACAATAAAATTTTCACGTAATTAATATTCATATAATTAATTTGTATTTTTACTAATTGTTTATGTTTGTTAATTCAACAGCAATATGTTTAAATTGCCGAACATAACTCATAACAAAGAAATAAGCAATTTACATTTAATTAATAGTCATTATTCAATAAGGATTTAAATTTTTAATAAAAATAGGGATATTTATTAAAGTAAATAAATGGCTATTGAAATCAGAGAATGCTGAACGAAGTAGATCACATAATTAAGAATCACTCGTTCAAAGCATATAAAAATATATATAAATATATGAAAATCGTAGAGGCAACACTGCATTCTCTTTATCAATTAGTTTGTTCAGTAATCTAGCAGAGTCACCGAACACCCAGTTAATAAATCAATACTATATATCCTTTAGTATAATAATCAAATGATTCACAAGTTGTAACTAATGAAAATAATTTTTTTTATATTGTGTTCTATTTCCGCTGAATATCACTAAGTTTTCTTGACGTATAATGAACATATTTATATTTATCTATATTGTTTATATTGGTTAATACATTACTCTATAAACAATACTATTGACCTTTTTTGTATAATATTTAGACAAATAAACAGAATAAAAACATTTTATTTTGTGCATGTTAATTCGCAAGGACAATATGATATCATAAATATCTTCTCAAAAATAGTTATTCAAAAAGTATGTAAACAAAAAAAAAAAGTACATACATACTTGCACTTAATGTGAGCATACTTAAAATATTTAAATAATAATATTTTTTTTTTTTTGTGTGGGTATTTACAATTAAAAAAAAATATATATTATGATTATATATTTTTTATTCCAAAAAAAAAATGTAATCTTAAAAAAAAAAATTAGTTTTCCTTCTTTTTTTTTTTTTTTTTGTGGATAATGTGCAGACTACTATGGAATGTATATTTTTATTTTAAGCTAAAATGTAATATTAAGGAAATTACATTTTAGACTGTTGCATACATCAAAGAAAAATTAATTAACTAATTAGCCATATTTAATGCTTATTAATAAAAATAAAAATTTTATATTAAAATTAATTAGAGTTTACACTACATATTCCTAATTAATTTATTTGTTTGAAACGAGAAAAGTAATTTAACAACCATTAATAAATCAGAACTATAAATAATTTCTTTTCCTTAGGAATATTATCCTTTTTATAATAATTATAATACTTCATCAACTGTTATTTAGATAACTTAAGTTTCTATATCTCCAATACACACAGTATTCAAATTATTTTAATATTATGCAATATCTGTTTTAAATATAAGATACTTTTATATTTTAATATTTTTACTAGCAAGAACAACTTCTACATAAAGTATTAAAAAAATATAAATTATAAAAAATGCACTTTTATTAAATTTATGATTATTTCTTACAGAAAAACTACTGTTAAAATATTAAAAATTATAGTATTTATACACACTACTTTTTATTAATAATACGTCAATGATTTTAATAAATTAAATTTAAAAAATAAAAATTCTTACTAAAATTCTGCATTAATATTTACAAAGGTATCTTATAAAATTTAACCTTTCAAGAAAAAAGCTATATAACGAAAGGACAATACTTGAATTCATTTATACTATACAAATGAGTTACCTAAATTTCGTAAGTAAAATGAAAAATAAAAAAGTGTGCTATAAATATATAATACTAGAAATAAAAAAGAAAATAAACACATCGTAATAATAATCAACACTTATCAAATAAATATATAAAGGCAAAAAAAAAAAAAAAATAAAATAATTTTTTTTTATACTTAATTAGAAGATTATAATAATATATATGCAAAAAGTTATGTTATAATTCTGTTTTATCTTTATTTATTGATATTTTTTATATCACAATAAAAATGCATTCTTTTGAATTTTATAAGAAAAAATCTATTATATTTAACTAAAGATATATTTTTATATTGAGTAAATAACATTTATATTAAATATGAAACTGATAAATATTACCCGTAAAAAAGTAAATTTATAAAAATGCATTTTTAGAATAAATTAAGTAACTTTGTCAAAAAAAATAATTTTTTTTAAAAAATATTTTTTACTTTAAATATATGATTAAAAAAATAGTTTTTTTTTTTTTTTTTGTTTAAATTGTAATTAATTTATTTGACTTCAAAATGTGCTTTTTATAAGATTTGTTATTATAATTTCTTTAAAGCAAATACCTATTTTAACTTTTTCTTTTTAATTTAATTACTTAATAAATTTTTCTTATTTTTTTTCAAATAGTTGAAAAAGTAATTTTTTTAAAAAATAGTTATAACAAAAAATATATATATACATATATTGTATAAATATTTATCAATAATAAAAATAAAAAAAAAAAGAATTAAGATAAAAAAAAGTATATTAGAAAAATCAAAAATGTTATATTTAAATGAAAAATATTCGCAAACAAAAATTAGTTTTTTATTAAGTGAAAAATTGTGACAACTGTAGTATATTGCATGACAAATACATGCGTATAAAAATTTTTAATTTATAGATTTTCTTTTTCATTTTTTGATGGAGATATATCTCTATAATTTACAAAGATTCATATATATAAGTCATAATATACTGTATATAAAATAATTTGAAGTTCGACATAATTCACAGAAATTGGTAGTTTAGAAACTAAAAATAAAAAAAATCGTTTAATATTAAATGTATATCATTTATAATTTTTATGAGCATTAATTTGAAAATATTTAATTTTTTTACATACTTTAAAGATAAATAAAATGTTCTTAAAGTAACATTATTCGAATTATTATCTTTTTTATCTATTCGTAAATTAACATTCTTATTTTATTTTTTAAAGAAATAAGAATATTATTCTTATCTAAAGTAACCATAATATCATATGTAATAATAAAAAATTAGAAATTACATTTCATATATGAAAAAAATTTTCTATTTTAAAAATTTAAGAAATTAATATAAGTTATAATAATATTTAAATTAATATTACAAATCCATAATCTAGTTATATTGAAAATTGAAACAATTTTAAATCTGAATTAACAACTTCAACTTGAATATTATTATATAAATATATTAATATGAAAACGTTAACTTTATATTTAAAAATTACTACATTCCTTCTTTTAATTTGGATGTATGAATGTTTTTATAACGTAAGTTAAAATTTTTACAAAAAATATACATATAGATATATTTTATTTCTAATTATTTTAAACATACCATTTGATTTACTATTCTAGCAAAAGAAACATTCTACTAAAAAAATTTTTATTTAATCCATAGTGTGATTCCTATAAAACATTGATTGATAAAAATATATTGCAAATAAAAAATGTGTTAAAATATGAAAGAGTATTAACAGAGGGTGACATAGCAGGAGAAAAACAAACTAACGCTGAAGGATGCCAAGAAGAATGTCCATTAGATAATGAAAAAAACAAATGTAATAATCCAGTTCAATACAAGAATCAGTGCGATCCACATCATGGAGTCAAAACTCCATCATTGTGGGAGAGTTTTGATAAAAAAGCAAAAGAAATAGACCCTAAATTGAGAGAGCAAGAATTGAATATTGAATTGAGAAAAATTTCACATGAAAACGTTGATCCATTTTCAAAAATTTATCAACGACACAATCCTGATGAAGGAAGACAAATATTAATTCTTAGCGTTACGAAAGATCACTCAGACTTAAAGAAATTATTAGACGAATGCAGAAAAGAGAAGAGAGACAATAAAGCAGAATCAGAATGTAAGAAAGAAATCGAAGAAAATAAAACAGAATTGGAATCTAAGAAATTGATGATAGACAATAAAACAGAATTGGAATCTATGAAAGAGATGAAAGAAAATAAAACAGAATCCGAATCTAAGAATGATATGAGAGACAATATAACAGAATTCGAATGGATGAATGAGATGATAAAAAATGAAACGGAATGCGAATCTGAACCTGAGAATGAGATGAGAGAAAATAAAAAAAAAAATAAGAAATCAAATATTTTGAAATTTCTTTTTTGTTGTTGTGATAACCATTAAGAGAATAAAAATTAATGTTTTAACAGAGAATATAGGATTATTCATGCACAGGATCTAGTTAAAAAAAAGAAAAATTAATATATTTTATAAATTTTTTTTATAGAGATGTATTTTATTTTTTAAAAAGTAAAAAAATTAAAAGAGAAAAATTTTTTAGAAAAAAAAAAAATTTCATGAAAATATTTTTTAATTTTTAAGAATAAAATTTTCATTAAATGATATTAATATAAATAAAATTTTTTTTTATTGTATAAGTATTTTTATTATTTTTAAAAGCAGTGAACTTAAATTACTAAAAATTACTTATAAAAAACAATAAATATTTTGTAATTAAAAATTAATAATTAATGTGAATATATGTTTTTAATAAAAATACATAATTTTTATCAAAGTAAATTCACAATGAACCACATTATTTCAGTTTATTTGTTTATATAATTAAAATTATATTTAAAACTTGTTTAATTACTAGAGAAAACTCCATATTCTCTTTAATAATTTGTTTTTCATTACTCTAGCAAATTGATTGAATGATAATTTAATAAATTAAAAATATAAATTATGTAAAGTAAATAAATCAGGTAGTAAATGTAGAGGATAATATAGAAGAAAAAAAGTTGGATGAAGAACTATTACCAGCTAACCAACATGGCAAAAAAAGAACACAAAAAGGAAAAAAAAAAAAAAGTCTTAATTGAGAATTATTAGAGTTGAAGATTTATTAATAAAAGGAATTATTAACCTTTTTGAGAAAAAAATTAATAGTTATATGGAAAATAAATAGACATGAAAGTACTAGATAAATGAAAAAAAATAGAATTGAATAGTGTGAAAAAAATATTCAAGTTATTAGAAAATGGAAGAAAAATTGATAAAAAGTTTTTTCGTGGAAAATTTTTATCTTCGAATTTTAAAGAGAAAATTTTATATTAACAATAATAAAATTTTTGTGTTTGTAGTATTTTATAACTTATTTTGTGTTTTGTTATTTATATTTGTTAATTCGCGAGAAGTGAATTTGAATTGTTAAACATTAATCATAACATTATAAGTAATATATATGTGATTTAAAACTATAATTGATAAAGATTTAAATTTTTATAAGAATAGGGAATTTTATTAAAATAATTAAATCCCTCTTAAAAACAATAAATGCTCAATGAAGGAGACCATATACATTTCAATGGTTTATAGTATTAAAAATATATTTAAATTCATTTAAATGGTAGAAGAAACTCTACATACTTGTTGTTAATCCTTTTTTTCAATACTCAAGCAAAGTAATGAATAGGAAACTAATATACCATTAATTACATTTATTTTACTTATATTATGATTTATATTCAACAGTTCAAATTTATTGCGCTCAAATTAACAAGCATAAATAATTGATAAAATTCAAATTAAATCACGTAAGTACTGCAAAACACAAAAATTTTATTATAGTTAATATAAAATTTTCTCATTTTAATTTAAACAAAAATACACCACAATAAGCTTATTTAGTCAATAACTTTTACTTCTATTTTTTGACCACTAAATTCCTTTTAAAAAAAGTAAAAATTTATTTTTTTGTGTATTTAAATTACAAAAATAAAAAAAACATTAATTAATTTTTTTCTTTTTTTTTTACTTAACTATTATATGTTGGTTAATAAAGTGTATTATTAAACTTTTTGAAAATAAACGATAATAGTTGTATGGAAAAAATATAGTTATACATGCAATTTCTAGATGCAAAAAAAAAAAATAAAAAAAAAAAAAAATTAATTGTTAATTTCTTTATTTTCATTTTCTAATTTTTAAATACAAAAAAAAAAAATATATTTATTTTTTTTTTGAAATGATTAATTTTTCAGTTGAATTATTAATTTGTTTATTTCTTATTCAATAATTTTGATAGAGTATTGTTTTATTAACTGGGTGTTCGGTGACTTTTCTAAAGTACTGAACAAACAAATTAATAAAGAACATATCGTGTTGCCTCTACGGTTTTTATGTATGTATATATATTTTTATATACTTTGAACGAGTAATTCTTAATTATGTGATTAGTTAATAAGATGCTTTATTAACCTTTTTGGAAAATAAATGGACTAGTTAAATGAAGAATACGAAGTTGGTCATGCATACACAATAAAAAAAAAATGATTATCAATTTTTTCTTGTTTGTACTTTTTTTAAAAGAAAAAGTACAAAGACCGTTAGGAAAAAAAATTGATAAAAAAAGAAAATGCCAATACTGTCAGTAAAAAAATTGATAAAAAAAAAATCAGTTGGAAAAAGATTTGTCACGAATAAAAAAATAAATAAAAAAAAAAAAAAAAAGAAAAAAGAATTTTTTAGGGAATGAAATATGTTTTGTGATGAATTTTGTAAAAGAAAATTTTATACATATAAAATAAAATTTTCATATGAAAAAATATTTATATAATTTTTTTTGTATTGTCTATAATTTCTTAACTTTGTGGTTAATAAAAGGCTTCATTAAACTATTTCGTAATGAAAAAGATTAGCTATATGAAAAATAAGTATTGATTGTGCACACGCGAAAAAAAAAAAAAAAAAAAAAAAAAAAATTATTGAATATTTTTTTTAATTTTTTTTTCTTTTAATAAATGGAGATACTTAAAAAAAAAAAATATTTATTTTTTATAAATGATTTAATTCAGAAGAAAAAGAATGGTAAAATAAAAATTGAGAGTAAGATTTAGTACCAACAAAAATGAGATCCTAAATAGATAATAAAGTTAACATAAGAGAGCTTAATTTGCATAATATTTATATTTTTAATTTGTGAGAGAAAATTTTATACATATGATAATAAAATTTCTACGTAATTAATATTCATATAATTAATATGCATTTTTACTAATTGTTTATGTTATTTAATTCAACAACAATATATTTAAATTGCTGAACATAACTCATAACAAAGAAATAAATAAATTACAATTAAATTATAATAAATATTCAATAAGGATTTTTATTAAAGTAAATAAATGCCTATTGAAATCAGAGAATGCTGAATGAAGTAGATTACATAAATAAGGATCAATCGTTCAAAGCATATAAAAATATATATAAATACATCAAAATCATAGAGGTAACTCTACATATTCTTTATTAACTTGTTTGTTCGTTATTCTAGCAAAGTCACCGAACATCCAGTTAATAAATCAGTACTCTAGCAAAGTCACCGAACACCCAGTTAATAAACCAATACCATAGACCTTTAGTATAATAATCAAATGTTTCACAAGTTGTAACTATTGGAAATAATTTTTTTTATTTCGTTCTCTATTTCCGCTGAATGTCACTAAGTTTTCTTGACGTATAGTGAACATATTTAGCTTTATCTATATTGTTTATATTGGTTAATACATTGCTCTATAAACAATAATATTGACCTTTTTTGTATAATATTTAGACTAACAAATAGAATAAAAACATTTTATTTTGTGCATGCTAATTCGTAAGGACAACCTGATATCATAAATGTTTTATCTAAAATAGTTATTCAAAAAGCATGTAAAATAAAAAAATATATATATACATACTTGCACTTTAAGAGAGTGCACTTAAAAAAAAATATATATTATGATGATATTTTTCTTATTACAAAAAAAAAATGTAATCTTAAAAAAAAAAATTAGTTTTTTTTTTTTTTTTTTTTGGAGGATAAGGTACAGACTACTATAGAATGTATATTTTTATTTTAAGCTAAAATGTAATATTAAGGAAATTACATTTTAGAGTGTTGCTTATACTAAAAAAAAATAATCAACTAAACAATATTTAATGTTTATTAATAATAATAAAAATTCTATATTAAAATTAATTAGAGTTTACACTACATATTCCTAATTAATTTATTTGTTTGACACGAGAAAAGTAAATTAACAGCCATCAATAAATCATAGATATAAATAATTTGTTTTCCTTCAGAATATTATCTTATTTATAATAATTATAATAATTTTAATACTTCATGAACTGTCTTTTGGATAATTTAAGTTTCTATATCTCCAATACGTACAATATTCAAATTATTTTAATATCATGTAATATCTATGTTAAATGTAAGACTCTTTAATATTTTACATATTTTTACTTGTAAGAACAACTTCAACATATAATATTAAAAAAATATAAATCATAAAAAATGCACTTATATTAAATTTACGATTATTTTTAAGAGAAAAATTAGTGTTAAAATATTAAAAATGATAATATTTAAACATACCACTTTTTATTAATAATACATCAAAGATTTTAACAAAATAAATTTAAAAAATAAAAATTTTTATTAAAATTCTACGTTAATATTTACAAAGATTTCTTAAAAAAATTTAACCTTTTAAGAAAAATTTTATATTAAAAAAGGACAATTGTTGAATTCATTTATACTATATAAATGAGTTACCTAAATTGTTTGGTAAGAAAATGAAAAATAAAAAATTGTGGTATAAATATATACAACTAAAAATAAAAATAAAATAAACACATCGTAATAGTAATCAACACTTATCAAATAAATATATAAAGGCAAAAAAAAAAAAAAATAATTTTTTTTTATATTTAATTAGAGATTATAATAATATATATACAAAATGTTATTTTATAATTCTGTTTTATCATTATTTATTGATATTTTTTATATCACTATAAAAATGAATTCTTTTGAATTTTATAAGAAAAAACCTATAATATTTAACTAAAGATATATTTTTATATTCAGTAAATAACATTTACATTAATTTTGAAACTTATAAATGTTACTAGAAAAAAAGTAAATTTATAAAAATTTATTTTTGGAATAAATTAAGTAACTATGTCAAAAAATAAAACTTTTTTCAAAAAAATATTTTTTACTGTAAAAATATGATTAAAAAAATAGTATTTTTTTTTTTAAATTATAATTAATTTATTTGACTGCAAAATGTGCTTTTTATAAATTTGTTATTATAATTTCATTAAAGTAAATATCTATTTTCTCTTTTTTTTTTGAATTTAAGTACTTAATAAATTTTTCTTATTTTTTTTCAAATAGTTAAAAAAGTAATTTTTTTTAAACAATAGTTATAATAAAAAATAAATATATACATATATTGTATAAACATTTATCAATAATAAAATTAAAAAAAAAAGAAATAAGATAAAAAAAATATATTAGAAAAATAAAAAAAGTTATATTTAAAAGAAAAATATACACAAACAAAAATTAGTTTTATATTAAGTTAAAAATTGTGAAAAATGTAGAATACTGCATGAAAAATAAATGCGTATAAAAATTTTTAATTTATAGAGTTTTTTTTTCTTTTTTTGATGGACATATATCTACATAATATACGAAGATTTATATTTATAAATCATAATATACCGTATATAAAGTAATTTAATGTTCGACATAATTCATAGAGATTGATAGTTTAGAAGAAAAAAATAAAAAAAATTCTTTAACATTAAATGTAAACATTTATAATTTTTATTTGCATTAAATTAAAAACATTTAATTTCTTTACCTAATTTAAAGATAAATAAAATTTTAATAAAATATTTTTCAAATAACTTTATCCGATTTATTAAATTTTTTATTTATTTGTAAATTAACATTCTTATTTTATTTTTTAAAGAATTGAGAATATCATTCCTATCTAAAGTAATAATAACATCATATGTAATAATAAAAAATTAGAAATTACATTTCTCATATGAAAATAATTTTCTATTTTATAAATATAAGAAATTAATATAAGATATAATAATATCAAAATTAATATTACAAATCCATAATTTAGTATTATTCAAAATTGAAACAATTTTGCACCTGAATTAACATCTTCTACTTCATTATTATTATATAAATATATTAATATGAAAACGTTAATTTTATTTTTAAATATTACTACATTCCTTCTTTTAATTTGGATATGTCAATGTTTTTATAATGTAAGTTAAAATTTTTTCAAAAAATATACAAATATATATATTTTATTTCTAATTATTTTAAACATACCATTTGATTTACTATTCTAGCAAAAGAAACATTCTACTAAAAAAATTTTTATTTAATCCATAGTGTGATTCCTATAAAACATTGATTGATAAATATATATTGCAAACAAAAAATGAGTTAAAATATGAAAGAACATTAACAGAGGGTGATATAGCAGCATAAAAGCAATCTTACGCTGAAGGATGCCCAGAAGAGTGTCCGTTAGATAATAAAAAGAGCACATGGGAAAATCCGGATATATACAAGAATCCGTACAATTATTGGAATAAGGTCATTGCTCCACAAATGCGGGAGCTATTTAATAAAGAAACAAGGGGAATGGACCCTATATTGAAAGAAGAAAAATGGAATAATGAATGGAATAAAATTTCAGCTAACCAAGTTAAAGATCTATTATCAATATCTCATCGACATGATATTTCAGAAAAAGAAAAAGTAAAATTAATTGATAATGCTATGGATGAACTTCTATTAGAATTTGAGATATTTTTATACGAATGTGTGAATGAGATGTTAAAAATATATATAACAGAAACCGAATGTAGGAAAGAGATGAGAGAGCATAAAAGAGAATCCAAATCTAAGAATGAGATGGGAGACAATAAAGAAGAATCCAAATCTAAGAAAGAGATCAGAGACAATAAAACAAAATCCGAATCTATGGAAGAGATGAGATACAATAAAAGAGAATCCGAATCTACGAAAGAGATGAGAGACAATAAAACAAAATCCGAATCTATGGAAGAGATGATAGACAATAAAACAAAATCCGAATATACGAAAGAGATGAGAGACAATAAAACAGAATCCGAATCTAAGAAAGAGATGAGAGAAAATAAAACAGAATCGGAATCTAAGAAAGAGCAGGAAAAAAATAAAATAAAAAAAAAGAAATCAAATATTTTCAAATTTCTTTTTAATAGGTTTATTAACCATTAAAGGAATAAAAATTAATGGTTTAACAGAGAATGTAGGATTATTCATGAGAAAGATCCAGTTAAAACATAGAAAAATTAATATTTTGTCTAAATTTTTTTGATAGAGATATATTTTATTTTTTAAAAAAAAAAAGAAATTAAAAGAGAAAATTTTTTTAGAAAGAAAAAATTTCATGAGAATAGTTTTTAAGTTTTAAGAATAAAATTTTCGTTAAGTGATATAAATATAATTAAATTTTTTTTTTTATTATTTATGTATTTTTATTATTTTTCGAAGCAGTGAACTTAAATTACTGAAAATTACTTATAAAAAGCAATAAATATTTTGTACTTAAAAATTAACAATCAATGAGAATATATGTTTTTAATAAAAATACATAATTTTTATCAAAGTAAATTCACAATGGAACCGCATTGTTGCAGTTTACTTATTTATTTCATTAATATTAGATTTAAAATCCATTTAATTACTAGAGAAAACTCCATAAAAAAAAAAAAAAAAAATAAAATAATAAAATAAAATAAAAAATAACATACAATGAAATAAGATAAAATTATAAAAACAAATAAATCAAATGTAATGTGTATGCTGTATTTTTAGATTAAAATGTCATTGCTGTATAATGAAAAAACAAAAAAAAAAAAAAAACAAAATGATATTTTAACTTTCAAATTTCAGTTATTCTATGGTTTTATTTTTTATCTTATAGATTTATTACTGATTCATATTTAATATAATGTACAATATTTTGAAATATTAAAACTTTTTGAAAAAAAAAAATAAAGATCATATATTTACAATAAATGAATAAAGGAATGTTTAAAGAATAGTATTATTCTTAAGTAATTAAAATACATAAGAAATATAAAATTAAATATAGTTCTATAAAAATTTCTTTAATGATATTTTATTATTTAAAATACTTTTCCTTATTTGCTTCAAGTGTAAAATATTATTTCTTAATTTTCTTTTGATTGTTTAGAGATTTTTTAAATTGTTTTTATATTAAAATATTAATTTTGTTTCTAATTTAATTATGTATTAAATCAGGAAAAAAATTAATCCTTGGTATATATAAAAATTTCAAAAATATTCATTTGTATAATAAGAGAATTATTAAATACAACTTCTAATGCCAAATTATTTTTATAAATTAAGGTCTCTTGAAGATCCTTTATTTTTATTTTTTTTTTATTATTATTAAAATATGCATTATGTGTAAAAGAAAATAGTACTAAAATAATACTTTTTCGTTTTGAAAAAAAAAAAAAAAAAAAAAATTTAAAAGGAAAGTGATCAACAGTTTCCTTTTAATAATGAGAAAACAAGTTAATACAGAGTATGTAGCACGATATATTAATTTTAAATGTTACAAAATTATATTGATGCNGCATTGTTGCAGTTTACTTATTTATTTCATTAATATTAGATTTAAAATCCATTTAATTACTAGAGAAAACTCCATATTCTCTTTAATAATTTCTTCTTCATTACTCTAGCAAATTCATTGAATGATAATTTAATAAATTAAAAATGTATATTATGGAAAGTAAATAAATCAGGTAATAAATGTAGAGGATAAAATAGAAAAAAAAAATTTGGATGCAGAATTATTACCAGCTGGTTTATTAACTGGATGTTCGGTGACGTTGTGATTTATAAACTGGGTTTTCGTGGACTTTACTCTAGTACTGAACAATCAAATTAATAAAGAGCATGTAGAGATGCCTCTACGATTTTGGTGTATTTATATATACTTTTATATACTTTGAACGAGTTATTCTTAATTATGTGATCTACTTCGTTCAGAATTCTTTTATTTCAATAGGTATTTATTTACTTTAATAAAAATCCGTATTGTATATTGATTATGATTTAATTGTTATTTATTTATTTCTTTGTTATGAGTTATGTTCAGCAATTTAAATATATTGCTGTATAATTAACAACCATAATCAATTAGTAAAAATGCATATAAATTATATGAATATTAATTGCGTTAAATTTTATTGTCATATGTATAAAATTTTCTCTCAAAAATTCAAAATATAAATATTATTCAAATTAAACCCTTTTATAAACATATTATTATCTTTTGTAAAAAAAAATCCCTCTCTCCATAAAACTCTTCTCTTCCAAAAAAAAAAAAATAAATAAATCTTTTTTTATTTTTTTTTTTTTTTTTTTATCTTTATCTTCATCTTTTTCAAAAGAAAAATATCTCAAAAAAAAATTCCAATAATTTTTTTTTCTTTTTTTTTTTTTTTTCGTCAGCACAACGTACTAGGTATTCTTCATATAGCTAGTCCTCTTTATAGCCAAGCAAGCTAATGAAGCCTTTTATTAACTAGTACTCTAGCAAAGTCACCGAATACCTAGTTAATAAATCAATACCATAGATCCTTTAGAATAATAATCAAATGTTTCACAAGTTGTAACTAATGAAAATAATTTTTTTTATATTGTGTTCTATTTCCGCTGAATATCACTAAGTTTTCTTGACATATAATGAACATATTTATATTTATCTATATTGTTTATATTGGTTAATACATTGCTCTATAAACAATACTATTGACCTTTCTTGTATAATATTTGGACTAACAAATAAAATAAAAACATTTAATTTTGTGCATGTTAATTCTAAAGGACAATTTGCTATCATAAATGTTTTCTATAAAATAGTTATTCAAAAAGTATGTAAACAAAAAATATATGTACATACATACTTGCACTTAAAGTAAGCGTACTTAAAATATTTAAATAATAATATTTTTTTTGTGTGGGTATTTACAATTAAAAAAAAATATATGTTATGATTATATTTTTTTCATTACTAAAAAAAAATGTAATCTTAAAAAAAAAAATTAGTTTTCCTTTTTTTTTTTTTTTGCAGGATAATGTGCAGACTACTATGGAATGTATATTTTTATATTAAGCTAAAATGTAATATTAAGGAAATTACATTTTAGACTGTTGCATACATTAAAGAAAAATTAATTATCTAATTAGCCATATTTAATGTTTATTAATAAAAATAAAAATTTTGTATTAAAATTAAGTAGAGTTTACACCGCATATTCCTTATTAATTTATTTCTTTGACACAAGAAAAGTAATTTAACAACCATTAATTAATCATAGCTATAAATAATTTCTTTTCCTTAGGAATATTATCCTTTTTATAATAATTATAATAATTTTAATACTTCATGAACTGTTATTTGGATAATTTAAGTTTCTATATCTCCAATACACACAGTATTCAAATTATTTTAATATTATGCAATATCTGTTTTAAATATAAGATACTTTTATATTCTACATATTTTTACTGGTAAGAACAATTTCTACATATAATATTAAAAAATTATAAATCATACAAAATGTACTTTTATTAAATTTATAATTATTTCTTAGAGCAAAATTAGCATTAAAATATTAAAAATAATAGTATATATACACACTACTTTTTATTAATAATACGTCAAAGATTCTAACAAATTAAATTAAAAAAAATAAAAATTCTTATTAAAATTCCGCATTAATATTTACAAAGGTATCTTATAAAATTTAACCTTTTATGAAAAAAGTTATATTACGAAGGGACAATTCTTGAATTCATTTATACTATATAAGTGAGTTACGTAAATTTTTCGGTAAGTAAAATGAAAAATAAAAATTGTACTATAAATATATGAAACTAAAAGTAAAAAAAAAAAAATAAAAACATCTTAATAATTATCAACACTTATCAAATAAATATATAAAGGCGAAAAAAAAAAAAAAAATAAAATAATTTTTTTTATATTTAATTATAAGATTATAGTAATATATATGTAAAAATTTATTTTATAATTCTATTTTATCTTTATTTATTGATATTTTTTATATCACAATAAAAATGTATTCTTTTAAATTTTATAAGAAAAAATCTATTATATTTAACTAAAGATATATTTTTATATTCAGTAAATAACATTTATATTAATTTTAAAACTAATAAATATTACTCGTAAAAAAGTAAATTTATAAAAATGTATTTTTAGAATAAATTAAGTAACTTTGTCAAAAAAAATAATTTTTTTTAAAAAATAGTTTTTACTTTAAATATATGATTAAAAAAATAGTTTTTTTTTTTTTTTTTTTAAATTGTAATTAATTTATTTGATTTCAAAATGTGCTTTTCATAAGATTTGTTATTATAATTTCTTTAAAGTAAATACCTATTTTAACTTTTTCTTTTTAATTTAAGTACTTAATAAATTTTTCTTATTTTTTTTCAAATAGTTGAAAAAGTAATTTTTTTAAAAAATAGATATAACAAAAAATATATATATACATATAATGTATAAATATTTATCAATAATAAAAATAAAAAAAAAAAGAATTAAGATAAAAAAAAGTATATTAGAAAAATCAAAAATGTTATATTTAAAAGAAAAATATTCGCAAACAAAAATTAGTTTTTTATTAAGTGAAAAATTGTGACAACTGTAGTATACTGCATGACAAATACATGCGTATAAAAATTTTTAATTTATGGATTTTTTTTTTCTTTTTTTGACGGAGATATATCTATATAATATATGAAGATTTATATTTATAAATTATAATATACTGCATATAAAATAATTTAAAGTTCGACATAATTCACAGAATTTGGTAGTTTAGAATATATAAATATAAAAAATTCGTTTAATATTAAATGTATATCACTTATAATTTTTATGTGAATTAAATTAAAAATATTTAATTTTTTACATAACTTAAAGATAAATAAAACTTTAATAAAATATTTTTAAAATAACATTATCCAATTTATTATATTTTTTAGCTATTCTTAAATTAACATTCTTATTTTATTTTTTAAAGATTTAAGAATATTATTTGTATTTAAAGTAACCATAATATCATAAGTAATAATAAAAAATTAGAAATTACATTTCTCATATAAAAATAATTTCATATTTTATAAATTTTAGAAAATAATATAAGTTATAACAATATCTAAATTAATATTACAAATCCATAATTTAGTATTATTGAAAATTGAAACAATTTTACACCTGAATTAACAACTTCCACTTCAATATTATTCAATAAATATATTAATATGAAAACGTTAACTTTATATTCAAAAATTACTACATTCCTTCTTTTAATATGGATGTATCAATGTTTTTATAACGTAAGTTAAAATTTTTACAAAAAATATACATATAGATATATTTTATATCTAATTCTTTTTAACATTCTATTTAATTTTCTATTCTAACAAAAGAAACATTCTTTTAAAAAATTTTTATTTAATCCATAGTGTGATTACTATAAAACATGGACTGATAAAAATATATTGCAAACAAAACATGAGTTAAAATATGAAAGAGTATTAACAGAGGGTGACATAGCAGATGAAAACCAATCTAAAGCTGAAGGATGTCTAGAGGAATGCCCATCATATAATAAAAAAAAAAAAAAAAAAAATCGATTTCAATACCAGAATCCATCTCATGGAGTCACAACTCCATCATTGTGGGAGAGTTTTGATAAAAAAGCAAAAGAAATGGACTCTAATTTGAGAGACCATGAATTGAATATTAAATGGAATGATGTTTCACGTGACAATGTTATTAATCTATCTTCAAAAATTTATCAACGAAATATTCCAGGTGAAGGAAGACAAATATTAATTCTTAGTGATACGAAAGATCACTCAAACTTAAAGAAATTATTAGACGAATTGAAGAAAGAGATAAGAGACAATAAAACAGAATTCGAATCTATGAAAGAGATGAGAAACAATAAAACAGAATCCGAATCTAAAAAAGAGATGAGAGGATATATGACATTTTACGAATTTATGAAAGAGAAGATATACAATAAAACAGAACACTAATCTATGAATGAAATGATAGACAATAAAACAGAATCCGAATCTATGAAAGAGATGAGAAACAATAAAACAGAATCCGAATCTAAGAATGAAATGACAGAAAATAAAAAAAAAAAAAGAAATCAAATATTTTGAAATTTCCTTTTTGTAGGTGTGATAACCATTGAGAGAATAAAAATTAATATTTTAACAGAAAATATAGGATTATTCATACACAGGATCTAGTTAAAAAAGAGAAAAATTAATATATTTTATAAATCTTTTTTATAGAGATTTATTTTATTTTTTTAAAAGAAAAAAAATTAAAAGAGAAAAATTTTTTAGAAAAAAAAAGTTTCATGAGAATATTTTTAAATTTTTAAGAATAATTTTTTCATTAATTAATATTAATATAATTAAATTTTTTTTTTTATTATTTAAGTATTTTTATTATTTTTCAAACAAATGAACTTAAATTACTGAAAATTACTTATAAAAAGCAATAAATATTTTGTACTTAAAAATTAATAATTAATGAGAATATATGTTTTTAATAAAAATACATAATTTTTATCAAAGTAAATTCACAATGAACCGCATTGTTGCAGTTTACTTGTTTATATCATTAAAATTAGATTTAAAATTCATTTAATTACTAGAGAAAATTCCATATTCTTTTTAATAATATGTTTTTCATTACTATAGTAAATTCATTGAATGATAATTTAATAAATTAAAAATGTAAATTAAGGAAAGTAAATAAATCAGGTAGTAAATGTAGAGGATAAAATAGAAGAAAAAAAGTTTGATATAAAATTATTACGAGCTTATCTACGTGACAAAAAAAGGACACAAAAAAGAAAAAAAAAGTCTTTATTGAGAATTATTAGAGTTAATGATGTGTTAAATAAAAGGAATTATTAGCCTTTTTTAGAAAAAAATTAATAGCTATATTGAAAATAATAGACATGTGATTTATTAACTGGGTGTTCGGTGACTTCATAGAGTTCTGAACAAACCAATTAATAAAGAGCATGCAGATGTGTCTCTACGATTTTGTTGTATTTATATATATTTTTATATACTTTGAACGAGTGATTCTTAATTATATGATATACTTCGTTCAGCATTCTTTGGTTTCAATAGGTATTTATTTACTTTAATAAAAAATCCCTATTTTTAATAATAATTTAAATCCTTATTGAAAATTGATTATTATTTAATTGTAATTTATTCATTTCTTTGTTATGAGTTATGTTCAGCAATTTAAATATATTGTTGTTGAATTAACAAACATAAACAATTTGTAAAAATGAAAATAAATAATATGAATATTAATTACGTGAATATTTTATTGACATTTCTAGAGTATTGAACAGATATATTAATAAAGAGCTTTTATAGTTTCCTCTACTAATTTAGTGAATTTAAAAATAATTTTTCAATTCTATGAACTACAAAAATCTTTTATATATAGTCTACTTCAATGAACATTCCATGTTTTTAAAAAATATTAATTAACATTAATAAAAAACTCTGCTTTTATTAAAAATTTAATTCCTAATTGAACATTAACTATTAATTCATATATATGATTTATAATGTTATGAATAATGTTTAGGAACTCAAATCCGCTGCCTTCAAGTTAGCAAACATAGGCAATTAATGAGACATATTAAATTATATAAATATTACAAATATAAAAATTTTATTATTATGTATTGGTGGTTTATTAACTGGGTGTTCGGCTACTCTTATAGAGCATCGAACAAACAAATTAATAAAGAGCATGTAGAGTTGACTCTACCGTTTTGATGTATTTGTATATATTTTTAAATGCTTTGAACGAGTGATTCTTAATTATGTGATCTACTTCGTTCAGAATTCTTTAATTTCAATAGGTATTTATTTACTTTAACAAAAATCTTTATTTTTATTAAAAATTTAAATCCTTATTTAATATTGAATATTGACTATTAATTAAATGTAAATAATTTGCTTCTTTGTTATGAGTTATGTTAAACAATTTATATATATTGCTGTTGAATTAACAAACATAAACAATTAGTAAAAGTGCAAATTAATTATATGAATATTAATTACGTGAAAATTTTATTGGTATATATGTGTAAAATTTTCTCTTACAAAATTCATTAAAATCATACTTTGTTTTCCAAAAAAAAAAAAAATATTTTTTTTTTTATTTTTATTTACTGGTAACAAATATTTTTTCAATTGATTTTTTTTTTATGAATTTTTTTTTTTCTATCCATCTTTATTTCTTTTTTTATAAAAACAAAAACAAAAAAATTGATCATTTTTTTTTTTTTTTTTTTGTCTGTGCATTATGAACTATGTATTTTCATATAAATAGTTTTTTTATTTTCCAAAAAGGTTAATAAAGCCCTTTATTAACCATTTACAGAATGATTTTTTTTTTTTTTTTTTTTTTTCTAGAAATATATTAATTTCTTTTTAGTTTTAGCATATTAAATAGAAAAAAAATTACAGTATAATTTTTTTCATATTCTTTTAAAATAATAACATTTAAAATAAGGAAAACAAAAATTAGATATACATTAATCATAAAAAAAAAAAAAAAATGCAGAATTATATTCCATATGAAAAAGTTAAAATGAAATTATTAGATAAAGATAAAAATTAATTAAAAATTTATAAAAAAAAAAAAAAAAATAAGAAAAACTAATTTTTTTCATTATAGAAAATTGATAGCCTTTTTTTTCTTTTCATTAATATTTAATTTTTATTAACTGTAATTAATTTTAGAAAAAAGATACAAGGGTTAAATAGTTAATTTATTCTTATGATTTACTACAAATTTATAATCAAATAATTCTATTTTTTTTTTGTCTTTTCTTTTTTTTGTAATAAAAATTATATAATAAAAAAAAATAGATAAATGTTACATTTTATTAAAAAATAAGAGTATATATAACAAAATATAAAAATCTATGAAATGGTAAGAAATTACGAAATATATTGTTAGAAAAAAAAAAAAAAAAAAAAAAAAAAAAAATTTTTTTAAAAAAAAAAAAACAAAAAACATGTGGAGGTGGTTTGTCAGGGCTTCACACATATTCTTTGTCTAAAGGAGCCTCATTACTGGCCTCTGAAGAGACAAGGGAGGTGGAGAAGGATGACAAGGTTTGCATTAATTGCACAGCTATCTGTTGTTGCAGG
>NW_021628241.1:80929-103073 GCF_900005855.1 Plasmodium gallinaceum | reverse complement strand
TTCTATAAATATATTAATATGAAAGCGTTAACTTTATATTTAAAAATTACTATATTCCTTTTTTTAATATGGATATTTCAATATTTTTATAACGTAAAAAAAAAAAAAATTTTTTTTTTTTTTTTTTTTTTTTTTTTATAATAACACATATATTTATTTTCTTTTAATTTCACAAATAATATTTATATATATTTACTTAATTTTTATTTATCTTTTATTATTATTTTTTTTTTTTTTTTGTTTATATTTATATTTGGATATTTCAAAAAGATAAAAAATATAAAATAACACAAGGGAGATATTTAATTTTTTAATTAAATGAAAATTATACAAAATATAATTTTTTAATCCTTTTATTCTATGTTTAGATCAATGATAAAAAAAAAAAAAAAAAAAAAAAAGAGTAAAAAATATATGATAGATTAGTTTAGATCATTAAGATATTTACAAAAGAACAGAAATAAATATAACGAATTAGTTTTATTTAAATAAATTAATAAATAAATAACTAGTTTTCATTTAGCTTATTTTGTTTTATTTTTTTATATTATAATTTTCTTATTAGGTATATCTTTCTTATTTCATTTTTTTTTATAAATAAAAATAGAAACTAATTATTTAACACCTATTTTTGTAAACTATAATTTTCCCAATTTTCAATTGAATGATTAATTGTTAAAATAAAATTCTATTTATGATTGACTTAAAAATATGTAAAAAAGGGAATAAATATACTTAAAATAATGTTAGAATATTATTTAATATATTTTATAAAAATTATATTTTTTATAATTATTATAAAATATACTTTTTCTAAATATAACGTGTTATTCCAATTTTGTATTTTTTTTTTTATAATTTTGGTTATGAGAAAAAAATGAAAAAGGAAGAAAAAATAAAAAATAAATTTTTATGATTTGAATTTAAATTAAATTTATGATATTCTTGGTTAACATAGTTTTTAAAGTACAAATTTTATTTATTTTTTTTATTTTTAAAGAAAGCTAATTGTATAAAATTGAAGGTATTACTTAAAATAACGTTGCTTTTTTTTTTTTTTTTTTTTTCTCTAAATTACTAATAAATTTTCTTTTTATTCTTTAACTTTTTTTCTTTTCTTTTTTCTAGCGTTGTTATTAGTTTTAATATAATCTAATAAAGTATAAGTTTTTTTTTTTTTTTTTTTTTTTTTTTTTTTTTTTTTTTTTTTTTTTTTTTAAAATAGTTTTCTATTTAGCTTAAATATATTTTAAAAATTATTCTCAATTATATATATTACAAATGCTAAATTTTGTTCTATTATTGGATATTATATAAATAACATTTTAAAAATATTATGAGCAAGTTAATTTTATATTTTTGTTCTAATTTTCTATTTGCAAAAATATTTGCATTATATTTTAAGGAAATGTTTTTTTTATTTTTTAAATAGTAAAAGGATTAATTTAAAAACAAAAAAAAAAAAAAAAAAAACACGAAAAATTAATATAAGCTTATATTGTTTTAATATAAAATTAACTATGAATTAATAAAAGAATTTAAAATATTGTTAAAATAAAAAACAAAAAAAAAACTGTTCTTGTTCTTTAATTCACCAAATTAATATTCCAAAAAAAAAAAAAAAAATTAAATAAATAAATAAAGAAGTTTATAAAAATATGTAAAATAATAAATCAAAATAATATCATATATATATATATATGAAAAAAAAAAAAAAAAAAAAAAAAAAAGTTAAAAAAAAAAAACATGTATATTAATAAAATTATATGTAATTTATTTCTATAAAAATACTAGTAAAAAATATAAATATTTAGAAGAATTTTAAAATATGAAATTTCTCCATTAAAGATAACTTTTATTAAAGTATATATAAAAAAAAAATAATAATGAAAAAAACATTTTGGATTTGCTTTAAATGATTAAGAAAAAAAAGATATATTCATCCTATTATGAAAAATTGTTAAATTTTAAGAATTATATGAAATTATATCAATTAGCAAATTATCCCTAAATTTGTTCTTATGCTCGCTATAAGTTGATTTATTAGTAAAGTGATCGATAGTTTTCCTTTAATAATGAGAAAACAACTCAATATAGAGCATGTAGCACGATATATTAATTTTAAATGTTACAAAATTATATTGATGCTACAAATGTATATTCTTTATATATATTGTTTAAATAATTAGATATTTGTTTTTTTAAAGTTATTTATTTACTTTAATAAAAATTTATCCTTATTAAAAATGTAAATTCTTGCTAAAACTATTGATTGTTGGTAAAATAATTCTTTAAAATAAACTCATAATTTTACATTGAAGCTGCTAACAGTATTCAAAAACACATAAAAATTATATAATAATAAAAAAAAAATACTTTTTAATTTTCTTTCAAACTTTCAATTGAATTATTTATTGAATTTAAAATTGAATTAACTAAATATAATTTTTTACCATTATTCAAAAAAAAAAAATATTTAACTATCTAGAACAAATTGAAAAGATATTTAAAAAAAAGCAATAATTTTTTTTTTTTTTCTTTTGATAACTGAAGAATTTGCATGTTTAATTCTCAGTTTTTTGTATTAGTAGCTATTATTTCATAAAAGGAAAATAAAATATTTTATTAATAAAAATATAAAATTTTGAAGATTTAAAAGATAAAAAATGTATATATAATAATGATTTATTGGTGTATTAATAGAAATAATTTAACATATTATATTAAAATATTACTATAAATAACTTATTTTATTTAATTTTTGTAGTATTATAATAGTTATAATAACAATAAGTGTTCCGTTATAACAATGAATCCAAAACACAATTCGATAAATTCTACTTGAATATTCTATATATATATTTATTTTTTTTTATAACGAGATAAATATTAACAAAAATAATGAAAAAAAAAGAAATATTGTAAAAATACAATCGAACATAAATGAAATAGTGATGTATGTAAAAAGAAAAAAAAAATTAAAAAAGAAATAATTAATATTTATTAAATAAATAAGCATTTAACAAGAGTATTACTAAAATAGCATTTTAGAAAATTAACAAATATATTACGTTATGCACATTACAATTTATTGATTTTCCGTCCACTTTTCTAGAATAATCAATAGAAAAATTAATAAAGAGAATGTTTAATAATTTAATTAATGTAAAAATTATATTGACCGAACATTTAAGTAAACTTTATATTTTTAGTTTATGTAGTTAATATTTTATTGTATTAAGAGGTATTTATTCGCTTTATGATTTATTAATTGGGTGTTCGGTGACTTTATTAGAGTACTGAACAAACAAATTAATAAGGAGCATGCAGAGTTACCTCTACGGTTTTGATGTATTTATATATATTTTTAAATGTTTTGAATGAGTGACCCTTAATTAAGTAATGTACTTCTTTAAGCATTCTTTAATTTCAATAGGCATTTATTTACTTTAATAAAAATCCTTATTTTTATTAAAAATTTAAATCCTTATTGAACATTAATTATTAATTAATTGTAAACTACTAGTTTATCTGTTATGAGTTACATTCAGCAATTAATATATATTGCTGTTGAATTAACAAACATAAACAATTATTGACAAATATGAAAAATTATATAAATATTAATTACATGAAATTTTTATTGTTATATGTATAAAATTTTCTTTTAGAAAATTCATCACAAAAACTATTTCATTTCCTAGAAAAAGAAATCTTTTCATTTTTTTTTTTTATTTTTATTTATTGGTAACAAATCTTTTTCCAAATGATTTTTCCTGATGATCTTTGTATTTTTTTTTTACCAATTTTTTTCCTGACAGTCTTTGTACTTTATTTTAAAAAAAAAAAAAGTACAAACAAAAAAAAATCATCAATATTTTTTTTTTGTGTGTGTGCATGACCAATTTCCTATTTTTCATTTAACTAATCCTTTTATTTTCCAAAAAAGGTTAATAAAGCCTTTTATTAACCAATATGTTAAAAATAACCATAAAAAAAGTATGTAAACTAAAAAAAAGAAAAAATAAATATATTGTTTTTTCTTATGCGTATTTACAATTATAAAAAAACGAATATATTTTTTTTTTGGAGTTTTATGACTCTCATTTAAAATAAAAACAATTTTTTTTTGTAGACGATACGTAATTTTTAGTTAAAAAAAATATAATGTTAGATATTACATTAACAGAGTAATGTGTAAGTTAAATAATAAAAAACTAATGTAATTAATATTTTATATTAACAAAAGTAAATAATTTTCTTAACGTTTTATTTTAATTTAAATAAAGTATAGTTTTCTCTACGTGCTCTTTAATAATTTGTTCAATATTTGCCAAGTCATTAAACAGACAATTAATAAATCAAGTATTAATTCTTATTATAATTAAATATAGGTTGATAATATCACATACTAACTAGATACGTAAAATATAATTTAATTTTATTGTATTTATAATTTCCGCTAATTTTTATTATAAGATTTACTGTTATAAAATACAATAACATATGTATAATTTTAATTTAAAAAGAAAAAGTTTTCAAATAACTTAAAAAATATTAATCATTGTATATAAGTAAATGTAATTAGTAACTAATTTATCCTTTAAAGAAAAAATAAAGGAAAAAAAAACAATGAAGTAATTTAAGCAAATCTATTGAATTCATTACAATGAAGTATTCTTTATACTCTGATGTTTAATAATTAGATTTTATAATATAATGTATCTTAATAATCATTTACAGTGAATAATAATATCAAATTTTTCTTTTTATTTTTTAGTTAAATGAAATAAATTTTATAACAGTAAAGAAGTAGCATTTTAAATATAAAGTACCTTTGGTTAACCGCTTCTCAAAATAAATTTATTTTATTAATAAAATGACATCACTGAAATAGTTTAAATTATTTTAAAATCTAAGAAATAAAATATTCTAATATAAGATATAAAAAAAATTTTAAATGTATAATTATATATATAGGCATTTTTAATAAATAAATTACTAAATTATAAATTTTGAATTCTCATAATTAATTCAAAAATAAAATTAAGTGATCAATAAAATATAAACTTTATGTATTCTAATTATGCAGAGATATAATATAATAAAAAAAAAATTCATCATTAAATTCATTAATTACCTACTAAGATATATCACCAAAAAAAATCATATAACAGTTAAATAAAATAATCAGAAAAAAAGCATATTTTATGTTTTTACCTCATTATGAGTTATGTTTTATTATACTAATCTTTCTGTGAACAAATATAGAAACTAAACTAATGATTTATTTAATTATTTCAAAGGTATATGCTACAATTTTTAATAACATCATATTATTTAAATTAGCTATTTATACAATATAAATAATATATTTTAAAATATTTATAGTATTTTATTCATTATATATTAAATATATTCAGTGATTACAAAATATGCGAAAGTTTTCTTAAAATAAAAAAAAAAAGCATTTTGCTTTTTTTATACTTAAAAATGAAAATATTTTTCATTTTTTCCGGAGTAAAATTTAAATTATTTTTTTTTTTTTACACCTATACAATACTATTATTATTTAGATTATTATAAGATTTATTTAAGGATCTTACAATTGTATATAACCTTTTATTTTATGTGACATTGACAACTAACATATATAAAAATGTTAACAATACCTTTAAAGAGGATTGAAACTTTTTTGGGTAGCAAAAGGCATAATGTTTATAAATAATATGTGCATTATTTTTATTTGTCGTTTATTGCATCTTGTGAATCTTAAAATCATAAAAAAATTATAATCCTTTTATTAATCAATTGGAATAAACTTATCTTTTAAACATTTTAAATAGTCTATGATCATAGTTTATAAAAAGAATTTTCTTCTTTAATCTTTTTTTAAATATAAAATAGAACAAAACGTAATATCTATTTTATTATGTATTAAATAAAACATATGTATATATGTACTTAAGAAAACGTAATTTTTCCCTTATGGGATATTAATATTTCATTATAAAACAAACTTTTTTTATATATAACAAATATAATATATAAATAACTTAAATAGTTTTTCTTATAATATTTATAAAAATGTAATTGAAAAAATTATAGAAAAATATTAAATAAAACGCAAAAATCTTAGGTATAAATCTACAAAACTTTAACGTAAAAAATTTTATTTATGCATTAATAAAAAAATGAATATATATGAATAATTATTATTAATTAAACTATTATAATAACTTATATATATTTATTGTCTAATATTTATTCATTCTAGTTAATTTTATATATTCATTTATGTAGCTCGATTTTTTAAGATTCAGAAATAGTTGTCAAAAAAGAATTACATATTTAATGTTTTAATAGAGGAACTATATATAAACATTTTCAATTATTTTAATCTTCTAGTATTGGTTTCTTAACTATGTGCAATGCTATTGCTTTTACTGAATAAATTTGTTAATAAATAGCTTGTAAATAAATTCCTACTTTTTTTGTTTATTATAAAATCAATTATTATTGGTAATTATATATTCACTATATAATTATCTACTTATTATAAAATAAATAAATTTATTTCATAAAGTTATTTATATTTTATAAACTATACTAAATATATACTTTATTAATTATTTGTTAATTTACGCAATACTGCATTAACGTAATATATAATATTTTACATTTTTAAAATTCCACACCTTATAGGCACAAAAAAAAAAAAAATTATTTTTTTTTTTTTAAAATAAGTTATACCAAAAAAAAATTATTATTCCTTTACAAATTTTTTCATAATTTTTATGGTGATAGCCACATAAAAAAAGATATATTTTTTTTTATTAGTATACTATACACATTTTTGTGTGAACATTTTTTTTGCACACCTTATATGCACATATAAAAAATCTATTTAACATTCCTCTTTATAATCATTTATAATTGGTAGATAATATCTTTTATAAAGCAAGTATCCATAGCGTCATTATTTTTAAAATACAAATTTCATTATCATATTCTTAAAACGTTGCTTAACACAGAATTCTACCTAAAATTATCCTTTCATATTTTTTATAGCCTCTTGAAGAGATTAAAATATTATTTCACTTAATTTTATTAATAATTTCATTCTCATTATATCATTGAAATTTTCAAGATTATAATTAGAATTTCTTTTAATATGCTGTGTACATTCACTATAATTTTTTTACAATATAAATGAAGTGCTAAAACTTGTTTTTTTAACATATACTTTACTACCTTTCTTATTAAGCATTATATTCATTTTATTTCCCAATTTTATTTCATGGAAAATATGAATAACATCAAGTTGTTTTTTCGTGTAGTATTGCAATTACTTTCGAATTTTATTTCTTTTCTTAAATGTTTCTAGTTTTCTTTAAAATTTTTTTCTCCATTTTTCATTTATTTCAACTTTGTTATTTTTTGTTGTCACAATTTTTTAATAATATTTTTTATTTTTCTGATTTTTTATGTTAGTAGATAAATAAAATTGTTTAAAATTTACTCTTAAACTGTCGCTCAGTTTTATGCAAAAAAGTATTCCATTTTTTTATGTCATTTTTTCTTTTTTCTTCCCATAAGTCTTTTATTTTATTAAAGAAACATTTTATTTCATCATCATTACGTTTTCTTCTTAAGAATCTTTTCAGTCTCATATAACCACGGTATTCTTTTATGTATAAATTATAAACTTCTCTCATGTAATAGGTATTCCATTTCTCGTATAACCATCTAGATTTATCTTCACTTATAATTACGTTATACAATGAATATGTAGCATTCCACTGATTGCACATATCTTTAAATCTTTTAAGTTCAATATTTTTTTCTTCATGATAAATTAATTTCAACTTTTCAAATGGATCAGCTACATTACAATCTATTTGAGGTGCAATTTCTTGGTTTTGTTCTGCTAATATTCTTGAATAATAATTATTACACTTCAATATACACAATGAATTATCTTTCAACTGATAAAAGTTCTTCAAATCAAAAGTTAAAAACTTAATAGTATTTAAATAAATATTTAATTTAAATACTTTTAAGAAAATAAAAAAATACATATACAAATCTGGAAATATTTTTACCTTACTTGCAAAAAGGAATAAATAAAAAAAAAAAGTAAAAATATTAAAGGTTTTATAAACATAGAACAAGTAGACTTTTTATTCATTTTTATATCCTTATTATTTTTTAATAAGTAATAATTTTTTTAATTCTGATAATATTAGCAAAATATTTAGTTAAATCACTATTTGCACATTTAAAATATTTCATTTTTAGTTATTGAAATTTAATTAAGAATAATTATCCTTTTCAAAAGAATCATTTTATTCTTAAAATAATTCATTTTTTTGTAAATATTTTTATGTAAAGCAAATATCATATACTTAAAAAAAAAAAAAGAACACACAATGAAGCCACATAAATATTATATGAAAATAGAATTACAAGAAAAAAAAATTTTTTAAAAGTTTTATTTCTAAATTCTAGTTTTAATAACATTTGAAAACCATTTTATTAATATAAATAAATAGAAAAACACAATTTTAAAAATTTGTTAATATTAAGCATGAAATTTCTCTACACATTAAAAAAATTAAAATTCTATTAATTTTTCTTAATATTTTTTTGTTTAATTAAATATTTTATTTAATATATACTATTTTTTTTTTAATATCATATAAATATTTAAAAAAATTAAAATTTATCTTCATAAATTAATTTTAATTTTTATTATTGGTATTATAAGAAGACATTTGCTATTAATTAGTATTTAAGTATTATTAAAAGGTAAATATTTTACTTCTAATAAAAACTATACACATATATTAAAATAATAATTGAATGTTTTTCTTATAATATTAAATTTTTTTTTTTTTTTGTAGTAATTCTTTTTTTTTTATCACAATTTTTTATTTTTTTCTGTTGAATTTTAAAATTATTCATATCCAATTTTCACTTTTAAAAGATATATCTAATAATTTATTATTTAATTTATTTATTATATTTCATCAAGATATATTTTTAAATAAATTAAACAGAAATAATCATATAATAAGCATTTTAATAACATTAAATTTGAAAGATAAATGTAATAAATAATAATTGTTTTTTATTTTATTTTTATTAAAATAATGAAAATAAATCTTTTTTTAAAATAAAAACTTCAGCTTTATAAACAGAAAATATAATTGATAATAAATTTTTAAATTAATAAAATATAATAAATATGATATAAAAAATTAATTAAAATTTATATATTAATTTTATTATTTTAATTATTTTCTTTGTTGAATTTATGACTAACTTCCACTTCGTTTTAATATTTTGTTAATTTAATGAATTGAAATTATTTTTGAAATTGAAATAAAATTTATAAATTTACATAAAAGTAAAAAATAGTTTAAGTAAAATTTAAATTATATAAAATTAAAATTTATTTCAAAATTGGTATTACATAGATTTCAAGTTAAATTAAATCATCTATATAATACCGTATGTTATATTAAAGTAATTATTCTTACTTTAAATAAGAAATTTTTAGAGCAAAATATGATTATCTTTTGTTTGTATTATATTAGTTATGGGTTAGAAAAGAACCATGATAATTATTAAAATGTGCGTTTTAAATGAATGTTAAATTATTATAAATTGAGTTAATATATAACATTTTACACATTAATATAAATGATATAATTATTTTTAATGATAATTATGTGCTTTATATATTTTATATTAATAATGCAAAAATTAAATTATGGTACTTATAAAAATCGTGATATAATGAAAATGTTAATATGTATATTGTGGAACCAACAATTTTGTATTGAACTTTTAAATGGAAATCGTCTAATAAAACATTTTTTATGAGTAACATCCATTTTTATGCATATTATTTTATTGAAAAATTTTGAGAAATATATATTTTTGAAATTAACCATTATTATAAAATACTATAATGATTTTCTATATCATATTTTGTAATAAAATGAAATATAATTAGAAATTTGTGTGACATATATATAAATAGTTTTTTTGTGAAAAAATAATGATACTTCTATAACTATAATAAAAAATATTAAGATAAAAAGATAATTAAAGCTATTAAGTTTGTTTTACTATATTGAAAACAAAGAAAATTAATAAATTCAAATGATGTATATCTTCTCATATATAAATGTTTATAATTAGTAAAATTATAAAATTACAACTTTTATTATATTAATAAAGGTAATATAATTTAAATTTTGAAGTAGGTGAGATTTTTCATTCATTTATATCTTCGAATGTTTTTTATTATTTTTGTCATAGAAATATAATTGAAAAAAATATAAAGTGAGAAAAAACAAATTAAGATTTATCATTTTGCATTTAAATAGGAGAAACTATATTACAAAAAAATATTAAGTATTTATTAAAAATTTTATTCGTTGAAATAGAATTTTAAAAAGAATAAAAGGCACTTTTTTTTCAATATATTCTATTTAAAAATTATCATTATATATAAATTAAAAATATATATATTAGTTTATTATTTAATCCTTATATTTTATTTTTTTTTTGAAAAAAATAAATCATATTTTAATAATATATTTTTAAAAGTAAAAAATTTTGTTTTTCATGATAATATATTATTTAATATATGCTAATAATATTTTTAAATACATATAAATTATCTATTTATGAAAATATATACTTCCACTGATATGTGTATTCCTAGATTAATATGATAAAAATTGTTTCAATAGAATATGTATAATGAATAATAAAATATTTAACTAAAAACATTAATGCAGTTTTTTAATATAATTCTTTTTTGTATGAAAACATTAAGAATTACGTGTATTTTCTTAAAGTTTTTAAAATGAACCGTTTACGTATTTTTTTTTTAAAATATGAATCTTTTTTATTACTATACTATCATTGATCATTATAATGTACTAAATAAAAATAAAATTTTAATCAATTACTAAATTTTTATTTATGGTTTTCGTACAATAATTTTTTTATTATTATAAAAGGGTAGAAATAGATTTATTTATTTAAAAAATTACAAATAATTATATATTAAACTTAAAAATTTATAAAAGAAATATATTTATTAAATTAAAAGGATTCGTCTGAATTCACAGTTTTGGAAGAATTTATAAAAAAAAGTATATTTTTTTTTTAATATACTACCACCTTATTAGGATTACACACATTAAAATTTAGATTAAAATTAACATCTACTGATAAAAAAAAAAAAAAAAAAACATCATATATAACTAATAGGAAATAATATAAGGATTAATATACCTATAATTTTTATTTGATCAATTAAAGAGTTAAACTTTTCTAGGATTTTAGAATATATTAAGTAATGCAAAATAAGACATAAATGATTTGTATATTAGTGTAATAGACAATTAACCAAATTAGGCTTCAATGAAATAAAATTATAATTTTTTAAGAAAACCTTATTCTTTATAGATATTTTTTAAAAGGAAAAAATTTTTTTTTCGTGTTAAATAAATTTTTTTACAAAAATAAGGGAAATTTTTTTTTCCTTTTATTATTTAGCTCATATTTTTACAAAAGAATTATTTGTATGTTCATAAATTTCAAAATAATCTTTAGCTTTTAAAAGATAAGTGAATTTCAACTTTAATTCTTATTAGTTATTTGCATTATGTTAATTGTATTTGATATATCTCTTCAGTCTTACTAATTAACAATTTAATTTTTGTTAATGGCATATGTACTTCATTATCTCAATAATACATAGACAATGTTTTTACAATTACATTTTTGAATTTAGTTATTCTATGAAAGAGTAACTAATATAGTATATATTGTACATTTCTACTATAACATTTCATTTTATTCCTTTTGTATTTATATAATTTATAAGAGATATTTCCAATGTTAATATATTTATTCTTTATCATGGGTTTCTCCTTAATTCAGCTAAAATATTCATTAGGATTTTTTCATATCTCATTTAATAAATAATTCTCATTTCTCAAGTAATTTATGGTTGTATATTTGAAAACCATGAGAATATATAACAAATTCGAAAAATAGAAAAATATCATATTTTTCCTATTGCACCATGCGAGATATTACTATATATTAACGATACATTCTATACTATTTCTTCAGAAATGGCTAACGAAAAAGAATGATTAACCCTTCTGAGAATAAAAATTAATAGATGTATGAAAAATATACAGCTAGTTATATACAAGTGTTAGATATAAAAAAAGGAAAAATTTTATTTATTTTTTATTTATTTTTGTAAATTAATTATTCTTAAATAAATTTTAAAATTATTTTTTTTTTTTTTTGGATACAACTATATTTGATATTTTTGGAGAAAATTTGATATTTTCAATAATAAAATTTTCGTTTTTTAAAGTAATAACTTGAGATGCATTTTAATATACCAAATTTTTGTTAATTTAAAAGAAATAAACTTTAAATGTTAAATATTATTAATAAAATTATAATTAAAAGATTTTATACTTAAGGAAAAATAATGAAGATTTTTGCTTTTAATAAAAATATAGTTTTTTATTAAAACAAATAAGATTTTTTTTAAACAAAATAAATGCTCAATGCAGTAAATTAAGTATAGTTTAGTAATTTATAGCATTAAAATAATATCTAAATCAGTTAAACTAGTAGAGGTAAGTTTACGTTTTCTTTATTAACTTGTTTCAATACCCTAAAAAAGTCATTTAATATGCAATTAGTAAATCAAAAAAGAAAATTTTTCTTTTCATACAAAGTTCCTATTATATAATTGAAAATTTTATGAGAACCTTCACTTATGATATTTCATTGTAGATAATATTCTCTCATATGATATAATTTTATTCGCAATTCTTTATTAATACGAATCTGAAATTTTGAATTTGCACTAATTAAATGACAACCATTATAATGCATCCAGGGTATCAAATATAATGATACACATTTTCTTTACAATATCAATTGCACCCATAAAATTGTGTTCTATTAATTATATTTGTTACCATAAAATATAAATAATGATCAACTGCCACTTGTTTAATATACTTTTCCCTTTTTCATATTTTGGATCCTATAATATCAAATGAAACCATATCGAATACGTTAGATTTTGATAACTACTATTTTTTATTGAGTTTAAAGATTTAAATTATTCATTACTTGATAAACTAAACAATTTGTAACATATTTTTTAATATAAAAACCAAAATTAGTTCACCAAAAATGTCTTTGAATTTTCTTTAGTGTTTTGTTTACTACAAAATGTCCTGTAAATTTTCTACTATGAAACCAATACAATAAATGATTTCTATATTTTTCTGATATGTGTAATCTTCCTGTTCTATAGTGAACTTGAAAATCATCTTTCCATATTATGTCTTTTGGTATGTTGTTTTTATCTTCACAATATAGTATAACATATGAATCTTCGTATATTTCTTGAGGTTTATTGCATTACTTCATGTGATTAGGAAGGTCATTTTTATATTAAGTTGTTTTAGTAACCCAATTATCTAAACTGTTTTGAAATCCTTCAGTATGTTCAAATTTTATATTAAATTAGAATAATCTAAATTTCCATATATCTAATTTTCCATTATGAATTGAATTAATTCCTATAATACCTTTACAATATCTTTCAGTTTATATTTTAGATAATTTAATATAACAGTCGAATGTTTCACAATCTACAAATATTGTGATTAATTTTTTTTAATATATGTCCTATCTCCGTTGTACATTTTTTAATTTCTTTGATGTAAAATGAATAAATTTAATATGACATGTATCATTATCTATTGTAGTTAATACAGATTTTATGATATGATACATCACTACAAATAGTAAAAAGTTTTCTTCATTTGAAGAATAAAAAGTAAGTTATTTCATCCATTCCTTCTTTTATTTGTTAAAATTATATTGAGTGTTTTTCATTCCATTCAAATTTTTGTTTCTTAGTTAACAATGTATCTAGTTTAGAAGCTCATTCTGAAAAGTTCTGGATATTATTTCTATAATAATTAGAAGCTCTTAAGAATGATATTACTTTTTTTTATTTAAGCCTTTCTTCCTCAATGATTATTTTCATTTTATCTGATGAAGATTTTATTACCTCCTGATTTATTATTTATCCAAGGCAGGTTTGTTATAGATAATTTAAAAAGTTTACATTTTTCTACATTTATTCCCAAATTATTATAATTAAATAGTTTTAATACTCTTTTAAATGGCATCAAATGCTCAAATAATGTTTTTATAAGAATAATGATGTCATAAATGCATACAATTACATATTTCTCTAGAATTAAATTCACTAAAATATATTCCATTATTCTTTGAAATTGTGTAAGATATATTTTTAATCCATAAGATAATACGTTAAATACTTATGTTCCCATCTTATGAGCTAAAAGATTTATATATTGCTTGCTATACTATTCTAATAAAATAACTCAAAATATAATTTTAAGATACATTTTTAAAATCCATTTAGTACAATGAAACATTCAAAATATATATTTGATATATGGAATAACATAAGAATAATCTAATGTAAATCCATTTGAATAAATTTTATCTTGAGCAATTATTCATTAATGTCAATAAAATATTTCATTGATCTTTTTGAAATTTTATATAATAATATTAGACTATTTAAAGAGTTTCATGTATATGTTCAATAACTGAAAGACATATAACAAGGTATGTCTAAAAATATATGTAACAAAATTTTATATACGTAGAAAAAATGCACATTCTAAAATGTAGTTGGAGTATTCTTATGAATATATGTATGGTAATAGTAACAAAATTAAAAAAATATATAATTTGAATTTTTTCTAAAAATTAAAAAAAATGGTTTTTTTTTATTTTTATTTATTTTTTTTTTTTTAATAAAAAGAGAATAAGTAAACTTTTATATAGTTTCAAATAAAATTGTATGAAAAAGAAACAAAAGCTACGAGAAATAAAATAAGTTTATTTTATTATAAATATATAATTATATATGGTATATACAATTATATAAGTAAATTAATTTTGTGATAAATAGAATAAAAAGTGATTTCTCTACATACTCTTTATTAGTTTGAAAATTTACAATATTATAAAAGTCTTTAAATTGTCAATATATGAAATGATCATTTTTCTGGTGAATTATTGAGATAGGCCAAGTTCATCCAGCATTAATTACCTTATTTATAATATTTATCTGTAATATTTCGTCCATTCATCTGTATAATTCGAGAAATTTTTTTTTACTCAGTAATTAGTTAATAAAAAATATTATTAACCTTTTTGAAAATAAAAAATAATAGCTGTATGAAAAATAAATAGTTAGACATGCAAGAGCTAGATAAAAAAAAAAAATTATTTTTTTTTGTTTTCTTTTTGTAAATTTTAAATACATAAAAAAATATATTTATTATCTTTAAAGTTATTTAATAGTTGAAAAATGAAAGAAAGAATTATTGACAAAAGGTTTCTTGTAGTATAATTTGTTTAAACTTATATATGAAAATTTTATATTAATGATAAAAAAATTTTTGTATTTTGTAGTATTTATATAATTTATATTGAATTTTATTAATTATTTATGTTCTTTAATTTGTAAACAATGAATTTAAATTGCTGTACATAACTCATAACATTATAAATAAAATATATTTCATTAAAATCAATAATCAATGAGGATTTAAATTTTTAATGGAAACATAGGATTTTTCATTAAAGTAAATAAATACCTCTAAAAAGTAATAAATGTTGAATAAAATAGGCCATATATAAAACAATATAGTGGTTTATAGAACTAATATTATACATAAATTCATTAAATTAGTAGAGACAATCTACATACTCTTTATTAACCTATATATTCAATACTTGGTTAATAAAAGACTTCATTAAACTTTTTGGTTATAAAAAGGACTAGCTATGTGAAGAATACATAGTTGGTTGTGCTAACTAAAAAAAAAAAAAAAAAAATTATTGGAATTTTTTTTTGAGATATTTCTCTTTTGAAAAATGGAGATAAAAAAAAAAAAAATAAAATATATTTTATTTTTTTTGAAAAAGCATTTAGATGAGTGAGAGAAAATTGGTAAAATAAGAATCGAGAGTAAGATTTAGTACCAATAAAAATGAGATTTTAAACAGATAATAATGTTTATATAAAAGAGTTTAATTTGCATAATATTTATATTTTGAATTTGTGAGAGAAAATTTTATACATATGACAATAAAATTTTCACGTAATTAATATTCATATAATTTATTTGCATTTTTGCTAATTGCTTATGTTTGTTAATTCAACGGCAATATATTTAAATTGCTGGACATAACTCATAACAATGAATTAAGTAATTTACATTTAATTAATAGTCGATATTCAATAAGGATTTAAATTTTTAATAAAAATAGGGATTTTTATTAAAGTAAATAAATTCCTATTGAAATTAAAGAATGCTGAACCAAGTAGAGCATTCGATTAAGAATTACTCGTTTAAAGTATATAAAAATATATATAAATACAACAAAATCGTAGAGGCATCTCTACATGCTCTTTATTAATTGGTTTTTTCAGCACTCTAGCAAAAGTCACCTAACACCCAGTTAATAAATCACTAATATAAAATATTCTTATATAAATTTAAAAATAATACACTAAAAGAAACTTTTTTTGTCAACAATTATCCCTTCTATTTTCCCTTACTCTTAAATTATTTTCTTAAAAAAAATAAATACATTTTTTATGTATTTTAAATTTAATAAAAAGGAAATAAAAAAAAATTTATAATTTTATGTTTTCTTTTTAATCTACCATTTGCATGGCTAACTATTTATTTTCCATTCAGATATTACTATTTATTTCCAAAGAGATTAATAATGCCTTTTATTAACCATACTCTATCACCAAGAGAAAGTAATAGCTATTACTTAAATTTTTTTATTTTTAAGTTGTTTTATTATACCAAGTCCTTTTTATACTCCTTTTTAAATTTTTCCTGTCTTAATTATTATTTTCATAAGGTGTTACATTGTTTCGTCTAAAAGCGTCGAAATAATCCTTATTCTTCAATTCATTAGTGAAATATGGTTTCTTTTATTATTGTTAATAACTTATATTAGATTCTACAATAGCGTTTTATATACTTCCTTCGTTTTATTACTCAAAAGTTTAAATTTTTTTAATGGAATTTGTATTTCTTTATCTTTATAAGATGTAGGTATCTCTTTTAGAATTCCATTTTTAGGTTTAGTTACTCTACTGGTTAATAAAAGGCTTTATTAACCTTTTTGGAAAATAAAAGGACTAGTTAAATGGAGAATACGAAGTTGGTCATATACACACACACAAAAAAAAAATTGATGATTTTTTTTTATTTGTACTTTTTTTAAAAAAAAAAAGTACAAAGACTGTCAGGAAAAATTTTGATAAAAAAAAATGCAAAGATCGTCAGAAAAAAAATTGATTAAAAAAATCAATTTTTAAAATATTTGTATAAGAAATAAAATAAAAAAAAAAAAAAGAATTTCTTTTTTTTGAAAGGAAGGAAATGAAATAATTTTTGGTGTGATGAATTTTGTAAAAGAAAATTTTATACATATAACAATAAAATTTTCACGTAATCAACATTCATATAATTTATCTGCGTTTTTACTAATTGCTAATGTTTGTTAATTCAACAGCAATATATTTAAATTGCTGAGCATAACTCATAACAAAGAAATAAATAATTTACATTTAATTAATAATCATTGTTCAATAAGGATTTAAATTTTTAATAAAAATAGGCGTTTTTATTAAAGTAAATAAATGTCTATTGAAATCAATGAATGCTGAATGAAATAGATTACATAATTAAGGATCACTCGTTCAAAGTATTTAAATATATATATAAATTCATTAAATTAGTAGAGGAAGCTTTACATACCCTTTATTAATTTGATTCATCAATACTTATAGCGAAGTCATTGAAAAGGAAATTAATAAATGACAAAACCTTTAAATAAGCAATTAATAGAGCACTAATTTAGCAAAAAATTTTCCTTATTTTCATTAAAACATAAATATCCCTTATAAAATTATTTAATTATTGGTAAAATATTTATATTATATAAAATAATAAATTTTCGTTAAAATTATTGATATATTTTTCAAAGATTACTCCAATTCAAAGCAAAAATTTTTTTTATTATTTCTAAATGAAGAAAATAATAATCTATTTTTTTTTTAAATGAAGAATTAATTTTTATAAAGTGGGTGAGAATTCTTGAGAAATATTATAATATTCATCAAAAATAATTGTTTTTAAAACATTATTTATATATTTAATCAAAATTTTATATTTATACTATATATTTGAGATTTACAGAAAATGAGTAAGCTTTTTATTAATCTTTTTAAATAACTTCTAAATTAATTAGATAGATATCTTTATTTAAAGAATTATAAAGTTATATAATTTAATTATTCATACGATGTAATTAATTTATATAATGCTTTCTTATTTATAGGAAAAATATGTGATAATAGACAAAATTAATGGATACTACTCTGCATGTTCTTTATTAATTTGTGTGTTAAATAATTTATAGAAGTTTGTTAGTAGGCAATTAATAAATCACATACAAAATGGAATGTTCCATATCTTAGAGGAATAAAAATAGATATAAATCGAAACTCTCTAAATTTTAGAAGATCGAAACATATTCAAATTGAATTGATTTTGATTCGCAACCGTTTTGAAGTTAAGAATAAATATTTTTTTATATATAATTTATTTGTATGTGATTTTTAATAATTTTTTTTTTTTGCAAAAAAAGATAAATAAAAAAATAGAAAGAATAAAAATATTTTGTGATAATATTTTCATTTGTTCTATTCATATAAGCTTATGAAAATGCTTATTATGTAATATATAAATATTAATTACTAAAAAATTATTTTTTTAATTTACAACAAGAGTATTAATAACATAAACAAATATAGTTGATATTATTTTACATAATCTTTATTAATTTTTTTTCTTAATATTTTATCAATGTCTTTGAACAATTGAAGAATAAATTAAAAAGTTAATTTACCAGTTAACTTGCACAAAATGCTTGATATATCTTATATTAGTACTATGTATTAAATATTACAAATTTTTGATAGTTAAACATTTAAACAGCACATATTCGCTTTTTACTATTATGGAAATAATTGCTTTAAAAAACATAATATATATTATTTTACGTACTATTTTTGAAATTAATCATCCTATGCTTTATAAATGTGTTAAACATAGAAAATAATAAATCAATAATAAAGTAAATTTTTATTTTTCAAAAGATACTATACATTTCTTTTTCATATTTACACTTTTTTATATATAACAAAAAATAAAAATAAGTAGCTAGAAAAAAAAAAAATTTTTTCCTTAGCATTAATATAATAATAATAGAAAAACATCATATATTAAACCCAAATGAAATTTATTTATGTTATTTTAATATTATATTGTCTCTCTGTTATTTGGTTACACATATTAGAATTTCTCCTCCGTTAAGATTTTGCCATTATATTACTTGATCTGAGGGTATATCTTCATCTATATAGGGAAAATTCTTGTCGTAACCGAATGCACGAAGAAATCTATGTAATCTACTTCTCTTTGTATTTTCTGTTTTTTTTACTTTTAATAATTTAGGCGAATTTATACATTCCATAGGTATTTCATTTAATCTTTTTTTTGCTTTTTTTTTTTTTGGATTATCTCTTCCAAGAAATTTACCAATAGGAGTATACTATATTGAAAATTAAAAAATTATTTTTAATGAATGTAATTTTAATTTATATGAATGGTTTGAAAAGAAAAAAAATTTATATATATATTTTTGCATAAATAACTTTGTCTTACCTTATAAAGAAGAACAAAAAAAAAAACTCCCCCGAGAAGAGCAACAGAAATAGGAAGAGCAGCAAAAGCTGGTGCACATAATAATCCTGTACATGTTGCACCAGTTAAGCCACCACCATGTTGCGTAGGGGTTAATACGGTTGAATTATTCGTTAAAGCAATAGTACTATTCATTCCATTTGTAGAAAAAACAGTAGGTAAATCACTTGCATCATCTGTAGAAGAGGTAGTAGTATGAATATGAGAATCAGATGTTGTAGGTGTTAAATCAACCGTGGGTGATAAATCAGATGCGGATGGCATAGCAGTTGGAGATATGGTTAATTCAGGTGATGAAGTAGATATGGACGACGTAGTTAAGTTAGATGACAGAGTAGGTGTGGATAATGAAGTAGAGGTAGATGGTAAAGTAGATGATGAACCATTATTATTTGTTGTTATATTTGTGGTTTTAAACAAGCTATCAACATATGAACCTAATGCCGAATCTAATAGAACATCATCTGTAACCCTTCTCCATGAAGTCAGGGTTTTATTAAAAAAACTCTTTACCTCAGGATCTGATGATAAATTTAATACTTTTGTAATATTTCCACCTTTTTGATACATCCAATCTAAAAAATCCTGAGCATTATTAGCTGTAAAATTTTTAGTTAATTTTTCTAGTTGATCAAAAAAATCTCCTTCAATAGACTTTAACCAAATTTGCAAAAAATTTTCATGTGAACTGGTTGATCTTACTCTTCTACTACTTGTTCCTCGTTGTTGTTCCGCTAGAATTCTTCCACTTCTATGACATAATTCTGTTTTTAGGTTATTTTTTCCAATTTCAAAGCTATGAAGTGGAATTACATTAAAAAATTAAAATTATAGAAATTATTTTTTATGGAATAATGCAAATTTTAAAAAATACAATATATAAATATATTTTTCATCATGAATATTACTTTATACTGTAAAAATATTGGAATATACACACTAACAAATAAATATAGATAATCATTATTGGGAAATGAAATATTTTTATTTTTATTATTTTCGAATGCTCCATAATCTCTAAATTTCGTAAAATTTACAAAAAAATATCAGTTGGTTTATATATATTTATACCATTAAAATTTTCTGTATTATTTCAAGTAATACTAATAATATGTTGTAAAAAAATATATTTTTTTATTATTAAACAAAATTTTTGAATATAAAATAATTACTAATATTATCGAATAGTTCTTAATACGTTGTTCAATGTAACATTAATTAAAAACAATAGAAATCCTATAGATTATACTTGTAATTTTTTCAAATATACAAGGTAAAACAGTTCTCAAATAATATGAAGAAAAAAGAAACAATGAAAAAGATAAAAAATAAAAGTATATATTTTTTAATTATACTATTTTCGATTTAAAATATCTATACATGACAAATTAATATTTAACAAAAACAAATTAAACATTAAATATAAATCATTAAATCCTTCATATTGAATAATTAAATTAAAAATTAAAAATATTTAAAAATTTAGATTTAATAATTAATTTCTATAATTTGTTAGTAAATAATTTTAAAACACAAAATAATTTTTCTATTCAACGAATAATTTTTTTTTAACATTTTAGATAAATAATTTATAGTATATATTATATAAGATTCCTATGCATGTAAAACAAAAGAAATATTTACAATTGTTATATCTAATATTTAATTCATAAAATATCCTATTATATATACTTTTAGTTTTTACTATGTTTTTTAATGAATTAAATTAGAAACTAATTTCTTATAGAAAGAAAAATATACTACATGTCGTAAAAAAAAAAAAAATGATAAAAATTACAATTATTTAAATCGTTAATAAAAATAAAAAAAATAGATAATAGTATTAAATCATTAATAAAATTAATATATCTTATGGATACTATAGTAATGAAAAAAGAAATACAAATAATATAAGTTCTTTAGAGATTTCTCGGTTATTGAATGTATTTACTATATTTAATATACAATTAATTATGATTTTGTTATAATATTAATTCGAAAAATTAGCAGCATGATAATTAAAAGATCATTAAAAAATTAATTTAAAATTAAATTTTATTCATTTTACTGTATTAATACATTTGAAATCGAATGATAAATTTTTTGAAAGTAAAAATTAAAATAAAAAGAAAAGATAAATAAAAATAGATCCAATTTATAAAAAT
>NW_021628241.1:0-79841 GCF_900005855.1 Plasmodium gallinaceum | reverse complement strand
ATACTCCATATATATATTTATTTGTTTTTATAACGAGATAAATATTAACAAAAATAATGAAAAGAAAAGTATTGCATAAATACAATCGAATTTAAATGAAATACTGATGTATGTAACAAAAAAAAAAATTAATAAAGAAATAATTAATATTTATTAAAAAAATAAGCATTAAACAAGAATATTACTAAAATAAAATTTTAGAAAATTAATAAATATATTACGTTATTCACATTTCAGTTTATTCATTTTCTGTCCACTTCTCAGAATAAAGAATAGAAAAATTAATAAAGAGAATGTTTAATAATTTAATTAATGTAAAAATTATATTGACCGAACATTTAAGTAAACTTTATATTTATAGTTTTTGTCGTTGAAATTTTATTGCATTAAGAGGTATTTATTCGCTTTATGATATATTAATTGGGTGTTCGGTGACTTTATTAGAGTAATGAACAAACAAATTAATAAAGAGCATGTAGAGCTGCCTCTACGGTTTTGATGTATTTATATATATTTTTAAATACTTTGAATGATTGATCCTTAATTACGTAATCTATTTCATTCAGCATTCTTTAATTTCAATAGGCATTTATTCACTTTAATAAAAATCTTTATTTTTATTAAAAATTTAAAGCCTTATTGAACATTAATTATTAATTAATTGTAAATTACTAGTTTATTTGTTATGATTTATGTCCATCAATTTAAATATATTGCTGTTAAATTAACAAACATAAACAACTAGTAAAAATGCAAATTAATTATATGAATATTAATTAAGTAAAAATTTTATTATTATATGTATAAAATTTTCTTTTACAAAATTCGTTACAAAAATTATTTCATTTCCTAAAAAAAAAATTCTTTTTTTTTTTTTTTTTTTTTTTTTTTTTTATTTTTATTTATTAGTAACAAATATTTTTTTAATTGATTTTTTTAATTAATTTTTTTCCTGACAATCTTCGCATTTTTTTCTGAAATTTTATTCCTGACAGACTTTGTACTTTTTTTTTAATAAAAGTACAAAAAAAAAAAAAATCATCAATTTTTTTTTTTTGTGTGCGTGTGCATGACTGACTTCGTATTCTTCATTTAACTAATCCTTTAATTTTCCAAAAAGGTTAATAATGACTTTTATTAACCAATGATTGAATATTATCCATGCGACTCAGTATGAACAAAATGAAGTATTTTTGTTTTGTTTATTTTTCTAAATATTATAAAAGTAAGGTCTGTAATATTATTTATAGACAAGCTATTAAGCTTCAATGATTATTCTTACATTAGCTAATGAAGGTTTAATTATTTTGATATATATTATTTGTTCTATGTATGTTACTGATATTTTAAAGAATTTGCATATCTATACATTTATCACTATGTAGCTATTGATAAGAATATTACATATTTATCTTAATAATTTAAAATGTCATATTATTTTTTTCGTTAAAATGATATTATCACAAGCACATACAATTATATATTTTTCTTGAATTTAGTCCTTAAAAATATTTTCCATTATTTTTGGAAATCGTGAAGAATTCATTTTGAATCCAAATGGAAATATATTATATACAAAATATACATAAATGGGTGATATAAAACAAGTATGTTTTTTACTATTTTTTTTTGATGAAATATTATAAAATTTTTTTTTAAGCTCTATCTTCAAGAACCATTTAATACCTAGTGAGTAAAAGATATTAATTGCTATTTTGAATTTCTATTACAATAAAAAGGTTACATATAGAACTTTTGGTTTATAAATAATGGTATCACCTATTCTAAATAATATTTAAATAAAAAAAATAAATAAAAAAATTTTTATTTCTGCATGTTAAAATGTGGTGAAAATGTGCACACATATACCTGTCCAAAAAAAAAAAAAAAAATACATGCAGTAAAAGTATATTAAAAAAAATAACTGCACTGTAAGTAAATACAATGAAAAAATGTATATATTTTTTATTTTTTTTTATTTTTTTTATTGTAATAATGACTTAAAATTATTAATTTTTTTATTGATAATGATTTTATTATTATTATTTTTTTTTTTTTGAGAATGTCAATGTAGATTATTTTCTTTTTATGAAAGATTAAAAATGTAAGATAATTATGATTTACATGGGATATTATGTGAACTAACAACAATAGTAATTAGTTGATAGAATTAATATTTAATATTAATTAATAAATGTGATTATTTTGCTTAGTATTTTAATTTAATGAAAATGAAATGAGTTTTTTCGACGTTCTCTATATTAATTTGTTTTTTTAATACTATCAAAATGGTTAATAAGAGATATGATTAACCTTCTTGAGAATAAAAATAACTAGTTATATAAAAAAAAAAATGGTTATCTATACAAGTGTTAGTTATAAAAAAAGAAAAAAAATTGGATGATAATTTTTTTTTTTTCATTTTATAAATTAAATATATTAAAAAGTTATTTATTTCTTTTTGGAAAAAAAAGAGATAGAAGGATGAAAAAAGTTTGTTGAAAAATATAAAAAGTAATTTACAGAATAAAGAGTTTTCTTATATAATGAATTTTTTTTTTGAATTTTTAAATGAAAATATTATATTAACTATAATAAAATATTGATATTTGTAATGTTTGCATATTTTAATATGTATTCTATCAACTAATGTTTGTTATCATAAAAGCAGCTGACATAAGTTTTTAAATATTGTTCATAACACAATATGTAGAAATATATTTAATTAGGAATCGTGTTCAGTTTGAATATTAATTTTTAATAAAAATGAGCATTTTTATTAAAGTAAATAAATGCCTCTTAAAAAAACAATTAATGTTCAATGAAACAGGTAATATATAAAATCAGTTTATTGGCTTATAGCATTAAAATTATACGTAAATTAATTAAATTGGTAGAGGAAACTCTACATACTCTTTATTAATTTGTTTCTTCAATACCTATAACAAAATCATTGAGGAGGCAGATAATAAATGACAAAACCATTGAATAAGCAATTAATAAAGCACTAATTTAGTCAAAGATTCTCTTTATTTTCATTTGAACATAAATATCCTTTATAAAATCCTTTAATTATTTGAAAAAAAATTATTTTATATAAAATAATAATTTTTCGTTAAAATTATTAATATATTTTTCAAAGATTACTCCAATTCAAAGCAAGAATTTTTTTTATTATTTCTAAATGAAAAAAAGAAAATTCATGAAAAATAATTAATTGTTTTAGAATTATTTATATATTTATTTCAAAATTTTATATTTATACTAAATATTTAATATCTAATGTAAATAAGTGCTCTTTTTATTAATTTTTTTAAATATCTTATAAATTAATTAGATATATAAAAATAAATAAAGTATTAGATAAACATACTTCATTTAAAGAATTATAAGGTTAAATAATTTAATTATTCATACGATGTAATTAATTTATATAATGCTTTCTTATTTATAGGAAAAATATGTGATAATAGACAAAATTAATGGACACTATTCTGCATGCTCTTTATTAATTTGTGTGTTAAATAATTTATAGAAGTTTGTTAATAGGAAATTAATAAATCACATACAAGATGGAATGTTTCATAACTTAGAAGACTGAAAATAGATATAAATCGAAACATTCTAAATTTTAGATCAGAACATATTCAAATTTATTGATTTTAATTTGCAATGGTTTTCAAGTTATGAATAAATATTTATTTATATATAATTTATTTGTATATGATTATTTATAATTTTTTTTTTTGCACAAAAAGATAAACGAAAAAATAGAAAGAATAAAAATATTTTGTGATTATATTTTTATTTATATTATTCATGTATGTTTATGAAAATGCTTATTATGTAATATTTAAATATTAAGTACTAATAAATTATTTTTTTAATTTACAACAAGAGATTTAATAACATTAACAAATGTAATTGATATTATTTTACATTATCTTTATTAATTTTTTTTCTTAATATTTTAGCAATGTCCTTTATTAATTCAAAAATAAATAAATAAGTTAATTTACTAGTTAACTTGCATAAAATGCTTGATATATTATATATTAGTACTATATATTAAATATTACAAATTTTTGATAGTTAAACATTTAAACATAATATATTCTCTTTTTACTATTATAGAAATAATTGCTTTAAAAAACATAATATATATTATTTTACGTACTTTTTACGAAATTAATCATCCTATGCTTTATAAATGTGTTAAACATAGAAAATAATAAATCAATAATAAATTAAATTTTTATTTTTTAAAGATACTATACATTTCTTTTTCATATTTACACTTTTTTATATATAACAAAAATTAAAAATAAGTAGCTAGCAAAAAAAAAAATTTTTCCTTAGTATTAATATAATATTAATAGAAAAACATCATATATTAAACCCAAAAGAAATTTATTTGTGTTAATTTAATATTATACTTTTTTTGTGTTATTTAGTTATGAATATTAGAATTTCTCCTACGTTAAGTTTTTGCCATTATATTACTTGATCTGAGGGTATATCTTCATCTATATAGGGAAAATTCTTGTCATAACCGAATGCACGAAGAAATCTATGTAATCTACTTCTCTTTGCATTTTCTGTTTTTTTTATTTTTAATAATTTAGGAGAATTTATACATTCCATAGGCATTTCATTTAATCTTTTTTTTGCTTTTTTTTTTTTTGGATTATCTCTTCCAAGAAATTTTCCAACAGGAGTATACTATATTGTAAATTAAAAAATTATTTTTAATAAATATAATTTTAATTTATACAAATGGTTTGAAAAAAAAAAAAATATATATATATTTTTGTATAAATAACTTCGTCTCACCATATAAAGAAGAACAAAAACTAAAACTACCCCAAGAAGAGCAAGAGAAACAGGAAGAACAGCAAAAGCTGGTCCACAAAATAATCCTTTGCATGTTGCACCAGTTAAGCCACCACCATGTTCTGTAGGGGTTAATGCGGTTGAATTATTCATTATAGTAGTAGCACTATCCATTGCACTTGTAGAAAAAACAGTAGATAAATCACTTGTATCATTTGTAGGAATCGCAGAATTATTATGAAAATCAGGTGTTGTTGGTGATAAATCAGATGCGGATATCATAGCAGTTGGAGATATGTTTAATTCATGTGATGAAGTAGATATGGACGACGTAGTTAAGTTAGATGACTGAGTAGGTGTGGGTGATGAAGTAGAATTAGATGATGAAGTATGGTTAGATGATGCAGATGTAATTGACAAACCATTAGTAATTGCTAACCTTTCTGGAATAACCATTCTATCTACATATGAATCGGATATGTGTGTTAATAAAACATTGTCTGTAAGTTTTCTCCATGAAGTCAAGGTATCATTTAAAATTTGCTTTGTGGTAGGATCTGGTACTCTATTTAATACATAAGTAATATTACCACTTCTCTTGTTCATCCATTGTGAAAAATCCATAGCATTGCTAAGTGTGAGATTACTTTTTAACTCTTCTATTCGATCAAATAAACCTGGTTCGATAAAATCTAACCAAACTTTCAAATTTCTTCTAATATCCCTGGTTGATCTTACATTTCTACTTCTTGTTCCTTGTTGCCTTACTGCTAAAACTCTTCCACTTCTGAGACATAATTCTGTTTTTAGGTTATTTTTTCCTACTTCAAAACTATAGAGGGGGAATTATATTAAAAAATTAAAATTATAAAAATTATTTTTTTATGAAATAATGCAGATTTTAAAAAATATAAGACATAAATATATTTTTAATGATGAATATTACTTTATACTGTAAAAATATTGGAATATACACACCAACAAATAAATATAGATAATCATCATTGGGAAATGAAATATTTTTATTTTTATTATTTTTGAATACTCCATAACCTCTAAATTTCGCAAAATTTACAAAAAAATATCACTTGGTTTATATATATTTATACCATTAAAATTTTATGTATTATTTCAAGTAATTCGAATAATATGATGTAAAAAAATATATTTTTTTATTATTAAACAAAATTTTTGAATATAAAACAATTCCTAATATTATCGAATAGTTCTTAATACGTTGTTCAATGTAACATATAATTAAAAACTATAGAAATCCTATAGATTATACTTGCAATTTTTTCAAATATACAAGGTAAAATAATTCTCAAATTATATGAAGAAAAAGGAAACAATGAAAAAGATAAAATATTATAATTATGTTTTTTAATTATACTATATTCGATTTAAAATATCTATACATGATAAATTAATATTTAACAAAAACAAATTAAACATTAAATATAAAACATCAAATCTTTCATATTGAATAATTTAATTAAAAATTATAAATATTTAAAAATTTATATTTACTAATAAATATCTATAATTTGTTAGTAAATAATTTTAAAACACAAAATAATTTTTCTTTTCAATAAATAATTTTTTTTTAATATTTTTGATAAATAATTTATTGTATATATCATATAAGATTCCTATGCATGTAAAACAAAAAAAATATTTATAATAGTTATATCTAATATTTTATTCATAAAATATCCTATTATATATACTTTTATTTTTTACTATGTTTTTTAATGAATTAAATTAGAAACTAATTTTTTATAGAAAGAAAAATATACTACATGTTGTAAAAAAAAAAATGATAAAAATTATAATTGTTTAAATCGTTAATAATAAAGAAAAAATAGATAATAGTATTAAATCAATAATAAAATTAGTTAATATATCTTATGGATACTATAATAATGAAAAAAGAAATACAAATAATATAAGTTCTTTAGAGATTTCTCGGTTATTGAATATATTTACTATATTTAATATACAATTAATTATAATTTTGTTATAATGTTAATTTGAAAAATTAGCAGCATGCTAATTAAACGATCATTAAAAAATTAATTTAAAATTAAATTTTATTCATTTTACTATATTATTACATTTGAAATCGAATGATAAATTTTTTGAAAGTAAAAATTAAAATAAAAAGAAAAGAATAATAAAAATAGATTCAATTCATAAAAATACTATTTTATATAATTAAAAAAAATTCAATAAAAAGATATTTATGGTTGTATCTAATGAAAAAAATATATTTTGTAATAAAAAATGACAATTTAATGAAACTTTTACCTCATCCATTGAATGAAAATACTTAGAGATAACCATTGAACTTTAATAATTAAATAGAATATTTAAAAATTTATATGCATGTATTTCCATTATTACATATTGTTACTAATTTAATAAAAAAGAAAAGCAATAATTGCCTTTAAAATAATGAATAATATATACATATCAATTATGAAATAAGAAAAAAATATGATAGCACATATTTTACTTGTTGAAGTAATTTTACAGTTAACTGTAACATGTATGTGAATAAAATTATATGTAATTTATTTCTATAAAAATAGTAGTAAAAAATATAAATATTTAAAAGAATTTTAAAATATAAAATTTCTGCATTAATTATAACTTTCATTAAAGTATATAAAAAAAAAAATAATAATAAAAAAAAAATTTGAGATTTATTTTAAATCGTTAAGAAAAAAAAAGATATATTTATCCTATTATAAAAAAATATTAAATTTTAAGAGTTATAAGAAATTATATCAATTAACAAATTATACCTAAATTCGTTCTGATGCTCACTATAAATTGATTTATTAGTAAAGTGATCCATAATTTTCCTTTATTAATGAGAAAACAAGTTATTACATAGCATGCAACACGATATATTAATTTTAAATGTTACCAGATTATATTGATGCTACAAATGTATATACTTTATATATATTGGTTAAATAATTAGATATTTGTTTTTTTTACAGTATTTTATTTATTCTATAAAAATTTATCCTTATTAAAAACATAAATTCTTTCTAAAACAATTGATTGTAGGTAAAATAATCCTTTAAAATAAACTAATAATTTTGCATTGAAGTTATTGACAGTATTCAAAAACACATAAAAATTATATAATAATAAAAACAAAATACTTTTTAATTTTCTTTCGAAATTTCAATTCAATTATTCATTGAATTTAAAATTAAATTAATTAAATATAATTTTTTATCATATTTCAAAAAAAAAAATATATATAACTATCTAGAACAAATTGAAAAGATATTTAAAAAAAAGTAATAATTTTTTTTTTTTTTTTTGACAACTGAAGAATTTGTATGTTTAACTCTCAATTTTTTGTATTAGTAGCTATTATTTCATAAAAGGAAAATAATATATTTTATTAATAAAAATATAAAATTTTGAAGATTTAACACATAATATATATACATATAATAATGATTTATTGGTGTATTAAACGAAATAATTTAACATATTACATTAAAATAATACTGTAAATAACTTATTTTATTTAATATATGTAGTATTATAATAGTTAAAGTATAAATAAGAGCTACGATATAAAAATGAATCCAAAACAAAATTTGATAAATTCTACTTGAATATTCTATATATAAATATTTATTTTTTTTTTATAACGAGATAAATATTAAAAAAATAATAAAAAAAAAGAGGCATTGTATAAATACAATTGAATTTAAATGAAATACTGATGTATGTAAAAAGAAAAAAAGATTAAAAAAGAAATAATTAATATTCATTAAATAAATGAACATTAAACAGAAGAGTATTACTGAAATAAAATTTTAGAAAATTAACAAATATATTACGTTATTCACATTTCAATTTATTGATTTTCTGTCTACTATTCTAGAATAATAAGCAGAAAAAATAATAAAGAGAATGTTTAATAATTTAATTAATGTAAAAATTATGTTGACCGCACATATGAGTAAACTTTATATTTATAGTTTACGTCGTTGAGTATTTATTGCATTAAGGGAAATTTATGTGCTTTAATAAAAATTACATCGTTTTTATTAAAAATATAAATAATCATTAATTATTGACTTTTAAGAAAAAATATTTAATAATAATTTTATGAATAACTATTTAGTAATTTATTTTCATTGATTTTAGATTAGTAAAAAAGGTAAAAATTGAAGTAAGACTAAATTTACGTGACTTATTTTTTGATAAAAAAAATTTTATTCTCAAAAATATAAAATTTTTTTAGTAATCTATGATTTTTCCAAAAAAAAAATTAAACTAAAAATAATAAAAAAAAATAACTTTTTTTTTTTTTTTATGCATATTTTTTTCTAGTGATACAAGATTTCAATGACATTTTGGAAAATTTACATAATGACAGGGTATTATTTTAAAGCATTTCCTTTGCATGCATGATAATTAAAAGACATATATAAGGATATATATGAATATACGTACCAAAGTAATTTTTATGTACAAAATAACAACAAAGTAGTTAACTAGAAAATGCATACCTTCTGAAATGTAGTATAGGTATGTTTATATAATATATACATATATTAATAACAATATTTTAAAAAAGAATTTAATTTTCCTCATATTAAAGAAGAAATAAATTTTTTTTACTTCTTTTTTTATGGAGAATATTGTAGTAATAATTTTTTTCATATAGTATATAAAAACTATGAGATATAAAAAAAAGTGTTCAATTTATTATAAATAGATAGTTATATAAAAGGTATATAATTATATACTAAAATTAATTTTCTTGATATACAAGTGGTTAATAAAAGGTATTATTAACATTTTTGAGAATAAAAAGTAACACCTATATGGAAAATAAATATTCATGCAAGCACTAGAAAAAAAAAAAAAAAAAATTAATCTTTTTTGTTTTTCTTTTTGCTAAATTTAAATACATAAAAAAACATATTTATTCTTTTTTTTTAAAATAATGCAGTTGACTAAAAAATTGAAAAATAGAGTCCTGACTAAAAAGTTACTTGTAACTTATTCTCTTTTAAATTTATATAAGAAAATTTTAAATTAACAATAATAAGATTTTCATGTTTTGTAGAATTTATATAATTCATTTTATATTTTAATTATTTATGTTTGCTAATTTGAGAGCAATGGATTTGAATTGCAAAACATTACTGATGATATTATAAATAAAATATATGTCATCAAAATTGATAATGTGATTGTAAATTTTTAATAAAAATATAAGACACATATTAAAGTAAATAAATGCTCAATGAAGTAGACTATATATATATAACAGTTTACTGGTTTATAGCATTAAAATTATACATGAATCTATTAAATGAGTAGAGGAAATATTACATACTATTTATTAATCTGTTTGTTCAATATTTTAGCAAAGTCATTGTAGGTACAATTAATAAATAAGATATCTACATTATTGGTTAATAAAAAGCTTTATTAACCTTTTTGGAAAATAAAAGGATTAGTTAAATAAGAATACCAAGTTGGTCATGCACACACACACAAAAAAAAAATTGATGATTTTTTTTTGTTTGTACTTTTTTTTTAAAAAAAAGCACAAAGATTTTCAGGAATAATATTTGATAAAAAAATGCAAAGATCGTCAGGAAAAAAAATTGATTAAAAAAATCAATTAGAAAAATATTTGTAACGAATAAATAAATAAATAAAATAAAAAAAAAAAAAAAAAAAAAGAACTTTTTTTTTTAAGGAAATGAAAAGGTTTTTGGTGATGAATTTTGTAAAAGAAAATTTTATACATATAACAATAAAATTTTCATGTAATTAATATTTATATAATTTTTGATATTTGTCAATAATTGTTTATCTTTGTTAATTCAACAGTAATATATATTAATTGCTGAATGTAACTCATAACAAATAGACAGGTAATTTACAATTAATTAATAATTAATGTTCAATAAGGATTTAAATTTTTAATAAAAATAAAGATTTTTATTAAAGTAAATAAATGCCTATTGAAATTAAAGAATGCTGAATGAAGTAGATTACGTAATTAAGGATCACTCATTCAAATAATTTAAAAATATATATAAATACATCAAAATTGTAGAAGTAGCTCTACATGCTCTTTTTTAATTTGTTTGTTCAGTACTCTAATAAAGTGACCGAACACACAGTTAATAAATCAATTATGTATTTAAATGCACGACTGGCTTTTCATCAAGTTTATTCAAGACTTCATGTATTTGTTTCTATTTATCATTGGTTTATAAATATTTTTATCAATCTATAATAAATGATATTTAAATAAATAAAATAAGTAAAAATATTTTTTTTTAAATTCTAAATGTGTGAGTGATTTATTAACTGGATGTTCGGTGACTTTGCTAGAGTATTGAAAAAACAAATTAATAAAGAGCATGTAGAGTTGCCTCTACGATTTTTAATGTATTTATATATATTTCTATATTCTTCGAAGGAATGATTTTTAATTATATAATCTATTTCATTCATCATTCTTTGATTTCAATAGGCATTTATTTACTTTAATAAAAATCCTTATTTTTATTAAAAATATAAATCCTTATTAAATATTGATTATTAATTAATTGTAAATTACTAGTTTATCTGTTATGAGTTACATTGAGCAATTAATATATATTGCTGTTGAATTAAAAAACATTAGCAATTAGTAAAAATTCAAATTAATTATATGAATATTAATTACGTGAAAATTTTATTGTCATATGTATAAAATTTTCTCTCACAAATTCAAAATATAAATATTATGAAAATTAAACTCTTTTTATATGTAAATATTTTTTATCTGTTTAAGATCTCATTTTTATTGGTACTAAATTTTAGTGTCCATTTTTTATTTTACCAATTTTTCTCCCTTTTCTTAAATCTTTTAAAAAAATAAAACATATTTTTTTTATTACGTATCTTCATTTATTAAATGAAAAATATAAAAAATTCCATCATTTTTTTTTTTTTTTTTTTTTTTTTTTTCCGCGTGTGCATAACCAACTACGTATTCTTCATTTAGCTTGTCCTTTTTATTACTAAAAAGATTAATGAAGCCTTATATTAACCAACCGCTGATTAAACTAAATGGCTCTTCTATAATTACTATAGAAAGTATTGTATTAGCTTGTTTATTTGTAGATTTCATACAAATTAGAAATTCTGTAGACATTATCGCTTTTTCTCGATTATATATTTCGTATAATATAATTGGTAGAGTTCCTAAATTAGGCGTTGATCCAATTTCTGAGGGCAATATATTAGGTATAGTATATAGCTAATTTATCAACTTACTATTCAATGACTATACTAGTATTGTACAAGTAAATTAATAAAGATAATATAGAGAAAACTCTATTTAATTTAATTCTTATTTAAATAAAATTCTAAATCATTTAAATTAAATATATTCTCTATCATAACTTGCACATATACTCATTCCGCTAAAAAAAAAAAAATATTGAAAAAATTTTTTTTTAAGATTGCCATGTTTTTTTTTTAAAATAAAATAAAAAAATATATACTACCATAATATGTTATTTTTTTAAATCAGAATAATGTAACAAAAAAAAAATACTTGATATATTTGTTTTTTTTTTAAATTGTAGATATACATATAAAAAAAATAAAAATGATTATATATTAAATTTTTTTTTATTTTTAGTGGACCCACTTTCAATGCAAATAAGTATATATTTTTTTAGTGTACAAAATTTTAACTATTTTAGAGAACACCTTTATGATTAAACCTTGTCCACAAGATTTAGTACATACAAAATAAATTATTTTTATTCTATTTATTTATCTAGATATTATATAAAATACATCTATAATACAACTTATTGACCAATATCTAAGATCCATTATCTAATGGGACGCGTATTTTTTTTCTATTTCCTTCAAATGATTGTTCAGAATTTACACAAAATCTTTTAATGCTCTAATCATTTCGTAATATATTAACAGATGATTCATTTTTACTCATTTATCCTATGTCTTTCTCTTGTTCCATTGTTTCTTTTAATTCTTCATCTTTTTCCTCTGGTTTACTACTTCACTGTTTTTCTTTTTCCTTTTCCTTCTGTTTTTAAATACGCTTTTTTTTATGCTCAAATATATTCGCATTAACTCAATCTTTTTTAAATCCGTTCCTTTTTTAATTAACTTAAAACTAACATTATACTTTTTATCAATTATTGAGCTTCTAATTTCATTCTCTAAATCCTTGATTACATTATTTTTACATATTGATGCTAAATGACTTGTCATATTACAATTATTACATTTACTATTTCTATGTATACAATCCTTCTTATGATTGACTTTTTTTCTATAGTAGTAACGTTTATTTACTACTTTAGTCAAATTTATTATCTTTTCTCTTTTATATTCATTTCATATTGATTTTACGATATTTTTTTTGTAATGCATTAACATTTGAATCTTCATTTTATAATTATAACATCTGAGTCATAATTCTTATAAAATTTTAATTTACTGTTGTGCCATGTTTTATCTTTATAAAATATTTACTTGAAATTTTCCTCATAATATACTTGCAAAAGTCCTTTCTAGATACTCTATTGGTTTATTAGAACACAAGCAACTATAAATGTATACCTTATGGTCTATGATAAAGTTATCTTTGCCCTTTAGTGCATTTGTTTCTCTTTCTTAATTATAAATTTTACATAATTGTATGAACTGATCATTATTATTAGTGAATATTAATATAGATTATTCAATTTTTTATTGCAGAATATTTTTAACTTCTGGTTTCAAAGATAAATCAACTGTATATTATGAGTGGATTTTTGTCATCAAAAATTCTAGTATAATACAAATCCTCTTTTTAGATAATACTAGTAATTTTCTTTTTTTTAAAGATTTAAAAACTATTCATAGTAAACTTCTATTGATTTCTCATTGAATTTTGGTAGTCCTGGTACTTTTACTATAGTAAACTCCTTATCCTTCTTTTTCTTCAATACATAAAAATTGTAGAAACTAAATATATCTTACAAGATATATAATCCAAAATTTGCAACTTTTTCTTTAATTTTGATTAAATTGTAAATTCAATGCAGTTATATTTCTATCGGTTTTAAAATTCCTGTATTTGTTACTCAATGATTTATTAGTCATATGTTCATTTACTTTGCTTGTTTTGAACAAACAAGTAAATAAAGAGCATATAAAGAAAAATTTACTTATCTTATCTAAAATAAACTAAAACTTTATGTGGATTATTTACTTTTGTTAATATGAAATATTAATAACATTAGTTAATTATTATTTAAGTTAATTTATATAGCACTCTATAAATTTACTTTTTTTAACATTACGTTTTTAATCATACATAAAAAAAAAAAAAAAAATAAAACAATTATTTTTTTTATTAAAAAATTTAAGCCATTATTATAAAAACTCAGAAGAAAAATAGATATATTGCATTTTTTTATTTTTTTTGTATATACATTTAGTGCGATAGTTTTTTTTCAGTTTTAATAATATTTGTGATTTTGCTTTTTTTTTAATGTAAGTGTTTAGAAATGAACATTTTCCCCAGTATTTTTGACATGCACAAGTAAAAACATTTTTGCTTATTTTGAGTATCACTTAAAATTGTCCTATAATATTTTTTATAGACCATATTTGCTATAATTAATATTACAGTGAACAAAATGAGCAAATATTTTTCTACATGCTATTTATTAACTATTAAAAACATCATAAAAGTTGTTGAATAGATACTTCATAAATCATATCTTGAAATAAATTATCTTCTTGTTTGAACACATTTGAATTAAATGTAATTTTTGCATGCTGATCTCATTTTAAATGGGAATAAACTAATATTTTATATTTTATTGGTTATACCATGTAATGAATCTTTTTTACATCTTAAAACTTTATTTTTACATACAAATACTAAATGATCAATCTTATTGAACTTTTCATCTCTTTTTTTTATGGTAAATGGATTTTTTTTTTTACATAACTATTTTTGCTATAACGGTATTAATAAGAAATAGAGTCACATTATATTGCATCATTTGATCATTATATTTATTCAGAAAACATATATTCACTTCAAGTATCCTGTACTTCTTAGTATATATTTTTTTCTAATTCCTTCATATATTTCGTAACTGCAAGAATATTTTTTCTCGGATTTTATTTTGTGCAATTTAACGTCTTAGATATACTAGATATATTCGTTTAAAACTTGTACAAAGATTTATTGATGTTATTAGATTCGTTAAAAGATATAAAACTCTAGACATATATACTGCAATTATTAATATATGATTTTACTTCTTCAAAAACTCTATTTTATGTTTCTATGCTGATGAAATTGTGATACATCTTATATTTTCCATCTAAACCGTAAACATATATCTAGATAACTTGATTTTCAATTATAACATATTTATTATTTTTCTACAGGAAGACAATACTACTAAGTATCTAATATAAGCATTAATAATATAATCATAGTATATAATCTTCAATTTTTGATCACTTCAGCAATGCTACTTTTTATTCAAATTATTATAGGTATTTAAAATATCCTTCTAAGGACACTTAATTAAAACTTGATAATCCCTCAATAATTTTTCACATTAAATGTATAGTCATTTTTATTCTGATTGAACTTACGAGAATTACTTAAATTTCCTGCTTCATTGAAAATTTTCAAATTTCACCTCTACATATTTCTCTTCATAATAGAATATTTCTAATTCAGTTGATTATGCTCATTCAGATTAAAATACTTTGTCGTTAATTGATTTATTAATCCACTATTTAGTTACTTTTGATAAATAATGATTTAAAAAAAATAATAAAGAGTTTGTGGGATATTCTCTAAATCTTTTTACTAATTATAAAATAGTCTTCTTTTGTATGACTCTTAAAATTAACAATAATATATGTACTAGATTAAGTCTTATTATATTTTTACACAATGAAAATTTTATACGTGTTAATAAAAAAAATCTAAGAATAATCTTAACATATTCAACACACCTCATTTGATGGCAATTAATAAATATCCATAAATAAAATTATTTTTTATAAAAATATAATTCTTTTTATAAAAATGCATTTTACTTTACTATTAAAAACCATTCACAACTCTATAGGAAAAAAAAATATCCTTAAATATCATTTATTTTTATTTATTTATTTTTTTTTTAATTATCAATAAAAAAAAACGCCTTTGTAAAAAAAATTGAAAGGATAAAAAGTTTCCCCAAAATAAATGGAAAAATTTTACATTAAAAATTTTATATATATATATATATATATATATATATATATATATATATATATATATATGTGCATATATTTTTTATATATAAATACATACATTATCTCAAATATTATACATATGCAGTTAAAAATCTGTGCTATTTTTGTGTGTTGTTAATAACTCAAAAAATCTGATAATACTATTTATAGAACAAATAGTACTTTAAGAATAAATAAAATATTGAAAATTAATATATTTTATATAAATAATTATAATGTCCTGGAATATGTTATTTCATATTATTCATAGAAATTATATAAAAATTACATATTAGTTATGAGAACTTTTGCCATAAATAAAATTGGTAGAGATGGCCCTATACACGTTTTATAAGTTTTATTATTCATTATACTAAAAAAGTACATCAAAGGTCAATTAATAAATCATGAGATGATATTTCTAAAAATAATAATAGTATTAATTAAGAAAATATATAGCTTAATTTCTATATTTATTTATAAAGAGAAATATACCAAATTACATCTATATAAAAATAATAAAAATTTTTATTTTTATAATAATTACACCAATACATATAATGGGCTCATGTATATATATATATATAATTAAATTACTACTGTTTTTGTTAGAGAAATTTAATAATTTTGTTTAATTTTTCTTAGAGTACCATATAAATTAAATATTAATTATAATATATAGTTCTTTAAGCATTAATAGAATACTAATTAAAGAAAAATATAAAGACGTACTCAACAAAAGGTATTAATAACATCTTTAAATAATATAACTTGTAATATGTATATAAAATAAAGAATCAATTACACACAAAGGATACCTATAGCAATGCTTTAATAGCAATAAAAAATTATAACATAAATTTTTATATAAAAAAAAATGTTCTTTTTTTCTTTTACATTCTTAAAAAAATAAAAATGGGAAAATTTTTTGATAATCTATTTTGTATTATTATTATTTGATAAAAATGTTTAATTTTTTTTACAAATAATTAAATTTGAATTTTAAAAATTACTTTATATGCAATCAAAGGTTTTCCAATAAAGACTAAAGTATTAATAAAATAAGAAATTTTTTTTATTAAAACAAATATATGTCTTCTGTAAAATAATTATCTTGTAATAGTAATAAAAATGTATTAAATCATTTTTATTTATAAAATTATAAACGTCATTTAAAATAAGCTATTTATTTCATGTTAGGTAATGTAATTACATAAAGCTCATCCATTACAAATGTATTTCTAAAATAAAGAAAAGTGAATTTGGACAATTCTAAATTCTTTATTAATTTAAATTTTCAACGATATATAAAATCCATTGATCATTCCATTAACATACTAAAGAAATTAGAAATTTTTAAAAAACTGAACCTTTAAATGTGTTATATGATATATTTTTTCTGTATTCATTTATATATGAAAAAATAAATAAAACATTATATTTATTTTAAAAAATTCCCATAGTTATTTTATATTTCATATTCTTCATCTGAATCTTCAATTTCATTTTTTCTTCCATATAACAATTCATCTTCTGGATTAACTAAATATTCTGGACCCATTGTTTCTATGCCATCTCCATCTTTACTATGTAAACTTTCATCAAGTTTTTTATTCCACGTGTTGATTTCTTTTAACTCTCTATTCTATATAACAAATTAAAAATAAATAAAAAAAAAATTTTTTTTTTTATCTGATATATTTCATTTAAATAAAAAATTTACCAAATGAAAATAATTTACATATAATTTCATTATTTTATCTTACAAGACTAGATGATTGATAAAACATAGGAAGTAAAGATAATAGAACAGTAAATGCAGCTAATATAACTGCAATAAGCATTGCCATTTCGTAACTTTGGCAATTCGGCATTACAGGATTATTAGAATTCCCAAATAAGTTATTTAGTTGCTTATCCATTTTCAATTTCTATAATTTTAAAGTGACAAAATATATTTTATTAAGAAGTTACTTTTTATTTTTCTATAAATAATGAATGTTAATCTAACTAAAAATATTTATTATAATTTAAAAGTTACAGGAAAAAATAATGAAAAAAATTTGCAAGTAAAATATATTATTTATTGAAATAATGCATATGTGATAATGATTAATTTTTGCAAACTTTATTATAATGCTTATATTTTTTTCTACCTTCTATAATAAATATAAATGTATTTGTTAAATTCAAATATGTTTTTAGTAAAAGATAAAATTTGTTCAAATGAAAGTTTTAAATTTTCGTCAAAAAAATTCATATAAAAATATTTTATGTTTAATAAGGAAATAATTTTGTTAAATAACTATTTCTTATTCATTTTATATTATTTATATTGCAATTAACATATTTTATTTTTCTTAATTTTAATTAGTATTCAATATTTAAAAAAAATTTATATTATTAAAATAAATTGAATATATTTATGGTATTATAGTTAATTTTATTTTTTCCGTTAGAAGGTTGAGATAATTAGAAAAAAAAATAACATACCACTTTTATATAAATATGAAAATAAAAATTGTAATCATTCTATGATAAATAATAATAATTATAAAAAATTTTTATTTTTGACATTATTTAATAGAAAAAAATAACAAAAAAAAAAAAATATATTTTATGTACTTATAACTAGAAATCAAAAAGCAATTTTTTTTTTCTTAAATTTGCATGTAAGATAAAATATGTATACATAAAAATATATATATATATATACATATACTATTAATATAAAACGCTGCAACAAGGAATATAACAAAAATATTCTTTCAGGAAAATTAAAAAATTTTTTTAAGCGATTTTTTTAGTAAGAATATATGTATATATTTGTAAATTTTATAATTCCTAATATAAATAAAATTACTATTTTATATTTTTATATTAAAGATAAAAATATCAAAAAAAAAAAAATTTTAACTTTTTACAAGTTATTAATCTTTTAATATATGATTATATAAATTTTCTTTATATATAAAGGAAAAATTAAACACCAAGAAAAAACTTTATTAAAAATGAAAAAAAAAAAAATTATGTATTAATCCTCATATATAATAGAAGGAATATCTATTTTCTTTAAATCAATAATATCAGTTTTGTATGTAAACACAATATTAATTTTAACACACATTGTACGAAACCATAGCATACATTATATAATTATAATTGCAATTTAAGTATTTAAAGATGCAACAAAATTCTTAATGAATTCAATATTTTGATAAAGTACATTACATTTGAATTTTATAAAATAAAAACAATGATAACATGAAAATTAAAGTGATTATATAATTATAAAAAAATGACAATTCAGATTTTTTTAGTTATTATAAAACATTTTATTGATTTTTTCTAAGAGAATTATGTACAATATAATTTGTTTTTCATCTAAATGATCAGAAAAGTAAAATAGTAACTTTTTTAATTAAAAAAAGGTTTTTCTACCATATACATCAAATAATTTAATTATCTATACATATAGTTTTTTCACTGTATATATTTTTAATAATCAAATATTTATGTATATTTTTCTTTAGTTTATTTTATGATTATAACGGAAAAAATGCTATAATATAAATTCATTTTTTTGAGTAAGTTTTGTTTATATATATATATATATATATATATATTAGTCCTTTAATTAGAAACGTTTAGTTTTTTCTATTCTTTTTCTATTTTAATAATAAATTTGTAATGTTAATTTAATATATTTATATTTAACTTATTTCATTTTCATATGTATAAATTATAGTATTATAGGAATAAAATATCATTGGTATTAAAAAAATAAACCATAGAAAAATTGTTATACTTTATATAATCAGTAAAATAATTAAATTAATTTTGCAACTTTTAGTCTTTTTATTTTAAATATCATGAAGAAGATAAAAAATAATTATTTAATACAAATTATTGTAAAATTTTTTTTATATGAAAATTCTACTAATAATAAAAATATGCTTTTTACTATTATATATGACTCTTATTAAAAATTTAAATAAATATTTTTAAAAAATGAATCTATTTTTAATATAAAAATGGATGTTATAAAAGAAAATAAAGTTTATTACTTTACTATAATATTTATATATATAAGTTAGCTTTATATTTATTGTATATTAAAATTAACTTAAAAATTTATGAATTTATCCGTACAAGACTCATGTAAGAATCTTTAACGAACAAATTAATAAAGAACGTGTAGAGTAACCATAATTGCTTTTGTTATCATAAATAATTTTTTTATAATGATATGAATGTTTAAGTTCTTTAAAGTTTAATTATATAAAAATATATTTAATATTTAGTCCTTATATAGCAATTAATAAAAATAATCTTTATATTTTTATTATTTGCCTTAGTACTTTGTGTAACACATTATTCGTATGTTTTATGTTTGTAAATATGTAATATTATTAAACTTTTTAAATCTTATAAATGGTAATGTAAAATAAAGCAAAAAATTATCTATTTATGCTAGATAGTTAAGGAAGTTCCATACAAGTTTGGGTCAAAATGATGTATATATATGCATATTATTAAAAAAAAGGCATTTTTTTTTTTTTTTTTTTGTGACATTAGATTTGTTCGTATTTATTTAATGTTTTTTTCTTAACATTTTTTTTTTAAAATATTTTTTGATAATTAATGAGTAATTACTAATGAATTGCATTTTTTTCTACGAGATAGGAATAACATTGGTTATATTTAATTTAATATATGATAAAAGGTTCTTATGCATATTGTATTTTTAATGAAAAATATTTATAAATCTAAATAAGTATCTAATAAGATAGTTAATATGTTAAAATAATAAAAATATTGAATTAATAAATTTCTATTTAAATTTTTATGAATTTTATAGAAAACAAACTATTTATTTAATGTTACAAATGTAATTATGTAAAGATTACATATTAGTTTCAAGAAGTATTTTCTTATTAAAAAAATTAGTAGTGACCATATACTTGCTTTTAATTACTTTTTGTATTCAATACAATACTATATTCTTAGAAAAGTATTAACAAATTATATATCGGGTCTATAAATAATATTATTGGTCTACTTTAAATAATATTTAAAAGAATTAGATGAGTAAAAATATTTTATTTGTACATGCCAAAATACTCGAGAAATGTACACATTTAAATGCATACACTAAAAAAAAAAAATACATTGTATTTCTTTTATTTGTGTGATTAAAAAAATATTAAAAAGGAAGTATTTTTTTCTGAGTCCTATAACGATATTTTAAAAATAAAAAAAAAAAAAGTTACATTAGAAAAATAAGTTATTATTTTATTTTTTCTTTGTAATAAATTAATGACATTTACAAATAAATATAATATAAAGAAAAAAATAAAATTACAATTAATTCATTTTCCTTTTAAATTCAAAGAACATCATTTTGTATGCGAAGTTCAGGTTTAAGCAACTTAATGCACATTTTTATTAATTATACCAAACAACTTAGGGATTAATTATGAAATTTTTTTTATGAATCATGTTTTTTTAAATTTTTCTATAATTTTTAGTCTTTTTTTTACTTTTTTATATATTAATGCAACTCAAAATTATTCATAAATAAATATGTAGCTTCCTTTTTTATAAATATAACAATATATCTTAATTTTTAGTATGTAAGGATTTACTCTTTTTATACAATTTTTATTTACATAAGTTAATTCTTAATGTTATATCTAATAAATCAGATTGATTATGTTACACAACAATTTTATCTTTATGAATGGGATATAAATCTCTTTGCCTCATTAATAAATATTTATTTATTTAAAAGATCCGTTTTCAATATCAGTAACTCTATGATTTATTAATTGCGTGTTTATTAACTTTGATAGTACTGAAAAAACAAATTAATAAAGAGCATTAGAAAAAACTTTACTTAGTTTATTTTAATTGAAATAAAATCTTATGCAAACTATGTACATTTTTTAATTAATATATACTAATAATTATATCAGTTAATTTACACAATACTTTATATATATTATATCTAACATTATATTTTTAAGATTTCATAAAAAAAAAATACTCTAAATACTGTTAGTAAAAGTTATTATTAACCTTTTTGATAATAAGAAGTAACATTTGTATAGAAAATAAATAGTCATGCAAGTTCTAGATAAAAAAAAAAGTTGTTAATTTTTTTTTGTTTTCTTTTTGATATATTTAAAATAAATAAAAAAATATATTTATTTTTTTTAAAAATTGATTTAATAGTATGGAAAAATAGGAGAAATAATTGTTGAAAGAAAAGGTTTCTTGTAATATATTTTATTTAAATATATATAAGGAAATTTTATATTAACAATAATAAAATTTTCATATTTTGTAGTTTTTATATAATTATTTTTTATTCTGTTATTTATTTGTGTTTGTTAGTTTGAGAGGAATGAATTTGAATTTCCAAACATCACTAACAATATTATTAATGAAACATATCTAATTAAAATCTGTAATTAAATAGGATTTACATTTTTTATAAAAATGAGAAATTTTATTAAAGTAAATCAACACTTCTTAAAAAAACGACGAATGCTCAATGAATTATACTGTATAAATACAGTTTACTGGTTTATAGAATTAAAAAATTAAATTTAGATTCATTAAATTACTAGAGAAAACATTACCTGCTTTTTATTAATATGCTTGTTCAATACTGTAACAAAGACATTGAAGAGACAATTAATAAACCATGAGATGATTACATTGATTTATTATATCTTCAACGTCTTTGTTAGAGTATTGTTTTATTAACTGGGTGTTCGATGACTTTGCTAGAGTACTGAACACATAAATTAATAAAGAGAATGTAAAGTTGCTTCTATTGTTTTGATGTATTTGTATATATTTTTATTTGCTTTGAACGAGTGATCTTTAATTATAATCTACTTCGTTCAGCATTCTTTTATTTCAATAGGCATTTATTTACTTTAATAAAAATCCTTATTTTTATTAAAAATTTAAATACTTATTTAACATTAATTATTAATTAATTATAATTACTACTTTATTTATTATTAGTTATATTCAGCAATTATTTTATATTGCTGTTGAATTAACAAACACAAATAATTATTAACAAAAACAAAATAAATTATATAAATATTAATTACATGAAAATTTTATTGTTATATGTATAAAATTTTGTTTTACGAAATTCATCATCCAAAATATTTCATTTCATTCCTCACTTCACAAAAAAAAAAAATTCTCTTTTTTTTTTTTTTTTTTTTTTATTTTTTTTTATATTTTAAAAAATTAATTTTTTTTTTAATCAATTTTTTTCCTGATTATTTTTACATTTTTTTATCAAATATTTTTTTTTTCTGACAGTCTTTGTACTTTTTTTTTAATAAAAGTACAAACAAAAGAAAATCATCAATTTTTTTTTTTTTTGTGTGCGTGTGCATAACTAACTTCGTATTCTTCATTTAAATAATCCTTTAATTTTCCAAAAAGGTTAATAATGCCTTTTATTAACCAATGATTGAATATTATCCCTGCGACTTAGTATGAACAAAATGAAGTATTTTTTTTTTGTTTATTTTTCTAAATATTATAAAAGTAAGGTCTGTAATATTATTTATAGACAAGCTATTAAGCTTCAATGATTATTCTTACATTAGCTAATGAAGTTTTAATTATTTTGATATCTATTATTTGTTCTATGTATGTTATTGATATTTCAAAAAATTTCCACTTCTATACATTTATTACTATGTAGCTATTGATGAGAATTTTACATATTTATCTTAATAATTTAAAATATCATATTTTTTTTACTTTAAAATGATATTATCACCAGCACATACCACTATATATTTTTCTTGAATTAAGTCTTTAAAATTATTTTCCATTATTTTTTGAAATCGTGATGAACTTACTTTGAATCCAAATGGAAATATATTAAATACAAAATATACATAAATGGGTAATATAAAACATGTATGTTTTTTACTATTTTTTTTTGATGAAATATTATAAAATTTTTTTTTAAGGCCTATCTTCAAGAACCATTTAATACCTAGTGAGTAAAAGATATTAATTGTTATTTTGAATTTCTAATACAATAAAAAGATTACATATAGAACTTTTGGTTTATAAATAATGGTATCACCTATTCTAAATAATATTTAAATAAAAAAAATAAATAAAAAAATTTTTATTTCTGCATGTTAAAATGTGGTGAAAATGTGCACACATATACCCGTACAAAAAAAAAAAAAAAAAATACATGCAGTAAAAGTACATTAAAAAAAATAACTGCACTGTAAGTAAATACACTGAAAAAAATGTATATATATTTTATTTTTTTTATTGTAATAATAACTTAAAATTATTAATTTTTTTTTTTGTTAATGATTTTATTATTATTATTTTTTTCTATTTGAGAATGACAATGTAGACTATTTTCTTTTTATGAAAGATTAAAAATGTAAGATAATTATGATATACATGGGATATTATGTGAACTAACAGCAATAGTAATTACTTGATAGAATTAATATATAATATTAATTAATAAAAGTGATTATTTTGCTTAGTATTTTTATTTAATGAAAATGAAATGAGTTTTTTCTAGATTCTCCTTATTAATTTGTTTTTTTAGTACTATCAAAATGGTTAATAAAAGATATTATTAACCTTCTTGAGAATAAAAATAACTAGTTATATAAAAAATAAATAGTTATCTATACAAGTGTTAATTATAAAAAAAAGAAAAAAAATTAGATGATAATTATTTTTTTTTTTTTGATTTTATAAATTAAATATATAAAAGAGTTATATATATCTTTTTGGAAAAAAAAGAGATAGAAGGATGAAAAAAGTTTGTTGAAAAATATAAAAAGTAATTTACAGAATGAAGATTTTTCTTATGTATTGAATTTTTATTTTAAATTTTTAAGTGAAAATTTTATATTAACTATAATAAAATTTTCATATTTGTAATGTTTCCATAATTTAATATGCATTTAATCAATTACATATGTTTGTTAATATAAAAGCAGCGGACTTAAGTTGCTAAATATTGTTCATAACACAATATGTAGAAATATATTTAATTAGGAATCGTGTTCAGTTTGAATATAAATTTTTAATAAAAATGAGCATTTTTATTAAAGTAAATAAATGCCTCTTAAAAAAACAATTAATGTTCAATGAAGTAGGTAATATATAAAATCAGTTTATTGGCTTATAGCATTAAAATTATACTTAAATTAATTAAATTAGTAGAGGTAACTCTACATACTCTTTATTAATTTGTTTCTTCAATACCTATACAAAATCATTGAGGAGGCAGATAATAAATGACAAAACCATTGAATAAGCAATTAATAAAGCACTAATTTAGTCAAAGATTCTCTTTATTTTCATTTGAACATAAATATCCTTTATAAAATCCTTTAATTATTTGAAAAAAAATTATTTTATATAAAATAATAATTTTTCGTTAAAATTATTAATATATTTTTCAAAGATTACTCCAATTCAAAGCAAGAATTTTTTTTATTATTTCTAAATGAAAAAAAGAAAATTCATGAAAAATAATTAATTGTTTTAGAATTATTTATATATTTGTTTCAAAATTTTATATTTATACTAAATATTTAATATCTAATGTAAATAAGTGCTCTTTTTATTAATTTTTTTAAATATCTTATAAATTAATTAGATATATAAAAATAAATAAAATATTAGATAAACATACTTCATTTAAAGAATTATAAGGTTAAATAATTTAATTATTCATACGATGTAATTAATTTATATAATGCTTTCTTATTTATAGGAAAAATATGTGATAATAGACAAAATTAATGGACACTATTCTGCATGCTCTTTATTAATTTGTGTGTTAAATAATTTATAGAAGTTTGTTAATAGGAAATTAATAAATCACATACAAGATGGAATGTTTCATAACTTAGAGGACTAAAAATAGATATAAATCGAAACTCTCTAAAAATTTTAGAAGATCAGGACATATTTAAATTGAATTGATTTTAATTTGCAAGATTTTTCAAGTTAAGAATAAATATTTTTTTATATATAATTTATTTGTATATGATTACTCATAATTTTTTTTTGCACAAAAAGATAAATGAAACACTGGAAAGAATAAAAATATTTTGTCATATTATTTCTATTTATTTTATTCTTGTATGCTTATGAAAATGCTTATTACGTAATATATAAATATTAAGTACTAAAAAATTATTTTTTTAATTTAAAACAGGAGTATTAATAATATTAAAAAGTGTAACTTATAATATTTTACATTATCTTTATTAATTCATTTTCTTAACATTCTAGCAATGTCTTTGAACAATTGAGAATAAATAGAAAAGTTAATTTACCAGTTAACTTGTATAAAATGCTTGCTATATCTTATATTAGTACTATGTATTAAATATTTCAAATTTTTGGTAGTTAAATATTTAAACAGAATATATTCTCTTTTTACTATTATAGAAATAATTGCTTTAAAAAGCATAACATATATTATTTTACGTACTTTTTACGAAATTAGTCATCCTATGCTTTATAAAAGTGTTAAACATAGAAAATAACAAATCAGTAATCAAGTAAATTTTTATTTCATAAAAGAAACAATACATCTCTTCTTCATATTTACACTTTTTTATATATAACAAAAAATAAAAATAAGTAGCTAGCAAAAAAAAAATATATTTTCCTTAGCATTAATATAATATTATTAGAAAAACATCATATATTAAACCCAAAAGAAATTTATTTATGTTAATTTAATATTATATTGTTTATCTGTTATTTAATTATCCATATTAGAATTTCTCCTTGGTAAAAATTTTGCCATTATATTAATTGATCTGAGGTTACATCTTCATCTATATAGGGAAATTTCTTGTTGTAACCAAACGCACGAAGAAAACTATCTAATCTACTTCTCTTTACGTTTTCCGTTTTTTCTTCTTTTAATAATTTAGGAGAATTTATTCTTTCCATAGGTATTTCATTCAATCTTTTTTTTGCTTTTTTTTTTTTTGGATTATCTCTTCCAAGAAATTTGCCAACAGGAGTATACTATATTGTAAATTAAAAAATTATTTTTAATGAGTGTAATTTTAATTTAATCAAATGGTTTCAAAAGAAAAAAAATTTATATATATGTTTTTGTATAAATAACTTCGTCTCACCTTATAAAGAAGAACAAAAACTAAAACTCCCCCAAGAAGAGCAAGAGAAACAGGAAGAGCAGCAAAAGCTGGTGCACAATATAATCCTACGCATGCTGTACTAGTTAAGCCACCACCATGTTGTGGAGGGATTAATGCGGTTGAATTATTCATAATAGTAGTAGAATTATTCATTCCACTTGTAGGAAGAACAGTAGGTAAATCACTTGTATCATTTGTAGAAGAGGTAGTAGAATTAATATGAGAACCAGATGAAGTTGTAGGTGATAAATCACTTGAGGATGGCAAAGCAGTTGTAGGAGATACAGTTGATTCAACTGATGAGGTATATATGGACGATGTAGTTAAGCCATATAATTGAGTAGGTGTGGGTGATGAAGTAGAATTAGATGATGTAGGGTTAGATGATGCAGATGTAATTGATGAACCATTATTATTTGTTGTTACATTTTCTGGACTTAACATTCTGTGGAGAAGTGAATCTTTTATGGAATTTAATAGAGTTTCTTCTGTAAGTTTTTCCCATGAAGCCAAGGTATTATTTAAAAAACTCTTTTCATCAGGACCTGGTGATAAATTTAATGTTTTTGTAATAATCCCACCTTTTTTATGCATCCAATCTAAAAAATCCTGAGCATTCTTAGCTGTAAAATTTTTAGTTAATTTATCTAGTTCATCAAAAAATTCTCCTTCAATAGACTCTAACCAAATTTTAAAGATATTTTCAATTGAATTGGCTGATCTTACTCCTCTACTTCTTTTTATTTGTTGCTCTTCTGCTAGAATTCTTCCACGTATGAGACATAATTCTGTTTTTAGGTTATTTTTTCCAATTTCAAAACTATGAAGTGGAATTACATTAAAAAATTAAAATTATAAAAATTAGTTTTTATACAATAATGCAAATTTTCAAAAATATAAGATATAAATATATTTTTTATGATGATTATTACTTTATACTGTAAAAATATTGGAATATACAAATTAAAAAATAAATATAGATAATCATCATTGGGAAATAATATATTTTTATTTTTATTATTTTTGAATATTCCATTAACTCTGAATTTAGTAAAATTTACAAAAAAATATCATTTGATTTATAATTATTTATACCATTAAAATTTACCGTATTATTTCAAGTAATTCTAATGATATGTTGTAAAAAAATATATTCTATTATTATTAAACAAATTTTTTGAATATAAAATAATTACTAATATTATCGAATAGTTCTTAATACGTTGTTCAATGTAACATATAATTAAAAACTATAGAAATCCTATAGATTATACTTGCAATTTTTTCAAATATATAAGTTAAAATAGTTCTCAAATAATATGAAGAAAAAAGAAACAATGAAAAAGATAAAAAATAAAAATATATATTTTTTAATTATACTATTTTCGATTTAAAATATCTATACATGACAAATTAATATTTAACAAAAACAAATTAAGCATTAAATATAAATCATCAAATCTTTCATATTGAATAATTAAATTAAAAATTATAAATATTTAAAAATTTAAATTTACTAATAAATATCTATAATTTGTTAGTAAATAATTTTAAAATACAAAATAATTTATCTATTCAATGAATAATTTTTTTTTAATATTTTAGATAAATAATTTATAGTATATATTATACAAGATTCCTATGCATGTAAAGCAAAAAAAAATATTTAAAATAGTTATACTAATGTTTAATTCACAAAACATCCCATTATATAAACTTTTAGTTTTAACCATGTTCTATAATGAATTAAATTAGAAACTAATTTTTTATAAAAAGAAAAATATACTTTATGTCGTAAAAAAAAAAAAAATAATAAATATTACAATTATTTAAATCGTTAATAAAAAAAAAAAATAGATAATAGTATTAAATCAATAATAAAATTAGTTAATATATCTTATGGGTACTATAGTAGTGAAAAAAGAAATACAAATAATATAAGTTCTTTAGAGATTTCTATGTTATTTAATGTATTTACTATATTTAATATACAATTAATTATGATTTTGTTATAATGTTAATTTTAAAAATTAGCAGCATTCTAATTAAAAGATCATTAAAAAAATAATTTAAAATTAAATTTTATTCATTTTACTGTATTAATACATTTGAAATCGAATGATAAATTTTATGAAAGTAAAAATTAAAATAAAAAGAAAAGATAAATAAAAATAGATTCAATTTATAAAAATACTATTTTATATAATTAAAAAAAATTCAATAAAAAGATATTTATGGTTGTATCTAATGAAAAAAATATATTTTGTAATAAAAAATGACAATTTAATGAAACTTTTACCTCATCCATTGAATGAAAATACTTAGAGATAACCATTGAACTTTAATAATTAAATAGAATATTTAAAAATTTATATGCATGTATTTCCATTATTACATATTGTTACTAATTTAATAAAAAAGAAAAGCAATAATTGCCTTTAAAATAATGAATAATACATATATATCAATTATGAAATAAGAAATAAACATGATAGCGCATATCTTACTTGTTGAGGTAATTGTACAGTTTACCGGAACATGTATATTAATAAAATTATATGTATTTTATTTCTATAAAAATACTAGTAAAAAATATAAATATTTAAAAGAATTTTAAAATATAAAATTTCTGCATTAATTATAATTTTTATTAAAGTATATAAAAAAAAAAAATAATAATAAAACAAAAATTTGGGATTTATTTTAAATCATTAAGAAAAAAAAAGATATATTTATCCTATTATGAAAAATTATTAAATTTTAAGAATTATAAGAAATTATATCAATTAACAAATTATACCTAAATTTATTCTGATGTCCGCTATTAGTTGATTTATTAGTAAAGTGACCAATAGTTTCTCTTTAATAATGAGAAAACAAGTTAATACAGAGCATGCAGCACGATATATTAATTTTAGATATTACAAAATTATATTCATACTACAAATGTATATACCTTATATATATTGTTTAAATAATTAGATATTTCTTTTTTTTTGAAGTTATTTATTTACTTTAATAAAAATTTATCCTTATTAAAAACATAAATTATTTCTAAAAATATTGATTGTAGGTAAAATAATCCTTTAAAATAAACTAATAATTTTACATTGAAGATATTAACAGTATTCAAAACCACATAAAAATTATATAATAATAAAAACAAAATACTTTTTAATTTTCTTTCGAAATTTCAATTGAATTATTCATTGAATTTAAAATTAAATTAATTAAATATAATTTTTTATCATAATTCAAAAAAAGAAAAAATATATAACTATCTAGAACAAATTGAAAAGATATTTAAAAAAAAGCAATAATTTTTTTTTTTTTTTTTTTTGATAACTGAAGAATTCGTATGTTTAACTCTCAGTTTTTTGTATTAGTAGCTATTATTTCATAAAAGGAAAATAATATATTTTATTAATAAACATATAAAATTTTGAACATTTAACAGATAAAATATGTATATATAATAATGATGTTATTGGTGTATTAACAGAAATAATTTAACATATTACATTAAAATAATACTATAAATAACTTATTTTATTTAATATTTGTAGAATTATAATAGTTAAAATATAAATAAGAGTTACGATATAAAAATGAATCAAAAACACAATTTGATTAATTCTACATGAATATTCTATATATATATTTATTTTTTTTTGTAACTTGATAAACATTAAAAAAAAATAATGAGAAAAAAGAAGGATTGTATAAATACAATTGAATTTAAATAAAATACTGATGTAATTAAAAAGAAAAAAAAATTAAAAAAGAAATAATATTCATTAAATAAATAAATATTAAACAGAAGAGAATTACTGAAATAAAATTTTAAAAAATTAACAAATATGTTACGTTATTCACATTTCAATTTTTGATTTTCCGTCCACTTCTCTAGAATAATTATTAAATAAATTAATAAAGAGAATGTTCAATAATTTAACTAGTGTAAAAATTATATTGACCGCACATATAAGTAAACTTTTATATTTATAGTTTATGTCGTTGAATATTTATTGCATTAAGGGGAATTCATTAGCTTTAATAAAAATTACCTCATTTTTATTAAAAATATAAATAATCCTTAATTACTGACTTCTAAGAAAAAATATTTAATAGTAATTTTATGAATAACTATTTATTAATTTATTTTCATTGATTTTAGATTAGTAAAAAAGGTAAAAATTGAAGTAAGACTAAATTTACGTGACTTATTTTTTCATAATAAAAATTTTATTCTCAAAAATGTATAATTTTTTTAATAATCCAAAATTTTTCCAAAAAAAAAAATTAAACTAAAAATAAAAAAAAAAATAACTTTTTTTTTTTTTATACATATTTTTTCCTAGTGATACAAGATTTCAATGACATTTTGGAAAATTTACATAATGACAGGGAATTATTTTAAAGCATTTCCTTTGAATGCATGATAATTAAAAGACATATATAAGGATATATATGAATATACGTACAACAGTGTTTTGTATGCTCAAAATAACCACAAAGTAGTTAACTAGAAAATACACACCTTCTGAAATGTAGTATAGGTATGTTTAAAAAATATATATGATATTAATAACAATTTTTTAAAAAAGAATTTAATTTTGTCTTATTTTAAAAAAAAAGAAATAATTTTTTTTTACTTCTTTTTTTATGGAGAATATTGTGATAATTTTTTTAATATAGTTTATAAAAACTATGAGATATAAAAAAATGGGTTCACTTTATTATAAATTGATAGTTATATAAAAGATATATAATTACATACTAAAATTAATTTTTCTTGATATACAAGTGGTTAATAAAATATATTAATAACATTTTTGAGAATAAAAAGTAACACCTATATGGAAAATAAATAGCCATGCAAGCGCTAGATAAAAAAAAAAAAAATTAATCTTTTTTCTTTTTCTTTCTGCTAAATTTAAATACATAAAAAAACATATTTATTCTTTTTTTTTAAAATAATGCAGTTGTCTAAAAAAAAATTGAAATATAGAGTTTCTGACTAAAAAGTTACTTGTAACATATTCTGTTTTAAATTTATATAAGAAAATTTTAAATTAACAATAATAAGATTTTCATGTTTTGTAGAATTTATATAATTCATTTTATATTTTAATTATTTATGTCTTCTAATTTGAGAGGAATGTATTTTAATTGCAAAACATTACTGATGATATTATAAATAAAATATATGTCATCAAAATTGATAATTTGATTGTAAATTTCTAATAAAAAATTAAGACTCATATTAAAGTAAATAAATGCTCAATGAAGTAGACTATATATATATAACAGTTTACTGGTTTATAGCATTAAGATTATACATAAATCTATTAAATGAGTAGAGGAAATTTTACATACTATTTATTAATCTGTTTGTTCAATATTTTAGCAAAGTCATTGTAGGTACAATTAATAAATAAGATATCTACATTATTGGTTAATAAAAGGCTTTATTAACCTTTTTGGAAAATAAAAGGATTAGTTAAATAAGAATACCAAGTTGGTCATTGGTTAATAAAAGGCTTCATTAACCTTTTTGGCTATAAAAGGACTAGCTATGTGGAGAATACATAGTTGTGCTAACTAAAAAAAAAATTATTGGAATTTTTTTTTTGATAAATGTTTCTTTTGAAAAAGATAAAGATAAAAATAAAAAAAAAAAATAAAAAGATTCAATTTTTTTTTGGGGGGGGAAAAGAAGAGAGATTTTTTTTACAAAAGATAAAAATGTTTTTGTAAAGCGTTTAATTTGCATAATATTTATATTTTGAATTTATGAGAGAAAATTTTATACATATGTAGATAATTTTTTCACGTAATTAATATTCATATAATTTATTTGCATTTTTAATAATTGTTTATGTTTGTTAATTCAACAACAATATATGTAAATTGCTGAATATAACTTACAACAAAAAGATAATTAAGTTACATTTAATTATTAGTCAATATTCAATAAGGATTTGAATTTTTAATAAAATAAGGATTTTTATTAAAGTAAATAAATGCCTATTGAAAGTAAAGAATGTTGAACGAAGTAGAGCATATAGTAAAGAGTTACTCGTTCAAATCATATAAAATACATATAAATACAACAAAATCGTAGAGACACCTCTACATGCTCTTTATTAATTGGTTTGTTCAGTACTCCAGTAAAGTCACTGAAAACCCAGTTAATAAATCAGTCATGCACACTCACAAAAAAAAAAATTGAGGATTTTTTTTTAGTTTGTACTTTTCTTTTAAAAAAAAAGTAGAATGGTTTTCAGGAATAATATTTGATAAAAAAATGCAAAGATCGTCAGGAAAAAAAATTGATTAAAAAAATCAGTTAGAAAAATATTTGTAACGAATAAATAAATAAATAAAATAAAAAAAAAAAAAAAAAAAAAAAAAAAGAATTTTTTTTTTAAGGAAATGAAATAGTTTTTGGTGATGAATTTTGTAAAAGAAAATTTTATACATATAACAATAAAATTTTCTTGTAATTAATATATTATATAATTTTTTGTATTGTCAACAATTGTATATGTTTGTTAATTCAACACAATATATATTAATTGCTTAATGTAACTCATAATAAATAAACTAGTAATTTACAATTAATTAATAATTAATGTTCAATAAGGATTTAAATTTTTAATAAAAATAAGGATTTTTATTAAAGTAAATATATTCTTATTGAAATTAAAGAATGCTGAATGAAGTAAATTACATAATTAAGGATCACTCATTCAAACCATTTAAAAATATATATAAATACATCAAAACCATAGAGGTAGCTATACATGCTCTTTATTAATTTATTTGTTCAGTACTCCAATAAAGTGACCGAACACCCAGTTAATAAATCAATTATGCATTTAAATGTATTAATGGCTTTTCATAAAGTTTATTCAATACTTCATGTACTTGTTTCCATTTATCATTGGTTTATAAATATTTTTATGAATATATATTAAATGATATTTAAATAAATAAAATAAGTAAAAATATATTTTTTTTATATTCTAAATGTGTGGGTGATTTATTAACTGGATGTTCGGTGACTTTGCTAGAGTACTGAACAAACAAATTAATAAAGAGCATGTAGAGTTGCCTCTACGATTTTTAATGTATTTATATATATTTTTATATTCTTCGAACGAATGATTTTTAATTATATAATCTACTTCATTCAGCATTCTTTGATTTCAATAGGCATTTATTTACTTTAATAAAAATCATTGTTTTTATTGAAAATTTAAATCCTTATTGAACATTAATTATTAATTAATTGTAAATTACTAGTTTATCTGTTATGAGTTACATTGGGCAATTAATATATATTGCTGTTGGATTAACAAACATTAACAATTATTGACAAATATAAAAAATTATATAAATATTAATTTAATGAAAATTTTATCGTCATATGTATAAAATTTTCTCTCACAAATTAAAAATATAAATATTATGAAAATTAAACTCTTTTTTATGTAAATATCTTTTATCTGTTTAAGATCTCATTTTTATTGGTACTAAATCTTAGTCCCCATTTTTTATTTTACCTATTTTTCTCCCTTTTGTTAAATCTTTTAAAAAAATAAAACATATTTTTTTTATTACGTATCTCCATTTATTAAATGAAAAATATAAAAAATTCCATCATTTTTTTTTTTTTTTTTTTTTTTTTTCCGCGTGTGCATAACCAACTACGTATTCTTCATATAGCTAGTCCTTTTTATTACCAAAAAGATTAATGAAGCCTTATATTAACCAACCGCTGATTAAACTAAATGGCTCTTCTATATTTACTATAGAAAGTATTGTATTAGCTTGTTTATTTGTAGATTTCATACTAATTAGAAATTCTGTAGACATTATCGCTTTTTCTCGATTAAATATTTCGTAAAATTTAATTGGTAGAGTTCCTAAATTAGGCGTTGATCCAATTTCTGAGGGAAATATATTAGGTATAGTATATAGCTGATTTATCAACTTACTATTCAATGACTCCACTAGTATTGTACAAGTAAATTAATCAAGAGAATATAGAGCAAACTCTATTTAATTTAATTATTATTTAAATAAAATTTTAAATCATTTAAATTAAATATATTCTCTATAATAACTTGCACACGTACTCATTCCGCTCAAAAAAAAAAAACATTTAAAAAATTTTTTTTTAAGATTACCATGTTTTTTTTTTAAAATAAAATAAAAAAATATATACTACCATAATATGTTATTTTTTAAAATCAGAATCATGTAGCAAAAAAAAAAATACTTGATATACTTGTTTTTTTTTTAAATTGTAGATATACATATAAAAAAAATAAAAATGATTATATATTAAATTTTTTTTTATTTTTAGTGGATCCACTTTCAATGCAAATAAGTATATATTTTTTTAGTGTACAAAATTTTGAGTAACTATTTTAGAGAACGCGTTTATGATTAAACCTTGTCCACAAGATTTAGTACATACAAAATAAATTATTTTTATTCTATTTATTTATCTAGATATTATATAAAATAGATGTATAATACAACTTATTGACCAATATCTAAGATCCATTATCTAATGGGACGCGTATTTTTTTTCTATTTGCTTCAACTGTTTGTTCAGAATTTACACAAAATCTTTTAATGCTCTAATCATTTCGTAATATATTAACACATGATTCATTTTTACTTATTTATCATATGTCTTTCCCTTGTTCCATTGTTTCTTTTAATTCTTCATCTTTTTCCTCTGATTTACTACTTCACTGTTATTCTTTTTCCTTTTCCTTCTCTTTTTAAATACGTTTTTTTTTATGCTCAAATATATTAGCATTAACTAAATCTTTTTTAAAACCGTTCCTTTTTTAATTAACTTAAAACTAACATTATACTTTTTATCAATTACTGAGCTTCTAATTTCATTCTCTAAATCCTTGATTATATTATTTTTACATATTGATGCTAAATGACTTGTCATATTACAATTGTTACATTTACTATTTCTATGTATACAATCCTTCTTAAGATTGACTTTTTTTCTATAGTAGTAACGTTTATTTACTACTTTAGTCAAATTTATTATCTTTTCTCTTTTATATTCATTTTATATTGATTTTACGATATTTTTTTGTAATGTATTAACATTTGAATCTTCATTTTATAATTATAACATCTGAGTCATAATTCTTCTAAAATTTTAATTTACTGTTATGCCATGTTTTATCTTTATAAAATATTTACTTGAAATTTTCCTCATAACATACTTACAAAAGTCCTTTCTAGATACTCTATTGGTTTATTAGAACAGAAACAACTATAAAAGTATACCTTATGGTCTTTGATAAAGTTATCTTTGCCCTTTAGTGCATTTGTTTCTCTTTCTTAATTATAAATTTTACATAATTGTATGAACTGATCATTATTATTAGTGAATAATAATATAGATTATTCAATTTTTTATTGCAGAATATTTTTAACTTATGGTTTCAAAGACAAATCAACTGTATATTATGAATGGATTTCTGTCATCAAAAATTCTAGTATAATACAAATCTTCTCTTTAGATAATCCTAGTAATTTTCTTTTTTTTAAAGATTTAAAAACTATTCATAATAAACTTCTATTGATTTCTCATTGAATTTTGGTAGTCTTGGTACTTTTACTATAGTAAACTCCTTATCCTTCTTTTTCTTAAATACATAAAAATTGTAGAAACTAAATATTTCTTACAAAATATATAATCCAAAATTTGCAACTTTTTCTTTAATTTTGATTAAATTGTAAATTCAATAGAGTTATATTTGTATCGGTTTTAAAATTCCTGTATTTGTCACTCAATGATTTATTAGTCATATGTTCATTGACTTTGCTTGTATTGAACAAACAAGTTAATAAAGAGCATATAAAGAAAAATTTACTTATCTTATTTAAAATAAACTAAAACTTTATGTGGATTATTTACTTTTGTTAATATGAAATATTAATAACACTAGTTAATTATTATTTAAGTTAATTTATATAGCACTCTATAAATTTACTTTTTTTAACATTACGTTTTTAATCATCCATAAAAAAAAAAAAAAAAATAAAACAATTATTTTTTTTATTAAAAAATTTAAGCCATTATAATAAAACCTCAGAAAAAATATAGATATATTGAATTTTTTTATTTTTTTGTATGTACATTTAGTGCGATAGTTTTTTTTCAGTTTTAATAATATTTGTGATTTTGCTTTTTTTTTAATGTAAGTGTTTAGAAATGAACATTTTCCCCAGTATTTTTGGTATGCACAAGTAAAAACATTTTTGCTTATTTTGAGTATCACTTAAAATTGTCCTATAATATTTTTTATAGACCATATTTGCTATAATTAATATTACAGTGAACAAAATGAGTAAATATTTCTCTACATGCTATTTATTAACTATTAAAAACATCATAAAAGTTTTTGAATACATACTTCATAAATCATATCTTGAAATGAATTATCTTTTTGTTTGAACACTTTTGAATTAGGTCTAATTTTTGCATACTAATCTCATTTTAAATGGGAATAAACTAATATTGTATATTTTATTAGTTATATCATGTAATGAATCTTTTTTACCTCTTAAAACTTTATTTTTACATACAAATACTAAATGATCAATCTTGTTGAACTTTTCATCTTTTTTTTTTATGGTAAATGGATTTTTTTTTTTACATAACTATTTTTTCTATAACGGTATTAATAAGAAATAGAGTCACATTATATTGCATCATTTGATCATTATATTTATTCAGAAAACATATATTCACTTCCACTATCCTATACTTCTTAGCATATATTTTTTTCTAATTCCTTCATATATTTCGTAACTGCAAGAATATTTTTTCTCGGATTTTATTTTGTGCAATTTAACATCTTAGATATACTAGATATCTTCGTTTAAAACTTGTACAAAGATTTATTGATGTTATTAGATTCGTTAAAAGATACAAAACTCTAGACATATATACTGCAATTATTAATATATGATTTTACTTCTTCAAAAACTCTATTTTATGTTTCTATGCTGATGAAATTGTGATACATCTTATATTTTCCATCTAAACCGTAAACATATATCTATATAACTTGATTTTCAATTATAGCATATTTATTATTTTTTTACAGGAAGAAAATATTAATAAGTATCTAATATAAGCATTAATAATATAATCATAGTATATAAACTACAATTTTTGATCACTTCAGAAATGCTACTTTTTATTCAAATTATTTTAGGTATTTAAAATATCCTTCTAAGGATACTTCATTAAAACTTGATAATCCCTCAAAAATTTTTCACATTAAATGTATAGTCATTTTTATTCTGATTGAACTTACGAGAATTACTTAAATTTCCTGCTTCATTGAAAATTTTCAAATTTCACCTCTACATATTTCTCTTCATAATAGAATATTTTTAATTCAGTTGATTATGTTCATTCAGATTAAAATACTTTGTCGTTAATTGATTTATTAATCCACTATTTAGTTACTTTTGATAAATAATGATTAAAAAAAATAATAAAGAGTTTGTGGGATATTCTCTAAATCTTTTTACTAATTATAAAATAGTCTTCTTTTGTATGACTCTTAAAATTAACAATAATATATGTACTAGATTAAGTCTTATTATATTTTTACACAATGAAAATTTTATACGTGTTAATAAAAAAAATCTAAGAATAATCTTAACATATTCAACACACCTCATTTGATGGCAATTAATAAATATCCATACATAAAATTATTTTTTATAAAAATATCATTCTTTTTATAAAAATGCATTATACTTTACTATTAAAAACCATTCACAACTCTATAGGAAAAAAAAATATCCTTAAATATCATTTATTTTTATTTATTTATTTTTTTTTTAATTATCAATAAAAAAAAACGCCTTTGTAAAAAAAATTGAAAGGATAAAAAGTTTCCCCAAAATAAATAGAAAAATTTTACATTAAAAATTTTATATATATATATATATATATATATATATATATATATATATGTGCCTATATTTTTTATATATAAATATATACATTATCTCAAATATTATACATATGCAGTTAAAAATCTGTGCTATTCTTGTGTGTTGTTAATAACTCAAAAAATCTGATAATACTATTTATAGAACAAATAGTACTTTAAGAATAAATAAAATATTGAAAATTAATATATTTTATATAAATAATTATAATGTCATGGAATAAGTTATTTCATATTATTCATAGAAATTATATAAAAATTACATATTAGTTATGAGCACTTTTGCCATAAATAAAATTGGTAGAGATCGCCCTATACTCGTTTTATATGTTTTACTATTCATTATATTAAAAAAGTCCATCAAAGGCCAATTAATAAATCATAAGATGATATTTCTAAAAATGATAATAGTATTAATTAAGAAAATATATAGCTTAATTTCTATATTTATTTATAAAGGGAAATATATCAAACTACATCTATATAAAAATAATAAAAATTTTTATTTTTATAATAATTACACCAATACATATAATGGTCTCATGTATATATATATATAATTAAATTACTACTGTTTTTGTTAGAGAAATTTAATAATTTTGTTTAATTTTTCTTAGAGTACCATATAAATTAAATATTAATTATAATATATACTTCTTTAAGCATTAATAGAATACTAATTAAAGAAAAATATAAATACTACTCAACAAAAAGTATTAATAGCATCTTTAAATAATATAACTTGTAATATGTATATAAAATAAAGAATCAATTACACACAAAGGATACCTATAGCAATGCTTTAATAGCAATAAAAAATTATAACATAAATTTTTATATAAAAAAAAATGTTCTTTTTTTCTTTTACATTCTTAAAAAAATAAAAATGGGAAAATTTTTTGATAATCTATTTTGTATTATTATTATTTGATAAAAATGTTTAATTTTTTTTACAAATAATTAAATTTAAATTTTAAAAATTACTTTATATACAATCAAAGGTTTTCCAATAAAAACTAAAGTATTAATAAAATAAGAAATTTTTTTTATTAAAACAAATATATGTCTTCTGTAAAATAATTAGCTTGTAATAGTAATAAAAATATATTAAATCATTTTTATTTATAAAATTATAAACGTCATTTAAAATAAGCTACTTATTTCATGTTAGGTAATGTAATTACATAAAGCTCATCCATTACAAACGTATTTCTAAAATAAAGAAAAGTGAATTTGGACCATTCTAAATTCTTTATTAATTTATATTTTCAATGATCTATAAAATCCATTGATCATTCAATTAACATATTAAAGGAATTAAAAATTTTTAAAAAACTGAACCTTTAAATGTGTTATAGATATATTTTTTCTGTATTCATATATATATGAAAAAATAAATAAAACATTATATTTATTTTAAAAAATTCCTATTGTTATTTTATATGTTAAATTCATCTTCTGAATCTTCACATTTATTATTTCTTCCCAATAACAATTCCTTTTCTGAATTAACTATATATACTGAATCCGTTGCTTCTATGCCATCTCCATTTTTACTCCTTAAATGTTCATCAAATTTTCTATACCACATGTTGTATTCTTTTAACTCTTTTTTCTATATAACAAATTAAAAATTAATAAAAAAAAAATTTTTTTTTTTATCTGATATATTTCATTTAAATAAAAAATTTACCAAATGAAAATAATTCACATATAATTTCATTAATTTATCTTACAAGACTAGATGCTTGATACAACATACAAATTAAAGATAATATAACAGTAAATGCAACTAATATAACTGCAATATACATTGCCATTTCATAAGTTTGGCAATTCGACATTAAAGGATTAATAGAATTCCCAGCTGAGCTATTTGATTTCCCATCCATTTTCAATTTCTATAATTTTAAAGTGACAAAAAATTTATTAAGCAGTTATCTTTTATTTTTCTATAAATAAGGAATGTTAATCTATCTAAAAATATTTATTATAATTTAAAAGTTACAGGAAAAAATAATGAAAAAAATTTGCAAATATAATATTTTATTTATTGAAATAATACATATGTGATAATGATTAATTTTTGCAAATTTTATTATAATGCCTTTATTTTTTTCTACCTTCTATAATATAAATGTATTTGTTAAATTCAAATATGTTTTTAGTAAAAGAAAAAATTTGTTCAAATGAAAGTTTTAAATTTTCGTCAAAAAAATTCACATAAAAATATTTTATGTTTAATAGGGAAATAATTTTGTAAAATAACTATTTCTTTTTCATTTTATATTATTTATATTGTAATTAACATATTTTACTTTTCTTAATTTTAATTAGTATTCAATATTTAAAAAAAATTTATATTATTAAAATAAATTTAATATATTTATGGTATTATAGTTACTTTTATTTTTTCAGTTAGAATGTTGAAATAATTAGAAAAAAAAATAACATACCGCTTTTATATAAATATGAAAATAAAAATTCTAACCATTCTATGATAAATAATAATAATTATAGAAAATTTTTATTATTGGCATTATTTAATAGAAAAAAATAACAAAAAAAAAAAAAATATTTTTTGTACTTATAACTAGAAATCAAAAAGCAATTTTTTTTTTTATTAAATTTGCATGTACGAAAAAATATGTATACATAAAAATATATATATATATATATATATACATATACTATTAATATAAAACATTACAACAAGGAATATAACAAAAATATTCTTTCAAGAAAATTAAAAAAATTTTTTAAGCGCTTTTTTTAGTAAGAATATATGTATATATTTTTGTAAATTTTATAATTCCTAATATAAATAAAATTACTATTTTATATTTTTATATTAAAGATAATATCAAAAAAAAAATTTTAACTTTTTACAAGTTATTAATCTTTTAATATATGATTATATAAATTTTCTTTATATATAAAGGAAAAATTAAACACCAAGAAAAAACTTTATTAAAAATGAAAAAAAAAAAAATTATGTATTAATCCTCATATATAATAGAAGGAATATCTATTTTCTTTAAATCAATAATATCAGTTTTGTATGTAAACACAATATTAATTTTAACACACATTGTACGAAACCATAGCATACATTATATAATTATAATTGCAATTTAAGTATTTAAAGATGCAACAAAATTCTTAATGAATTCAATATTTTGATAAAGTACATTACATTTGAAAATTATAAAATAAAAACAATGATAACATGAAAATTAAAGTGATTATATAATTATAAAAAAATGACAATTCAGATTTTTTTAGTTAATATAAAACATTTTATTGATTTTTTCTAAGAGAATTATGTACAATATAATTTGTTTTTCATCTAAATGATCAGAAAAGTAAAATAGTAACTTTTTTAATTAAAAAAAGGTTTTTCTACCATATACATCAAATAATTTAATTGTATATACATATAGTTTTTTCACAGTATATATTTTTAATAATCAAATATTTATGTATATTTTTCTTTATTTTATGATTATAACGGAAAAAATGCTATAAATTCATTTTTTTGAGTATGTTATATATATATATATATATATATATATATATATATATATATATTTTAGTCCTTTAATTAGAAACATTTAGTTTTTTCTATTCTTTTTCTATTTTAATAATAAATTGGTAATGTTAATTTAATATATTTATATTTAACTTATTTCATTTTCATATGTATAAATTATAGTATTATAGGAATAAAATATCATTGGTATTAAAAAAATAAACCATAGAAAAATTGTTATACTTTATATAATCAGTAAAATAATTAAATTATTTTTGCAACTTTCAGTCTTTTTATTTTAAATATCATGAAGACTATAAAAAGTAATTATTTAATACAAATAATTGTAAAATTTTTTTTATATGAAAATTCTACTAATAATAAAAATATGCTTTTTACTATTATATATGACTCTTATTAAAAATTTAAATAAATATTTTTAAAAAATGAATCTATTTTTAATATAAAAATGGATGTTATAAGGATAATAAAGTTTATTACTTTACTATAATATTTATATATATAAGTTAGCTTTATATTTATTTTATATTAAAATTAACCTAAAAATTTATGAATTTATCCGTACAAGACTCATGTAAGAATCTTTAACGAACAAATTAATAAAGAACGTGTAGAGTAACCACAATTGCTTTTGTTATCATAAATAATTTTTTTATAATGATATGAATGTTTAAGTTCTTTGAAGTTTAATTATATAAAAATATATTTAATATTTAGTCCTTATATAGCAATTAATAAAAATAATCTTTATATTTTTATTATTTGCCTTAGTACTTTGTGTAACACATTATTCGTATGTTTTATGTTTGTAAATATGTAATATTATTAAACTTTTTAAATCTTATAAATGGTAATGTAAAATAAAGCAAAAAGTTATCTATTTATGCTAGGTAGTTAAGGAAGTTCCATACAAGTTTAGGTTAAAATGATGTATATATATGCATATTATTAAAAAAAAAGCTTTTTTTTTTTTTTTTTTTTTTGCGACATTAGATTTGTTCATATTTAATTATATTTTTTTTTTGTTAACATTTTTTTTTTAAATAACTTTTGATAATTAATGAGTAAAACTAATGAATTGCATTTTTTTCTACGAGATAGGAATAACATTGGCTATATTTAATTTAATATATGATAAAAGTTTCTTATGCATATTGTATTTTTAATGAAAAATTTTTATAAATCTAAATAAGTATCTAATAAGATAGTTAATATGTTAAAATAACAAAAATATTGAATTAATAAATTTCTATTTAAATTTTTATGAATTTTATAGAAAACAAACTATTTATTTAATGTTACAAATGTAATTATGTAAAGATTACATATTAGTTTCAAGAAGTATTTTCATATTAAAAAAATTAGTAGTGACCATATACTTGCTTTTAATTACTTTTTGTATTCACTACAATACTATATTCTTAGAAAAGTATTAACAAATTATATATCTGGTCTATAAATAATATTATTGATCTACTTTAAATAATATTTAAAAGAATTAGATGAGTAAAAATATTTTATTTGTACATGCCAAAATACACGAGAAATGTACACATTTATATGCATACACTAAAAAAAAAAAAATACATTGTATTTCTTTTATTTGTGTTATTAAAAAAATATTAAAAAGGAAGTATTTTTTTCTGAGTCCTATAACGATATTTTAAAAATAAAAAAAAAAAAAGTTACATTATAAAAATAAGTTATTATTTTATTTTGTCTTTGTGATAAATTAATGACATTTACATATAAATATAATATAAAGAAAAAAATAAAATTACAATTAATTCATTTTCCTTTTAAATTCAAAGAACATCATTTTGTATGCGAAGTTCAGGTTTAAGCAACTTAATGCACATTTTTATTAATTATACCAAACAATTTAGGGATTAATTATGAAATTTTTTTTATGAATCATGTTTTTTTGAATTTTCCTATAATTTTTAGTCTTTTTTTTACATTTTTATCTATTAATGCAACTCAAAATTATTCATAAATAAATATGTAGCTTCCTTTTTTATAAATAGAACAATATATCTTAATTTTTAGTATGTAAGGATTTACTCTTTTTATACAATTTTTATTTACATAAGTTAATTCTTAATGTTATATCTAATAAATCAGATTGATTTTGTTACACAACAATTTTATCTTTTTGAACAGATTATAAGTCTCTTTGCCTCATTAATAAATATTTATTTGTTTCAAAGATCCCTTTTCAAAATCAGTAACTCTATGATTTATTAATTGCGTGTTTATTAACTTTGATAGTACTGAAAAAACAAATTAATAAAGAGCATGTAGAGTTGACTCTACGGTTTTGATGTATTTATATATATTTTTAAATGCTTTGAACGAGTGATCCTTAATTATGTAATCTACTTCATTCAGCATTCTTTAATTTCAATAGAAATTTATTTACTTCAATAAAAATCCTTATTTTTATTAAAAATTTAAATCCTTATTGAACATTGATTATTAATTAATTGTAAATTACTTGTTTTTTTTTTAGAGTTACATTCAGCAATTAATACATATTGCTGTTGAATTAACAAACATAAACAAATGTTTATAATACAAAAAATTATACAATATATTAATTACATGAAAATTTTATTGTTATATGTATAAAATTTTCTTTTACAAAATTCATCAAAATCATATTTCATTTCTCCCCAAAAAAAAAACCTTTTTTTTTTCTTTCCAGTTGATTTTTTTTTATCAATTTTTTTTTCTGACGGTCTTTGTACTTTTTTTTTAAAAAAAGTACAAACAAAAAAAATTGATCATCATTTTTTTTTTTTGTGTGTGCTTGACAAACTTCATAATCTTCATTTAACTAGTCCTTTTATTTTCCAAAAAGGTTAATAAAACCTTTTATTAACCAAGTATTGAACATGCAGATTATTAAAAAGCATGTAAAGTTTTCTCTACCAATTTAATGAATCTAAATTTAATTTTTTAATTCTATAAACTAGTAAACTGTATTTATGTAGTCTACTTCATTGAGTATTCGTCGTTTTTTTAAGAGGCATTCACTTACTTTAATAAAAATTCTAATTTTTATTAAAAATGTAAATCCTATATAATTATAGATTTTAATTACATGTATTTTATTAATAATATTATTAGTAATGTTTGGTAATTGAAATTAATTGCCTTTAAATTAACAAACATAAATAAATAACAAAATATAAAATATGAAAATTTTATTATTATGCATAGAAAATTTTCTCTTAAGAACCCGAAAGATTCACTTAAAAGAAAATTCTTTATTCAATAAATTACTTTTTACATATTTAAACAAACTTTTTCCATCACTGAAACTTTTTTTTTATAATTGATTTATGAAAAAGAAACAAAAAAAATTATCAACTAATTTTTTTTTTTTTTTATCTAGCGCTTGCATGGCTATGTATTTTCCATATAGATAGTTATTTTCATTCTCAAAAATTTTAATAATTTTTTTTTATTAACTAGACTTTTATTATGTTTAAGAAGAGTTTGTTCATTTAAATAAAAATTACTATTTTTATTAAAAATTTATATCCTTATTAATTATTGATTTTAATTATATATATTTCACTTATGTTGTTATGAGCAATGCTTAACAATTCATACCCATTACTACCAAGTTAATAAGTAAAAATAATTAAAAAAATAAAAAATAAATTGTATAAGAATTACGAAACACGAAAGTTTTATTATACTAAGTATAAAATTTTCGTTAGAAATACCTGATGAAATTAACTCTTAAAAAAAATTAATTTAACTGACAACTGTTTTTTAAATACTAACAATTTAAATCTTAAAAAAAAAAAATATATATATTTTTTTTTATATTTACATCTTACCAAAAGGAGCAATCAAAATTAACTAATTTTTTTTTTTTTTATATATTGTATTCATGGATATGTATTTTCCAAGCAGCTGTTAATTTTTATTCACAAAAAATTTAATAATGACTTTTATTAACCATATGAATATATTATTATAATTCAAAAAAAAAGAATTATAATAGAATATATCTACATTTTACTTTTACTGCACTTTTAGACAGAATATTTTTTTTAAAATATGCTTATTTTTAGTGTAAATATTTTTTGTGCTCACTTTTTTTTTTTTGCGTACTTGTTTATGTGTGAAAATTTTTTTAGCACGCTTGTTAATAAAAGATATGATTATCCTTTTTGATAACAAAAATTAAAGGCCATATGAATAATACATATTTAATGGTGCAAACACTAAATAGAAAAAAATAAAAATAAAAAAAAATATAATTTTTTTTTTGAAAATATGAGAAATAATGAATTTTGAGAATTTTTTTTTTCTGTTTGATGTTTTAAAAAGAAAATTATTTGCTTAGTATAATAAAATTTTCGTGTTAATAATGTTTATATATATTAAATTTATCTTTTAACGATTACTTATTTTTGTTAAAAGCAGTGATTTTTAATTTCAAAACATTATTCGTAACATTACATGTAATATATATTCCATTAAAAATTAATAATTGAAGATTTACATTTTTAATATAAGTATAAAATTTTTATTAAAGTAAATAAAATACTCTTAAAAAGTAACAAATGCTTAATGAAGTAAATACCATAGACAAAATTTACAGATTCAAAGCATTAATATTACATTTAAATTTGTTAAGCTAATAGAGAGAGATTCCACATTCTCTTTGTTAATTTGTTTGTTCAATACTTTAGCAAAATAACGGAACACACATTTAATAAATTAATAATAGTGTATATTGATGGCATCATCATTTTAGAAAAAACGATAATTGAATATTTTTGGGCATTGTTTTATTAACTCCTTGTTCAATGTGCTTGCTAGTATTGAACAAGAAAATTAATGTAAAACATATAGAGAAAACTTTACTTATTTTACATTTATTATATAAAAATAATGATAGAATTATTAACTATTATTAATTAATATCATATATTGATTGCACCAATTAATTTCCATTGATGTTAATTTATACAATATCCCACGTATATCACATTTTACATTACATTTTTAAACTCTCATAGAAAAAAAAATACTCCATATTATGGTTCTCAAAAAGAAAGTTTCTTTTTTTTTCAAGATATTATTTTTTTTCTTAAAAAAAAAATTACATAAAAAAATAATCATCAAAAAAGAAAATTAATAATTTAAGTCAGCGGAATAATAAAAAAAAAAATATAGTAAAATATATCTATATTTTTTAATGTATTTACTTTCAAAGCGAGTATTTTTCTTAAAAATGTGTCTATATTTAATGCACGAAATTCTTTTTATGTTAGTATACATACTTTGTATACTTATCTTTTTTTTTAGTGTACAAATTTATGCTTACACATTTCCCCCTCTTTTTAGAATTCTCAAATAAAAATGTTTTTATTTATTTATTTAAATATTAATTAAATTATACCTATAATATTACTTGTATACCAAGAGTTGAGAGAATTATTTAAATAGCTTATTTATAAAAATTAAGCTATAAATGCAGAGAAAGTAAATCCTTTAGAACATCTATGTCATATTAAGGACAAATAATCGACCATAAAAGAACCAAACTTTCATCAGACAAAGTAAAGGCAATCAATGAAGTAGAATGACGTAAACCTAAGAAACAAATGAGATAATTTTTAGGAGATATTAATTGTTATAGAAGTTATATCAAGAAATTTTCTTAATGGACTTTTAATTTAGTTCCATTACTAATTAGGGAAAAAAAATTTATATGAAATGAAGAACATTCTTTTTTCTAGGAATAAATAAAAAAAAATGGTCAAAATAGCTTATTTTCTACACAAGAAAAGCTGTATACTGCTTATATTGATTGCTATGATAATATTATGAGGGTGGCTAATAAAAGGCTTTATTAACCTTTTTGGAAAATAAAGGGACTAGTTATATGAAGAATACGTAGTTCGTCATGCACGTACCAAAAAAAAAAAAAAAAATAATCAATTTTTTTTTATTTATATTATTATAAAAAAAAAAATATCAAGATTGTCAGGAAAGAAAAAAATTGATAAAAATAAAAAATTAATTGGAAAAAGATTTGTTACCAATAAGAATGAGATAAAAAAAAAGATTTTTTTTTTTTTTTAAGGAAGTATTTTTTTATTAATTTTGTAAGAGAAAATTTTTTACATATAACAATAAAATTTTCACGTAATTAATATTTATATAATTAATTTGTATTGTCACTAATTGTTTATGTTTGTTAATTCAACATCAATATATTTAAATTGCTGATCATAACTCATAACAAAGAAAAAAGTAATATATATTTAATTAATGATCAATATTCAATAAGGATTTTTATTAAAATAAATAAATGCCTATTGAAATCAAAGAATTCTGAATTAAGTAAATTACATAATTAAGGATTACTCGTTCAAAGAACTTACAAATATATATAAATACATCAGAATCGTAGAGGCAACTCTGCATGCTCTTTATTAATTTGTTTGTTCAGTACTCTAGCTAAGTCACCGAACACCCAGTTAATAAAACAAAGGGTAATTATAAATGCTCTTTACTAATATGTTTGTTCAATATACTAACAAAGTCACTGAGTAAACAATTAATAAATCACCTATATAGTAGCTAATAATTTAGTAATGAAACATTTAATTATTTTAAAAAATAAAAATATAAAGTTGCAATACTATCATTTATGATATTTAGTTATTTAATTTTTTCTATCCCATGTTATGGCAATTTTGTATATAGAATGTTGACAAGTTTTGTATTAAAATTATAGTTAATTTTAACTTTTGAATACATTATAAAAGTATAAATCACGTGATTTAATAATTGGTTAGTTATTAAAGCAAGAATATATGTAAGATTTAATCAAATATTACAATTAACATAATTGAAAAAAGGAAAAAAGGATAACTATTCGTCATTAAAATAGTCTTAGAGTTATTCTGATTTATGCAAGACAAATAACGATTCACATTTATCTATTTATAATTGCAAGACTAAGAAAATAAATAGATAAATATAGAAAAGACTTCTATATTATGAAAAAGGTAATGAAAAATAGTTCCGAAAAAAAAATAAAGCTTAATTGTCCCATTTTTATGGATTATAATTAATAAAATGATTTATTAGCTTTTTTTTATATCTCATTTCAATCTATAAAATAAAATAAAATAAACAATACACAAATAGAATACAATATATATATAAAAAAAGAGTTAATGATATAGCTAAAAGTGGTCATATTTCCATATATGCAATTTTGTTTTTTGCATGTTAAAAATAAAAATATTCAGATATCATATTTTTATTGGTATGTTTTACATTTATATATTGTGATATTTATTTTTTATCATGTTAAGTCCAAGTATCTAAACGCTAATAATTATAAGTAAAATAACAATTAAATATAGCTTATGAATTCATTATTTAAATGTATAATATAACATTAAGTATGTCACATTTGATCCATTTTATATGTATTTATAATATCTAATGAATATTTATGAAAATAATAATTTTTAATCAATATCTTTTCTCTTGTATTATTTTAGGTAAAAATACCTAAATACTATGAATATTAAAAAAAAAAAATTATCTTTAATATTATTTTAATTAATTAAATATATTTATATGAATTACATTTAAATTATAATAAATGTTAAAAATAAATTGATTGAAATACATAAGTTATATAACAATTACTATTAATATAACAATAAGAAATATTACATATTCTTTGTATATGTTAAATGTTCAAAATGTTATATAAATAGATATTATGTATTATAATAAGAATCATACTACATTGATGAAAAATTCCCAAATCTTATATAAATCTTAAATTTTTATATTTTTTTTAAATTTGTTTATTACATCTTTCTTTTCCTTAAGAAAGTAAAGCAAGTATTTATTTATATTTTTTTTTTATCTTATTTTGTTTATTTTTAATATTTAATATAATAAAAATTGAATTTAATGTAATAATTTTATTATTTTTTTTCAAAATTTAATTATTGGAAATTATATTTAGTAACTATGATTAGGTTGTTAATTGTTTAATTATTTAATTGTTCTCATAATTAAAAAACTTGCAACTATTATATTTTATATTCATAACTAATATATTTATATATACACTAATTATTTATTATAATTACTACTTTTATTTTTTTCTAAGTTTTAATGTTAAAAAGTTATTTGTATATAATGAAGTTGCATGCAAATAAATTCATTTAAAATACATTTTCATTGTTAAAATTCACTTGATACATCAAATTCCTATTATATTATTGCTGAAGAAAAATTATGAATTAAAAAGTCGTTATTTATTTAACAAAATGTTTTTCTGCTTTATGTAAATGCAAAATTTTACGTAACATTCTATGTCACTATTTAAAACGATATTTGTATAACTTACATTGATTTTCGTTTTTTTCTTTATTTTCATTCTTATATTATCTTCTATTTGACTTTGGTTGTATTACTAATAATAAAATTACAAAATTTTACTATGAATTAATTTTTTTGTATTTAATTAACGTTTCTTAATTCTTTTATATTTTTTTTATAATAAAAATTTAAACAATCATACATCGAGTATAATATATGTATTTATTTATTCACTAAATTTTAATACATATATAATATTTTATTTGCATGTCTTTAAAATTATTATAGTATCTATAATATTAATTAACATTACCTTTATGTTAATAATTCAAAGTTTTTTTTCTTTCTTTTATGGTTTAAATCATTCTTTTTATTTTTATTTATAACTATTTTATAAAATATAATATTTTAAAAATAATTTAATTTCTTATTTACTTTTTTAAAAAATATATTAAAAATATGAATAATAAATTATTTTACTATTCGAAAAATATTAGATATAATTTTATGTAATATTTTTTTTCCTCTTTGATATATACAAACAAGAATTTTTTTAATTTTGTATATAATATAAATTTTATAACTAAAATATTTAAAAAAAAGATTCTTTAATCCTATTATATTATGAAATTATAAAGTTAAAAATTGTAGAAGTATGTTAAAAATTTTCAACTATTAAATATTTTTTGATTCAATTTTAAAATATACAATTAACAAAAGAAATTAATGATTTATATCTAGTATTTAACTAATAGTGTTTTAGTGGTTAATTGTTTTTATTTATTAAATATCTACATATTTAATATAGATATTTTAAATTAACAATTTAATTCAAATATATCATAATTATATTGTTTCTTTTTATTGTTTCTTTTTTTTACTACCAATAATTATTTAACTATTTCTTTTATAATATTTTGCAGAAATTACTAGTCATAAGAGAAAATATTTTTTGAATTTTATATTCATTGAAAAACATACGAAAACAAATAAATATTATCAATAATTACTTTAAATTTTAATACTTTTGTAAATAATTATCACATATATTGATATACGAAAGATTATTATAATTATATAAAAAGGCACACAAAATATTACTGATTAAATTATTTAACTGAAGTTTCATATTATCAAGCTAATTTAAAATAAATGTAATGTTATATCAGAAAATGGTAAAAATAAACACATTAAATTGTTCACTGATGATTCTTTATCTATCTCTTTTTATTTGGATATTCAACTATTTTTCTAGTATTAGGTAATAATCAATTCAGAAAGCGCATTTAAATTATTCATTCTTATAAATTTATATTAAGTCATAAAAAATTACTTTAAAATTTTTTATTTAAAATTTCTATCATAATATATTTTATATAGTTTTGAGGTTAGGAAAAACAATTTAAAAATAATGCCCACCATTAAAAATGTAAGAACACTAATGGAACAACAGCCAAGTCCAGGAATGGTAAAAACTAGAGTTTCTAGGGATGTTCAAAATAAACTAGGTAGATGGCTAGAATTTATTGAAGGAGATTTATTTGATCAAATAAAAAAAATGCACGAAAATTTTACAGTCGAAGGTATAAAAGATTTCATTCATTGGATGCATAATAAAAGTATGCACATTACAACAACATTAAATACATCTCCTGATCTTAAAGATAAGGCGTTTTTAAGAGAAGCTTTGGAATCATGGGATAAATTCACATTATCTATTTTAGATTCTTCAGTAGAAGCATATGTTAATAACCACATGTTAGGTAATAATGGTAGTATAGGGGCTTTTCCAAATACATCTGTTGCATTATCAAATAATTCATCAACTACAGGCGCTTCACTACCTACAACTCTTTCACCTACCAATTCTTCTTCATTTCCCGGAACTACTTTCTCTCATGATCTAGAAGCCACTTCTTCTGCAACTTCTGTAAGTTCAACAGAACACCATGGTTCTAATAACATAACAAATTCAACGGTATCCAGTGAACAAAATGTTATCACTTTACCTGATATTTCACTTGAAACCGTAACTACACCGACAAGTAATGTGCTTCCATCGTTACCTGCAGAATCTAGTGGTATGTCTAGTGCTGTGTGCTCGACATTTTTATGTGGTCCAACAATTGCCGCTTTTTCAGTTCCTCTTGTTCTTCTTGGAAGTGTACTATGTTTTGTTCTCCTTTACAAGGTAGAATAAAATTAAAGCTATAAAATATGTATAATATGTTTCTTTTTTTATATCTATTTATTTAAATTAAGATTATATTCATATGAAAAATTTTACTTTTGCAATATAGCATACTCCTCTTGGATCATTACTTGGAAGAGATAATAAAAAGAAAGAAAAAGGAAAAAAACGATTACGTGAAATGCCAAAGCATAATATAGAAAATTCTTCAGAAACCTTAGAAGAAACAAAAGCAAAGAGGAGCAGATTAGATAGATTTCTTCGAGCTTTTGGTTATGATAAAAACTTTCCTTATATAGATGAAGAAACAGGTAAGGAAAACATATAATGATTATATTTTAATGAAGCATGTGTCTTTATATAAAAATTATTAAGTGTTAATTTTATATTTATATATGGAAGTATTTAATTTCAAATAATATTTAATTTTCTTTTAATGTGTTTAAAAATTTTCTGTAAACTTTAATACATAATTGATTTTTAATATTTTTACCATTATTTTTTTTTTATTATATATTTCTATTGATATGTTTTAGTATTAAAAAAATATTTTGTGTTTAGACTATTTATTTTTAATTTTTGTTTTATATAAAAATATAAATATTAAAATAAAATTTGTGTGTTTTTTTTCATCACAAAAAATGCATTTTGTTTTTCTACATATAATGGCATATTTTTTTATGGATTATATTTGTTATATAATATCTTTGACAATGTTTTTAATTTTACAATTAACATTTTTAGAACAAATCTGTATAATGAATTTTGGTATTTAACTAAAAAAATATATGCATGTTTTTTCCTTAATGTCAAAGTCAACCTTAAATTTTGGCTTAATTTTTTATTTTTGATATCAACTGTAATTATATTTCATAAGTAATTAAATTACAAAGGATACTATTAACCTATTATAAAATAATAGTAAATTATAAATAAAATGAAAAGATAGATACTCATTCTTGTCATTTTAGAAAATGTTTTAAATTGTGATTAACAAAAGAAATTATTAGCCTTTTTTAGAATCAAAATAACTATTTATATGGAAAATACATAGTCATGTAAGTGCTGAATAAAAAAAAAAAAATAGTTAATTTTTTTTGTTTCTTTTCGTAAATTAATTACATATAAAAAAATATACCTATTTTTTTTTGAAAAAAAAAGGATTTAAATAAGAGGAAAAATAGCTGTTGAAAAATACAAGTAATTTATTAAAGAGTTTTTTATTGTATACATTTTTATTTTGAATTTTTAATAAAAAATTTTATATATATAGTGATAAAATTTTCATATTTTCAATACTTGTATAATTTAATATGCACTTCATTAATTATATTTGTTAACTTGGAAGCAACGGATTTGAGCTGCTAAATATAATTAATAACATTATAAGTAAAAATATATTCAATTAAGAATCCATGTTCAATGAAGATTTAAGTTTTTAATAAAAAGAAGGATTTTTATTAAAGTAAATAAATGCCTCCTGAAATTAAAGAATTTTCAACGAAGTAGAATAGGTAAATACAGTTTACATGTTTATAGTATTTAAATTATACATAAATTCATTAAATTAGTAGACGTAGCTCTACATTCTCTTAATTAATTTGTTTGCTCAATACTCCAAGAAAGTTATTGAATAGATAATTAATATATGAAATGACTAGTTTAAAAAATATATTTTTTATTTTTTTAGGTTTATTTGTAATTTTGTTTTATATATTTTATTTTTTCATTAGAAAAGAAAATTGTTTATTGTTTTAAAAAACCGTTTTATATATAATCAAATGTTTTCATAAATTAAACACTTAGATTTTAATAAAAATATGTAAAATTATTATTAATCTTATATAAATATCTTATAAATTAATAGTTAAGCTAAGAACAAATAAAATGCTTAATTAAATTATATTATTTAGTTAATGTAAATTCATGTAAAATAATCTAATTATTTCATATTATATATTATATATATAACGAAAATGACATATTGCTTATAAAAGTGTGTTTTATGATTAAAAAAATTAGTAAAAATCACTCTATACTCTCATTATTAATTTATTTGTTCAATTACACGAAAAAGATACTAAACAGGCAACCATTAAATGAGTATTTGAAAAAAAACTACGATTTTGTGAGATACTTTTTTCACTGTTTCTAAAAAGGATTTTAATAAAATTTTTAAATTCCATTTATTACTATATATTATAATAAATAAATATAATATAACATTAATTCATAGACATACTTTGTTAACTTCTTCCAGCTGAAAATCACAATGATATTCTATAATTATATTTTTTTATGCAAAATACGTCACTCTTTATAGGTCAATAATAGTTATTTACAAATTGTTATTCTTAATACTACTAAATTATTTTTTATATTTATAATGTTAATCGCAGTCAAAATATATTTGTTTTCTTTGTATTTTCCAAATTACTATAATTAATTTTATCTTTGCTATTTTTTTATGAAATACTATATATTTCATTACATGTACTAGAATCACAAAGAATAATATATTAAGAATACTAATATTATATTAGTTGCTTTTCTTTTAGTGATTTTATAACATATCCTAAATTTATTTCATTATTTTTAAAAACATTTTAAATATTCCTTTATATTATTTTTTTTTTTTGAATTTTTATATTTTTTTCATTCATTTATTTTAAACAGTCCATTCATATTTTTTATAATTATTACTACGTAAAATATCTTTATGCTAATATATAATAAAAAACTTTCATAATTAATATTTTATATACCTTAATGAATTATACAATTTTTCTTTATAATTATCCATTCCTCAATAAAAGTATAATAATCTTTCATAGGCACTAGCATAAGTAATATTATATAATTGATTTATTAATTGTCTCTTCAATAGCCTTGTTAGAATATTGAACAAACAAATTAATAAAGAGAATGTATAATTGCCTATACTAATTTAATAAATTTATGTATAATTTTAATATAGTAAACAAGTAAACTGTTCTATATATATAATCTACTTCATTGAACATTTATTGTTTTTTGAGAAGTATTTAAGCACTTTAATAAAAATCATTATTTTTATTAAAAATTTAAATCCTTATTAATCATTTAATTACACATATTTTATTTATAATTTTATGTTTAATGTTTAGAAACTCACATCCGTTGCTTTCAAGTGAAAAAACATAAATAATAAATACAGAATAAATTATATAATTACCACTAAGCATGAAAATTTTATCTTTATATAAAATTATCTTGCATAAATTTAAAGCAAAATATACTACAAAAAATTTTTTAGTTAGCAACTCTTATCTTTTTAATTTTTTGACCATTTAAACCATTTTCAAAAAAAAAAATATATTTTTCTATATATTTTAAATTTATCAAGGAGAAAACAAAAAAATTAACAATTAATTTTTTTTTCTTTTTTATCTAGTGCTTATATGACAATTTATTTCTGTACAGTTATTAATTTTTATTCTCAAAAAGGTTAATAATACCTTTAATTAAATAATAATTAATCAATGATGAATATTATTAATCTTATTGAATGAAATAATTAGTAAAATAAATGTAAATTATGGAAATAAATACAAACGCATAATATTTCAAGGGATATCTTAATAACTAGATAAAAATATTACCTTATAGCTATGCATATATATATATATATATATATATATTATTAATATTTTCTTTATTCTTAGCTGAATGTCTAATAAAAATATAGATTAACGTCTTTATATTTTAGTTCAACATACATAGACAGGATATAAAGCGAATGCCTAACAAAAATCACATGTAAGCTTAAATACTATATATTGAAGAAATCTCAAATTAATCAAAAGCATTTTATGTGTATATGTACGTCCTTTTTTTTTTTTTATTGCTTATGCATGCTAACTTTTTTTATTAATTAACTTTAATGGAAGTACATTTTTAATGGTGACAATAGTAGACAATGAAATATATCCAGAAAAAAAAACTAAGAGAGATACCCTAGATGCTAAATAAAGAAACCTGAAAACACAAATAAAGTTATTAAGGGGAAAATATCTCTATTAAAAGTATTTTGATTACATTTATGGAAAATATTTATGTGTTTTGTAAGTTCTATATATAAAGATTTATATATTTTTATGTAATTAATTGTTTGATTAACTTTATAACTCCTCAATAAAAAAGTTATTAACACATTAAAGTTGATAAACATATACTACACATTGTTTATTAATTTGTCTATCCAATATATTGTAAGAGTATTTGGAAAGGCAATTAATAAATTACTTTTAAATTATGTTTGTTAATTATATTTTATTTATTTTTTTATTGAAAAGAGAATTTTATTGAAGAATCATTAATTTTTATTAATAAATATTATTTTTTACTTACTCAAAGATTTTTATAAGGTGTAATTAAGCTTCACCGAAAATAAGGTTAAATTTTTATTAAATTAGATAAATACCTCTTATAAAATAAGTATTACGTTAAGAGTAATAAAAATATTAAGTTAATATATTTTCATTAAAATTATTATAAATGTTATATGAATTAAACTGTTGATTTCGTTTATGTGATGTAATTATATAAAGTTTACGTATAAAAGAAAAGTTATTTTTATAGTAATTAAGAACAGTATAGATTACATGATCTTTATTAAATTTTTCCTTCAATGTCCTACAAAAATCGTTTTGCATAAAATTAAAAAAATCAGTTAGTATCAGCATTGATATAATAAAAACATTTCAAAATATAATCTCAATGGGTTAACAAAGTATAAAATGAATGAGAAAAGTAGCATCTCAATTTATATACACTTGCTGATATAATACATCTTAGGAAATTTCGTCAATTTAATATTTAAAACCATAATTCAGGTTGAAAGTTAAAACAACATATGTTATATGTAAATACAATGAGAAGTGTATGGAGAAATATTTTAGATTATCCATTGCATTTGATTTAAAAATAAATATAAAAAGATTATGATGAATGAAAATATTCATAACCTTTAAAAATATATTATTTACTTTTTATTAAATTGTTTAAGAGACTTGAATATAACAGGAATATCATCAAAACTCATGCTTGTAAATTAAAATAGCTAAAATTATATATAAAGATTTACAAGACACATTTGAAAGATTAGATGATCCTATTAAATCCAATGGACAAAATATTTTAATAGTATCTACGAATTAATTTATTTAAGTCTGTTTAATAATATATGTGATTAATAAAAGGCTTTATTAACATTTTTGGAAAGTGAAAGGACTAGTTATATGGAGAATACGTAGTTTGTCATGCACACACAAAAAAAAAAAATGATTAATTTTTTTTGATTGTATTTTTATAAAAAAAAAAATAATTGATAAAAATAAAAAATTAATTGGAAAAAGATTTGTTACCAATAAGAATTAGATAAGAAAAAAAGATTTTTTTTTTTAACGAAGTAGGACTTAATTAATTTTGTAAGAGAAAACTTATACATATAATAATAAAATTTTCAAGTAAATGATATTCATATAATTAATTTGTATTTTCACTAATTGTTTATGATTGTTAATTCAACAGAAATATATATAAATTGCTGAACATAACTCATAACAAAGAAACAAATAATATACATTTAATTAATAATCAATATTCAATAAGGATTTTTATTAAAGTAAATAAATGCCTATTGAAATCAAAGAATGCCGAATGAAGTAGATTACATAATTAAAGTTCACTCGTTCTAAGCATTTAAATATATACATAAATACATAAAAACCATAGAGGCAACTCTACATGCTCTTTATTAATTTGTTTTTTCAGTACTCTAGCAAAGTCTCCGAACACCTAGTTAATAAATCACAAACATTTATAAATGACAAAATTCAAAATAACTTATATAAAGACTGTAAAACATAAAAATTTCACTACTGTTAATATAATATTTTCTTTAAAAATATCAGATAAAATTAACTATTCAAAGAAATTTCTTTCACCTACATTTATTTTTCAAGTTTCAACAATTTAATGTTTTATAAAAAAAAAAATATTTTTTTATGCATATATAACTTCTAAAAAGAAACAAAAAGAATTAATAATTTTTTTTTTTATCAAGAGATTGTACATCTGACTATGTATTTTCCATATATCTGTTAATTTTTATTCTCAAAAAGGTTAATAATGTCTTTTATTAACCATTTATGTAAACTATATATAAAGAGTTTACTTAATTATAGTGCATATATATAATTAAAACAGTTAAAAACATTATAATTCACTAAACATAGTCTTTATTAATTTGTACGTTTAATATATGGTTTATAAATCGTTTGTTAAATAATTTTTCTGCATTATTGAATAAAAAAATGAATAAAAAAAATGTGGAATAATTTACACTAATTTCATTTATACATAAATATTTATTACGCAAGTAAACTTTATAAATATAGTTTATGTAATTAAGAATTTACTGTTTTAGAGATATTTATTTACTTTAATAAAAAGATACCATTATTATTAAAAACATAGATTTATGTTAAAACTCATGATTATATGATAAATATACTTTTAAAGTAAATGAATAAATTAAAGATTAAGCTACTTATAATGTTTTAAAATAAGATAGATAAAAATTCAACATTCATAAAAATAAATTTCTTCTTTTTTGATTTTAATTTTGAATTATTAATTGTTTCTAAAGTTAGTTCTATTAACGTGATTTATTTTTCATACAAAAATCTTCTATGGGAATAATAGAAAAACATATTTTTCTCTTTAAAATGAAATTAAGTAAAATATAATTAACCAAGGAAATTAATAAAAATGACAAAAATACTTTTTTTTATTTTGTCCATCTCTTAAATAAAAATTATACATAACTTGTTATATGTATAATTTACTAAAAATTATCTCATAAAATATAATACCATTTATTATCTATGCTTATAACTTAATAATTGTAGTAAACTTAGACATCTAATTTAAAATGGATACATGAAATAGAAATACAAAATTTTCCTTTATACCTTATATATGGACTTCATGGGTATTTGATCCTTTAATAAAGCAACAATTATGGTTCTTTGTCTCTTTTTTTCAATCCCTTCGAAAAATTAAAAAAGGTAGAAAATTTATTTAACATAACAAACATATAATAATTTTTGTAATTTTAATTTTTATAAATTTACAAAATATTAGAATAAATGAAGAAAAATATATTTATATAAATGAATAAACATGATAGAGGTAACAAATTTAAATTTCTTATGGATAACTTACTCTTTTTCTATTCCTTCTATAAGCTCTATAAATGTAACAAGCAATGAAAATTACAAGAATTAAAAATGGAATAAAGGATGCTGCCAAAATGGACATATCTTTATTACTTTTATGAATCATATATTTAGAATTTGTCCCTGTTATATCCCTTCCTTCATGTTTTGGTATTACATTTTTAACAGCACTAATTTCTAAACCTTTGCATTGTTTTAATTCATTCATATTACTATATTCACAAAAATAAGGAGTACATTCAAATTTCAATTTGTGCTTTAAACAACTATCTGGAAGATATATTACTTGTTCTTTATCTTGGTTAATAATTGAATGATTCCCTAAATGAATCACTTTTCCATTAAATTTAGCATCTTTGCATGTCATATGATCCTTATGATGCTTTTCACATATGGAATATCTGCAAACATAATCATATAAAGATCCTAAACCCAATTCCGTTACATAGCAGGCATCCTTACTAAAATATATATCTTTATAATCTAACATAAGTGTTTCATGTTTTGGATTTTTCAAACTTTTTAATTTAACTAGACTTCTTTCATTTTTTCTATCAATAACGTCAAAAGAATTAAACGTAATAGTATTTTCTAATAAATCATCATTAACGAGAGCACACAATGTTACTTTTTGTTCTAGTGTTTTAAGACGACATAAATATACTCTTCTAAAATATAATAAATTATCTGAAATATATTCAAGTAGAAAAACAATATTTTCTGACTCATTTTCTGAAAGAACAGTTACCTTATAATTATCTCCTTCAGAGTTAAAATTTTCAAGTAGAAATTCATTTTTTGAAAGGTCACTTGGAAGATACCTTACATCAGCTGGAATGAAAGCAGGACTACAATGTATAGTTTGGTATATACCTCCATATATAGGACATAAATGCATATCACAGTTACTAAGGTTGTTATTAGATTTTTTGCATCCCTTGTTATATAGAAGTGCCATTTTAAAAATTTACATAATATTTATTTATTTTTCCTACTTATTCTTTATATTGTAGTTATTTTACTCAAATATTTAGAGGCTTTATTTTTTTAAACTCTTAATTTTATTTATATAATTTTTTATTCCTTATAAAAAATATGGTTTTTAACAAAATACACAATATTCATAAAATAATTAAACTAACCTTTTTAATCACTTATTTAATTATTAAAACTTAACTATATTTTTCCTTCCTTTTTAAAAATATGTTACTATAAATGTATCGCGCATAAAGTGTGATTAAGTATTTATTTTTGTTTATAATTTTTTTTTTTTTTTGAATCTAAAAGAAAAGGAGTATTTAAAAAAAATATTTTATACTACGAATTAAATAAAAAAACAGTAACATTTATTCACGAAAAATTTCAACAAAAAATAGTATTATTCTTTATATAAATAGAAAAAAATTTAAATATATCAAAGAAAATATATTTCTTTAATAATATTATTATAAACACAAAAACTAAACATATACTACAATATTATGTTTGTAGAATTAAAATTAAAATCACAGTTATTCCATATTATTTATATTAAAATAAAAAAAAAAAACGAATATATAAAATAATAATAAAATTCATATTTTCATTTTAATGGCTATATATATTAATGAAATAATAATACGATGCAACATATTTTTCGATAAAAATGTATAAATAAAATAAAATTATAAAAGCAACATTATTTTATAAATAAACAAAAATATATAAATGTTAGAAAAATATAAAAAAGAAGGACATACATATTAATTATTATTATTAAAATATATCTAAGTTATAATTAATTTAACAATTATAATAACAAAAAACGCATTTAGTTCACTTTAATTATCCCGTAATAGCTTTATAAATTAGTTCAATTTTATAATTAAAATCAAAAAAATGAAAACAGTGAATTTTATTATATACAATAATGTTACCTCAAAAAAATATGAATAATAATTAAAACACAATTATCGAATTTAGATATATAAAGAAATTTTATTTGCAATTTTTAGTGCAATTTTATTAAATATATACTACATTTTTTTGAATGCCGATTTAAAAATGACTTGACATTAAATTTTAATTATAATTAAGAAATAAAATTTAAATTATATACATATGTACATCATCATAAATTTAAATATTAACATTAAAAATTTTGTGTAAAAAACATCATAAATTTAAATATTAACATTAAAAATTTTGTGTAAAAAACATCATAAATTTAAATATTAACATTAAAAATTTTGTGTAAAAAAAGAAAAATTTAAATATAAAATTTAATATATTGGAGACTTAAGTTAAAATAATGAATAAATTTTTATGACATTATGATAAAGAAATTTCATATTATTAATAAAAGAAAATTTATAAAATAATTTTACTTAAAATGAATTATTTTGTTCAGAAAAAAAAAAAAAATGAATACAGCATCAAGTAATAAATTAAAAAAATGATAAAAAAGAGAAATTTTCGAAATTAAGAAAAATATATGTAAAAATAAATATTTTGAATCTACCATAATTTCAATAAAATTACTATAAACTATTGTAAAATTTTTTATTTAATAAAAGTAGATTTATAATAATATATATTAAAAGGTAATATTCATTTAATAATCAGAATTTTCACTATAATAGAAAAAGAAAATTAAAAAAGTAATTTTTAACTTTTTTTTTTAATTGAATATATTCATTTAGTACATTTCTCTATTAAATATTTAATAATAAAATCTTTAATATTTAATTTGATTGTTATGTAAATTAATGAAATATAATCCATATTTAAATAAAATAAAGAATTAATAATAATATATTTGAGATTAAAGATGATAATTAAAATAACAAAAATGTGTTAATTTAAAGCACTCAGCATTACATGAATAATAATATATATGGCAAAAAAAAAAAAAGAAAAAATGAATAAAACAATCACAAACATGAAAAATAATACAATTATGGTAAGAATTTAAGTATTGTCACAAGTAATATAACAAAATATATTACATAAAAATATTTTCAATAAATTAATAAAGAGAATATATAAATTAAAATATAAAAAAAATTTTCCTAATATATAGTTCTGCGTATATATATCTCTTAATTTGTAAATATGCAGTAATAAAAAAAAAATAAGTACGAAAATGACAATATTAGAAAATATTATTTATAAATTTAATAGGAATTATAATATAACTAATTAGGAATTGAATGATGTTTATGCTCAAAAGATGTAAATAAATAATATTACTGCATATTTAGATTTTTAATGAAAAGAAACATAATGTAATTAAAGTTTATTTTTGTGTGCAAAGTATTTTTAACAAATATGTATATTAAAATGTATATATTTGATTTGTTAGATAGACGTTAAATGATTTTACTATAGAATTGAGAAAACAGATTAATAAAGAGAATATAGAATTACCTCTACTAGTTTAATAAATTTAAATATAACTTTAATTAGGTGAATCAATAAACTGCTTTTAAGTAGTTTATTTCATTGAGAATTTATTGTTTTAAAAGATTATTTATTTTCTTTAATACAAATTCTATATTTTTATTAAAAACATAAATCCTCATTAATTATTGCTTTCTAATAAAATATATGTTACAATGTTGTGAATAATGCTTCGAAATAAAAAATCATTGTTTTTTAGTTAAAAATAATTAATTATTAAAACATAAAATTAATTTATTTAACTATTGTAAAGAAAAAATTTTTATGAGTACAAAATTTTCTTCTAAAAATTAACGTAAAACTCACTAGAAAGAGATTATTTTCTTAAACAATGTTTTTCAAAAATCTCGATACAAAAAAAATAAGTATATTTTTTTCTTCAACTTACAAAAAGAAATAAATAAAATTAAAATAAATTTTATTTTTTTGTTCAGAGCTAGCATGGATAACTACACATTTTTCTTATATCTATTAATTTTTATTCACAAAAAATTAATAATACCTTTTAATAATCACATAAGCTTAATTTTCATCTATATGAATTCCCAGAAACAATAGAATCGATTTCTGAGATCATTACAATAAATTTTAATTAATACTTTGGATCTTTTAATATAATAATTGAATGTTTCACAAGCTATAACTATTGAAAATAGTTCTTTTTTAATTCATGATTTATTAATTTCCTATTGAGTGACTTTGTTAGAGAATTAAACGAACATATTACTAAAGGATGTGTATATTTGTTTACACTAATTTAATGAATTTATATTTAGTTTTAATTCTATAAACCATAAATTGTATTTATATAATATACTTCAATAGATATTTATTGTTTTTAAGAGGCATATATTTGTGCTAAAATCTAATATTTTTATTAAAAATTTAAATTTTCATTAATTATCGATTTTAATTACATATATTTTATTTATATTATTATGAGTAATGTTAAAAAATTCAAATCCATTGTTCTCAAATTAAGAAACAAAAATAATTAACGAAATACAAAATAACTTATATAAATACCACAAAAGACGAAAATTTTATTATTTTTAATAAAATATTTTTTTATATAAATATAAACAAAAATATATTATAAGGTAACTTTTTTGTTAGTGACTTTTTCTTCTATTTTCTTAAATTAAATTATTTTTAAAAAAAATAAAATATCTTTTATAAATTTTTAAATTAAAAAAAGAAAATAAAAAAAATTTAACAATTATTTTATTTTTCTTTTTTTATCTTGAGCTTGCTTAGCTAATTATTTATTTTACATACAGCATATGATTTTTGTTCTTGAGATGGTTAATAATTCCTTTTATTAACCATATAGATAACTATTTACTTTTCATCCAGCTATTAATTTTTTATTCTGAAAAAAGTTAATATCTTTTATTAAGCATAACCTATAATTCAGTTAAATGTATTAGTTACTACTTAAAGCTCGTTCTATTTAACTTGTTTTATTATGTTAATCCCTTTTTGCATTTCTGTAACTTTTCTATATTTATCATACTAATATCTTAAAGTATTACGCGGTTCTTATTGTGAATATAAAAATAGTTCTAATGCTTGAATGAATGTCCAAAATTAAGTTTTTACATACTAACGTTAGTAATTTGTATTAAATTCTCCAATTGTTATTTATATATCTCCTTATTTTTATTACTTCACTATTTAATTTTTGTTAATGGAATTTATATGTATCTACCTCTATAGCATATAGGTATATATTTTAGAATTTCATTTTAGATTTGAGTTACTCTACACATAAAAAACAAATGTAGTATATATTAAGTGTTACCACTATAATGCCCCATTTGGCATGTTTAGTATTCTGATCATTCTTAGGAAATATTATCTACGGCGTTATTATCATTATTTTCAACCATGGATTTCTTCGCAACTTCATTAAGACCGAATGTGTTTTTCCATCGATCGTTTAAGTGATTCTAATTTTTAAAAATTTTCTGGTAATATATTTTAGAATCTTGAATATAAATAATCTATTTCAAACAAAAAAAGATATAATGTCTACTCTATTTCACCATTCAATTCATTATTATAAACTAACCCTGTATTTTTCACTATTTTCTTAAAAGGTGAATTTTTTTTTTCATATAAAGTTTTATTTATGTAAACATTTATGAAAATTTTCACTCATTTTATTTTTTTGTCGCTAACATGTGCTGGTACAATATAATTTTATCTACAATATTCTAGTAACATATTCTTGAAATTTTTGACTTGTATAAATTAAACTAGGGTCTGTTAAAATGTTTCTAGGGGTAATATATTAATTGTCTATCCAATAGCTTTGTTAGAGTGTTGAAGAAACACATTAATAATGAACATGTAGAATTTCCTTTACTAATTTAGTGAATTTAAATAAAATTTTAATGCTATAAACCAGTAAACTGTATTTATCTAGTCAACTTCATTGAGCATTTGTTATTTTTAAGATGTCTTTATTTAACTTAGTAAAAATCCATATTTTTATTAAAAAATTATATTCATGTTAATTATTGATTTTAATTACATAAATTTTACTTATAATGCCAAATATAATGTTCAGTAACTCAGGTTAAATGTTTTCAAGTTAATAAAAATAAGTAATTAATGAAGCACAAATTAAATTAATTAATACAAAACAGGAAAATTTTATTATCGTTAATATAAAATTATTTTATATAAATTTAAACGAATACACTACAAGAAGCTTTTTCTATTAACAACTTTATTTTTTAATTTTTTTAACAATTTAAAACATTTTTTAAAAAAATAAATATATTTTTTTATGCATCTTAAATTTACAAAAAGTAAAAACAAAAAATTAACAACTAATTTTTTTTTTTTTTGTTTAGCACATGCATAACTATTTATATTCCATACAGCTATTAATTTTTATTCTCAAAAGGATTAATAATACCTTATATTAACCACTAATTGAATGTCAAATAACTTTTCTATGATATTGAAAAAAACTAGTTAATAAAGAGCACGTATAGAAATCTACGCTTATTTAATTTTTATCCAAATCATATATTTATCAAATTATTAATTTTTATTAATATCAAATATTAGTTTTTTCAGATAATTACTATTATCGTCAATTTATTCAATATCCCGTGTATATAGCATTTTACATTACATTCTTAATTTTTAAAAAAAAAAATACATAAAATTATCATACATTAGCACAAATTTTTTTTTTTGCTCATTCGTATATGTGTGCACATTTTCCCTGAATTTTAATATGCTTAAATAAAATATTTTTACTCATTTTATTTTTCTTAAAAATTTTTTAAAATGTGTTGATAGTTCTATTTATGAAGAGAATATTGAGAAAACAGATTAATAAGAGGAATATATAGCTACCTCTTCTAATTTAATGAACTTTAATTTTAATGCTATAAACGAACAAACTGTCTTATATACAATCTATTTAGAAAATTTAATGTTTTTAAGAGGAATTTATTTATTTAATAAAAATCCTATATTTTAATTAAAAATTTAAATATTCATTAATTATCGATTTTAATTACATATATTTTATTTATAATCTTATAAATAATTTTTAGAAATTCAAATTCACTGATCTCAAATTAACGAATATAAATAACATAATACAATTTAAATTGGATAAATACTACAAAGATAAGAAAAATTTATTATTGTTTACAAAATATACCTCTAAAACAACAAAAACAATTAATTACCAGGATTCGTCATTTCTTTTATCCGAAAAAAAATAAAAAAAAAATATTATTTTTTTTTTTTTAAAACAAAAGAAAATAGAAAATGTTGTATGGAATATGAATAGCTAGAAATGAGAATTACAAATAAAAAAAACAAAAAAAATTAAGAATTGATTTTGTTCATTTATTTTTTGTAAATTTTAAAATACATAAAAAATATATTTTTATTTGGAAATGATTTAAAATTGTCGAAATATAGAACAGAGGAGTTATTAATAAAAATTTTCTTGTACATTTTTGTTTAAATTTTTTAAAAGAAATTTTTATATTAAGAATAATAAAAGTTTCGTTTTTATTAGTATTTGTATAATTTATTTTGTATTTTGTTAATTATTTTTGTTTATTAATCAGAGAGCAATTGATTTAAGTTGACAAACATTGCTCATATCATTATAAATAAAATATATGTAATTAAAATCGATAATTTGAATTTAAATTTTTAATAAAAATAAGGGTTTTTATTAAAGTAAATAAATTCATTTTAAAAGAAACAAATGCTCAATATAGAACACTATATATAAAAGAGTTTATTCGTCTATTGCATTAAAATTATCCACAAATTCATTAAACTAGTAGAGACATTCTGCATGCTTTATTAATATATTTATTCAACGCTTTATCAGAGTTATTGAATAGGCAATAAATAAACTAACTTCTTACATAATTATCTAATGACAGTATATTAAACACTTTTATCTTTTATATCTCATAGTTTCTATGGCATACCTTAATAGTGTTTATAAAATTATACAAACGAAATTATCTCAATATACTCATAGAAAAAGAAAAATTATTTTTTTTTTTTTTAAAAAATGCGAACTCAATTTTTTTATATGAATTTTTTACTAATACCATGCATAATTTATAAAGATATCTCCATTACATTTTAGAAAATATGCATATTCTTCGTAATCCATTTTGCAATTTTTATGTGCTTATCTAAAATTATTGTACATATCATGATAGATAAATCTTCATGCATGTCAATTAATTATTTTGCATGCACAGAGATAATCTTAAAATAGGACTCTATCATCATATAAATTCTGAAAAAGGCAAATTAAGGATTTTATGTCTAGAAAGATGCTGTGAAATGAAAATATCTTTATAGAAAATTAAAAGGCATTTTTGTTTGCCTAATATTAAATGTTCCATTGAAAAATATGTCACAAATAATTTAGTCTTCCAGATAATGCATAAAAGGAAAATTAAATCTAAATAGAATTAGTCTTTAACTAAGCTCAATTTATTTATTACGATTTCGTTAAATATTATTGAATCTATAATATAACATGAAAACCAGAAGAGTATTTTATACAAGTAACTTTAGATTATTATTCTTATTTTACATTAACTGGTGTTATCAAAAGAACTCCTTCATTAAATTATTAAATTTCTATAAAGATAAATATCTAGATCCCTTTATTTGTAATATTTAGAAGTATTTTAACTGATAGAGATTCTATTTATTCAATTCGAGAATTTCAAGTTTATGTAATCGAAGAATTAAAGATAAAATTACACTGTACTGGTGTTCATTATCCTCAAGAAAGTTGTATTAATGAGGATTCACTTAAAAGCATTGGTTATATCCTTGAAACAATATATGAATAAAAAGATATACCTTTCAAAAAAATAGTGAAGAATGCAGTTTTAATATACAATAATGTGACATATGGAGCTATAGGATAAATATCACATTTGATCATGTTTGAAACGAATTGTAAATGTATAGATTTTTAAGAATTAGACCTGAAAATGCACCATTTACGAGAATTATACAATTGATAGATGGAAACACATGTATGAAAATCTGAAAAAATTTAGAGAAAGATTAACTTCTGAAATTAAAGATATTAATGTAGGTAGATGATTTATTAATTTCCTATTAAATGACTTTGTTAATATTGAACAAACAAATTAATAAAGAGAATATAAAGAAAACTATATATAATTTATTTCTTATACAATTAAACTTTTAAATAATTAAATATTTAAACTTAAATAAAATATAGTTTCTAGCATAATTTGAACATGCATCCATCCCCATAAAAAAAAAATATCTAAAATCTTTTTTTTAAGATTACCATTTTTTTTTAAAAAAAAAAAAAAGTATATTATTACAATTTATTACTTTAAGTCAGTATCATATACTAAAAAAATTTGATATATCTTTCTTTTTTAAAATTGTAGATACAAATATAAAAAATAAATAAAAATTATCATTATTAAAAATTTTTTAATTTAGTGCACTCACATTAAATGTAAGTATATATATATTTTTTAGCGTATACACTTTTGAATAACTATTTTATAGTAAACATTTATGAATGATCATTGTCCTTGTGATTTAGAAAAGAGGCCTACAATATAATTTATACATCAGTAGCTGATTCATTAAATACCTTTTCGATGACTTCGGTAGACTACTAAACAAACATTAATAATGAATATGAAGAATTATCTCTATTTATTGAGTTTATGTATATTATTAAATGCTATAAAATAAGTAATCTTTATTTATGTAGTTTACTTCATTGAATATTTATTGTCTTTAGGAAGTATTTATTTTAGTAAAAATACTATATTTTTATGGAAAATTTAAATCATTATTATCGATTTTAATTACGTAAATTTTACTTATAATGTTATAAATAATGTTTATCAATTTAAGTTTTCTGTTTTCACGTTAACATGAGTAATTAGTGAAATACAAATTAAATTATGAAAATATCACAAATATGAAAATGTTATTACTATACATATAAAATTTTTCTCATTAAATTAAAAATAAAAATTCAGTACAAGGAAATTCTCTCATCAATAAATTATTTAAGTTTTATAATCATTATTTTCTTTCCAATCCATTTTAAAATTTCTATTTAAAAAAAAATAAATACATTATTTTGCATACTTAATTTCACAAAAAGAAAAAAAAAAATTAACAAATAATTTTTTTATATCTAGTATTTGCATGTCTAATTACATATTTTCCATATTAATCGTTATATTCATTTTCAAAAATGTTATAACTCGTTTAATCAACACTCTAGCAAATACATTGAAGAGGAAATTAATAAATCAGTAACTGTTCTGTAAGGAATATTATAGATCTCTCTTATATAATATTTAGATAAATAAATAGAATAAAAAAAATTTATTTTTTCATGCTGAATTATGGGCAAAATGAGCAATTGTAAATGCATACACTAAAATAGTTATTCAAAAAATATGTATACTAAGAAAAAAATATATACTTGTACTAAAAGAAACTATATTAAAAAAAAATATATATAAATAAATTTTCTTTTGTGTGTATGCATTTAAAATTACAAAAAAAAAAAAAAAAAATATATTTTTTTTTTATTATTTCTTTTTTTTTAGAGTTAAAATACAATATTAAGGAAATTATGTTTTAGAGTGTTACATAAATTAACATAAATAAAAATAATTAACTAACATTTAGTATTTGATATTAATTAATAAAAATAAGTATTTTTAGATTAAAACATTAATTAAATTAAAATTAAATTAAGTAGAATTTTTATACTCTTTATTAATTTGTTTGTTTGATGATAACAAATCATTGAACAAAGAATTAATAAAAAAATATATATAACATACCTAACCTATAATGAATAGAGAATATGCGTCTTCATTTACACATTCTGGGATATCATCCCTATCTTCTAGAGTAGAGTTGGTAAGTTTTTAACAAAAAGACATAGAATAAAGATTGTCATACTATTTTAATGACCTATCTCAATATAGAGTCATGTAATTAGAATATCAATTTTTTGATATGTTAACCTAGTAATCGAATCACCTAAACTATTTTGAACTCCTTCGTTGTGTTGAAATTTTAAAAGAAATTTAGATAGTTGTAATTTCCATATATATAATTTTCCTGTATTAATAGAGTCTATTACTATAATACATTTGCGGTCAGTTTTAATTAACGCCTTTGATCCTCTAATATAATAATAAAATGTTTAAAAGCTATAACTATTGAAAATAACTCTTATTTTACTGTACTGCATCCCCGTTAGACATTATTAAACTTTCTTGATAAATAATGCGTATATCTAATTTGGAGGTACCATCTACCTAAATTAATATATCTCTTATAGAATAATACTATGTGCTAACATAAATGACATAGGTATCTTCATCCTCTGGAAAAGATAAGTAAGCCATTTCAGTTACCTTTTATTTTAATTGTTAGAACACTTCAGAGCACCCTTTATTCTGTGTGAACCTTTCCTTTTTACATAATTACGGAATCAATTTAGAAGCCCATTTAGAAGAGTTTTAAATTCAATTTCTACAAGAATTAGTAACTCCTAAAAATGATTTCATCTGATTCATAGATTTAAATTTTTCGTCTATTTTTAATTTCTTTTTTTCTATTTGATAAAGACATAATCCCTTTATGATTGACAATTTGTCCTAGATATGCCATTGATGTCTCAGAAAATCTAAAAATTAAATTAAATATCTACTCTATCATTTATTATTTCAGCTGACATTAACAATATTCTATTAGTGAAATAAATTGTATTACACATTTAAAGCCTTACATATTCACAATAAAAAAAAAAAATAAATAAAAATAAAAAATATTACCATTTATTTATTAATTTATATAATCTTTTTTTTTTTACTCAGTTCCATACAAAAAAAGAATGTATTTTTTTTTTTTTTTTGATTAATGTATATAAAAAAAATAAAAAAAATAAATATATATACATAACAATTTTTTTGTACATAATATTATTGCACTAATTTTAATTTGCATGTTCTTGTACATCTTCCAAACACAGCTAAAAATTCATTATTTTAATATTCCTTTTCATTATCATTTAAAATAAGTGATAATATCATTTATTGACAAAATATTGGATAACTAGATGTTCCATTATAGTAAAATATTAAGTTATAAATTTAGAATACAATAATAAAAAGATCATGATAAATTGGTTTTTTATTTATATTAATAAAAATGCTTAAAAAAAGGTGAAATATATAGTAAAATGTTAAGTAAATAAAAATGTTTATATTTTGATCAATTCAAAAACCAAAAAAATATATATTCCATTAATAGTAATTATAGCATCAAAACGAAAAATAATTATTTTGATAGAAAAATATATAAAATTAATATAAAAATTAATTCTGGTTAAAAAAAAAAATGATTATATGCATATTTTAATATGAAATGAGATATATAAAGAAAAAGTAACAGAATAAAAAGAGAAAAAAATTTAATACGAATTTTTTTTAACTACAGTGATTGCATCTTTTGTAACAATAGCAATTGTGATAAATGTAATTATAGAGCAATTTTTATTATAATAAAATTATAAATATATATAGAAAAATAAAGTGATATATATTTATGGTAAAATAACAAAGTTAACGAATTTTTATAAAATTTAAAGGTTTAAATATGAATAGTGATACCTACACAATAATAATTATATCCTAAAATTTAACCACTAAAATTATTGAAAATTTAAGATAAAATTGTATAAATTACACAGATAATAAATAATGGGATTATAAATAAATAAAATTGTGTGAAGATGTAGATTAAATAATAATTTACTTAAAAATAAAGGATATGCAAAGATAAAAAGTACAATGAAATGAAGAACATATCCATGAGGGTAAAATGTGAATACTAAAACATGTAACATGAATACATGGTTAGATAAAAATTTATATAAAAATTTAAAAAAAAATATTAAATTTAAAATTGAAATAAATGACAACATGAAAAATATAATATGAAATTTATTTTGTAATTCAAATAAGTTATAAAAAGTTAAAGTACAAATAAAAATCCTAAGTTTAAAGAATATATGAAAATGGATTATAGTGTGATTTTAAGTAAATATAAAATACTAACACTAGTAGATAAAAGTTTAAGCTTATATAAAAATGAAAATTATTATTAATGGAAAAGTTATTCTTAAACGACAACAACAATATTAAAATTTATATTTACATTAAAAGGAAAAATGTAATGAAAATTTAGTTTTCAAAGTTAACATAAAATTAAATATTCTATTAAGTCATAATTATTTTTAATTAAGGTATTATTGATATTAAATTTAAATCATATAACAATAGCATGTTACATTAAATTGCAAAAGAGTATTAAAATCTTTTTTTTAAAATAATATCAAAAAAGAAAGAAAAAGATACATATATTTATAAAAATATAAAATAGCAAGGAAAAAAAAAAAGTCTTTTTCGAGGAAAATTCGAACAGAAAATAATAAATATTTCGATAGCAAAAGGATAGAAAAAGTATAACAAATATTAATTAATAATTTACGTAAATTTTATATTACTACTTTAACAAAAATTAAGGGTATAATATAAAAAACATCCCTGCTACATAAACAGAACATATATTCAATGTTTTATGTTCATATAATATTAAAAAAATTAAAACGTAATTCACATCATTTTTTAGCGTAGACTTTTATTTAATGATAATAAGTATATTAATAGAAAAATAAAAATAATCATAAATCATTAATTTTATGGAAACAAAATATTTCTCTATATAATTAGTAAGGATAAAGTCAAAGTTGTGGTAATAAAAACATTTCTTTATTCATAATTAATTTAAAAAAAAATAAATTAACTATATATAAATATATAATATGATTATTATTTTATTCCGAAGGATGTTTTTTATATATGTATTAACAAAAATAATATTTAAATCAGTATCAACAAAATGAAACTTTTTATACTAAAAAAATAATTACGAAGACATTGTAGACCACTAATAGCTATGTGAATAATATATGAAAAGGACATATTTATAAATATAAATTGAGTTATGCATTTTTTATGGAAAAATATTGAGGAAGATCTCATATAAAAATAAGTTTTTCATAACTTCTGCAAAAAATTAAACATTTCTTATGAAAAATAATTTTTTCTAATATCAAAAAAATACTGTATCAAATAAAAGGAAAAAATAACATAAATTACATTTACAACAAAATATTAGATGGTAATACTCATTTGTTTACATATATATAAAATATTATATTTTTAATGTATAAATTCCTGAAATCCTTGTAAACTAGTGCTGACTTCTTCAATTTATGTTTTTCATTGAGCCTAAAATTTTATTTTTAGTATTTTTCATGTTTCATATTTTTCCCTTTTTTTGGTTTCATATTTTATTTTAATCTATGTAAAGTATTAAAATAATGTTCTCCATATAAAAAAATGGAAATTTTATATTTTATGCTTCATTTTCTCTCTTTTCATTTGCTTTTCTTGATTTATAAGCATAAACCCTATTATTGAATAATGAATAATTAAAATTAATACGTTTAGATGTAATTCATTAATACTTCTTTATTCTTCATTAACTTCATTTACATTATTTTTTTCTTTATTCATATTTTCCCTTTTATTCTTCCACTCTTTCCATCTTTCCTCCTTAATCCATTGGTTTTCAATCAACTTCATCCAATTCTTCAAATACACCAATTTCTCCTGCTTCCATTTTATCCAAGCCCACCACTTCTCCTGCCTATTTATCTCATCCTCCTTTCCCTCTATCCATTTTTTCCATTCTATATTTTCCAAATATATTCTTTCCTTCCACTTGATCCATTTTTTTCTCTCTTTTATCAGAATCCACCTTTTCCATTTTTTTTTTTCCCAATTATCCCAATAATCATCTTCCTTCTGTTTCCAGTCTTTCCTAAGCCATTCTATTAATTTTTTATCTTTCCAATTTCTCCATATAGTGTTCATCAAATTTAACATAAAAACTTCACATGATTTTATCCATTCCTTAAAATTTCCTATCATGAAATCCATCCATTTTTCTTCCATCCATTTTATCCACTCATCTCTATCCCATCCCATACATTCTTCCCACTCATTATATGCAAATACCTCCTCCATTTTTTTATTCCAATCGATCCACTTTTTTTCCTCATTTTTCATCCATTCGTTCCATTCACTCTCCTTTTCTATAATCCAATTGCATTTCTCATTTTCTATCTCAACCAACCATTCTTTCCAATCATTTTCTACTTGTCCCATCCATTTACTTCTTTCATTCTTTTTCCATTCCTCTTTTATATTACTTCCTGCTTCCTTCTTGTTTTCTTCTCTTTCCACTTCTTCTTCTATCTCTTTATCATTCATCTCATCATCATTCTTTCCTTCTAGCATCATTGATTCACAAGATTGTTCTTGTATTTTCATTAAAATATACTAAAACAGATTTTTTAAATTTTTTAAAAATACATTTTTTTATATTAATAAAATTTCTATTGTGAAAATTAAAAAAAACACAAAAAAAAAAAAAAAATATACAATTAGATAAAATTTTTATCTTACATCTGAAAAAAGTTGTAAAAATGCAAAAACTAATATAAGAGAAAGGCTAAGGTAAACGTAGAAAACGTCAAATATTTCATTCTGTGCTCCAGGTGAATTTCTATCATTTTCTGCAGTTGAATTTGGAGAAGATATAGGTGATTTTGTAATATCATTCATGGCTATATTATTAGGTTCCATATTTTCTTATACTTTTAAAAAGAAAAATGATTTATATAACAATCTTGTTTACTTTTTTTAATACAGTTTACATACGATTTCGCTACTTTTTAAAGGATTCATTTTTCTAATTTAAGAAGAAGAAAAAAAAAAAAAAGAAAGTAAATAAAATCAGAAAATTATAAAATGAAAATAAAAAAATATGAAAAAGATAATTTTAAAATTAAAATTTATGTTTTGCTTTCTTAAAAATCTTCATAAAATACCTATAACTAAGCCAATGTATTTTTAATATTAATGTTTAAAACTTTTTTTATTATTTCATTGAAGAAACTTGAAAAATAAAATAAAATCCTTTTAATCTTTTTTTTACATTTATATTTTTATTATAAATTTTTTCATAAAATTTGAAATTTCTATTTTTTTTATATTTCTTATATCTTTTTATTCAATCTATTGAATTTTTTTTTCGAAGAAAAAAAGTTTTGAAATTGAACATGCATGTATATTAAATAGGAACATCCTTTTAGGTTTTTTAAAATTAACATTATATATATTATTACAAAACTTAATGGATATTAAATATTTATTAATGAAAAAAAAGATAAAATTCATATTGAGTAAAATAATTTTTTTATGTTTATTTTTTTTTTATTTATTTATTTTTTATAAATCTAATTTTTATATTATTTTTTTTATTATTTATGTATTTTGAGTTTGCATAATTTTTTTTTCCTTTTTGATCACATTGTTAATTATTAATATGATCCTTCAGTATATCATTTTTTTCTTGATACTTAAATTTTTGTACAACAATAAACTTTTTCTTTTTATAAAACCAATAATTGATGTTCTGATTCAAATTGAACACAATGAATTTTTTTTTTTTTTTTTATTTTTATTAAATTATTGCATTTATCTAAAATATATTAAAAGGAAGAAGACACAAAATATTATAAAATATGGATATAGTGCTTTTTAAAAAAGAAAAATAGATTAAAAATTGTTCTTTTTTTGTTTTTATTTTTTTATTTTAAAATATATATTAAGATTTTTTCTAAAAAAGAAAAAAATATGTTTCTTTATTTTTTATAAAAATTTTAGATGTGTATATTTTTTTTTCAATACAAAATAAATATATAATTTCTTTTAATTACTAATATTCACTCTTATACATCCTTAATTATTTTAAAAATAATCAATATTTCATATAAAATGAAATTTAAAATAAGGAAAACAAACTTATAGGTATAATAAAGAAAAAAAAAATTTCATTTTAAAATATGTAAAATTTAACTGTCGAATTGAAACATGATAATGACAGTTATCATTAAATTTTAGGCTTACATAAAATAGGAAACTATTAAATTTCATTATAAATATGTAATTTGGAATAATGTAAAATTAAAATTGTATTTATAAAATTATTAATAAATTATATTGGTTAATATAATGACAATAAAAAAAAGAAAAAAATTTAAGAATAAAGGAATTTATATTATAAGTTTGGTAATAATAATTTACACGATAATTCCTTCCATAGTCATTATACTTAAGATATAAATAAAGGGTTACATGTAATAAATTAGTGATACGCTGATTAAGTTTTAGTGAGAGTAGGAATGAAATTAAAATATAAATTTCTATAATCATTAAATTAAAAATAACACATATAAGTGTTACATGTAATAATAATAGGAGAAATTCACGTAATAACTCGTAGAATCAATGATCTTATAATATATTAATATGTATATGAATAATATGTAATTTCATGTGAAATTGTTAATGATATTTTTGTTTGTGATTATTAGCATATACACACAAACACTCATTTACTTAATGTATTTTTGTGTGCTATGACTTTTTTATAGTATATATAATAATTTTTATATTACATAATGAAGATAGATTAAATTCATATTTATCTTTTACACATATGTGAGTAGCAGCAACTATTAATACTTTATTATTTTATCTTGAAGTTTTGTAGTACTAATAATCGTTTCATGATAATCATAAGCTATGTAGATTATGGAAAATTATATTTATATATTACTTTGGAAAATAAAAAAGTTATAATTTTTAAAGGAAAAATGAATAGTAAAATATGTGCTTCGTAAACAAAGATAATAAAGAAACATTAATAAAATTACATAGAAAATATATTTTTGTTATTAAAAAAAGACAAATTTACGAATACATTCTATATAATTTTAGGAAAATATAAATTTATGACATAAATTTTTTTCTTAATACAACTTTTTTATTATGACAATTTTTTTCTAAATATAATTTTTTTTTTAACACTTTTTTTAATACATTTTTTTTAATACAACTTTTTTATTATAACAATTTTTTTCTGAATAGAACTTTTTTTTTAACACTTTTTTTAATATATTTTTTTTTATCTTTATAGAATTAATCTTAAGAATTCAGGTTTCAGGTTTGAAGAAAACGAAGAAAATGAAGAAAATGAAGAAAATGAAGAAAATGTTCTAAAAGATAATTGGGATATTACCATATTATAAATCCTAGTACAATACATGCTCTACATGTGTATGTTTAATATATTAGTACTCTTTTTATGCATATGGATTAATATATTATTAATACTCTATAATTTAATATCTTGTGTTATACAAGCAAAGATAGAAATCTAATCCTACATATTTTATAGTTCTAAAAAATAAAATTAATTTTTTTTCTTTTTATATAGATATTTTTATTAATTATATTTTTTTAAAAAAAATTTAAATTAAAAAAAAAAAATGATAGAAAAATAATTTAATTTACAAAGAAGTATATTTTATTTAAAGATAAGTTTTTATTGAAATCGTTTGTATTTGTGTTTTAAAAATTTTTTTTGTTAGATTAATTTTTAAACATATAAAACTAATTTCGAAAACTATAAAAAAGAAAAGTATTTTATCTTTATTTGTATTTATATTAATATTTGTTTTAATAATTAACTAATTTCCCGTTCAATGACCATATTTTTATTAATTGCCCGTTGAATGACTTGGCAAGAAAATTGAACAAATAGATTAATAAAGAGCATGTAAAGTTCTCTTCATTAATTTAATAAATTTAAATTTAGATTTAATTATATGAACCAATAAAATTTTTTTATATAGTCTACTTCCTTGAGAATTAATTTTTAAGAGGCATTTATTTACTTAAAAATTAACAAAGATATAATGTAACAATTATTTAAATATGCATTAATAATACAAAAATTTTAAATTAAAAGATAATTATTATATTTTGA
>NW_021628239.1:843000-844645 GCF_900005855.1 Plasmodium gallinaceum | reverse complement strand
ACCTATTCATTTGTATAAAACAATACATTGCGTATGTATAAAAGTATTTCCGTAATATTGTTTGCGATGAGCAGTATTTCTTCGTAGGGAATTTATATATATGTACTAATTGGTAAAAACATAAAAAATGCACTCGTAGTATATTTCATATAATTAGCTGAACCATAAAATATATATAATAAAAAATTAATTTATTAAAAATAAAAAATAAATTTATATAATTTTATATTAAAATTACTTTCAAAATTATAAAAATATATACATATGTAAAAAATTTTTAATTTAATAAAATACAAAATTTTAACAAAAAGATGATTTTTTATATTTAAGGAAAGAAATGAAAAACATTTTTTATTAAATATGAATATTACAATTTAAGATTTTTAAACATTAAAATCACCATTTTTTCATAATATTTTCCTTAAAATTACTTATTAGAGACTTATTTTCAATTTTTTTTTTTTTTTTTCTATTATAAAAAGTTATGAAAAAAAAAATACATAGAAAAAAATTGTAGTAGAATAAATTTTTATATAAAAATAATTTAGTATATAAATATTTTTCTTACAAAATGTATCAATTAATATATTATAATTAAATTATAATTTGCTATGAAAAATGTCTCTTACATATAATTTTTTTTTTAACAAAAAATATAAAAATTTGATACATGTTTTCATTTCAACACTTTTCCTTTTAATGTATTATGTAGTTTTAACTTTATAAATAATTTTTTTTTTTCATTTATACTTATCAACTTGATAATTTATTAATTGCCTCTTCAGTGAATTTGCTAGAGTACTGAACGAGCAAATTAATAAAGAACGTGTAAAGTATCATCTACTAATTTAATGAATTTATTTATAATTTTAAGTGCTTATACAAGTAAACTGCATTTGTGTAGTTTACTTCATTGAATATTGTAAATAATTAAAATAATGAAAAATAAATTATATGAATACTACATAAAAAATACGAAAATTTTATTATTGTTAATATAAAATTTTTTTATATAAAATTAAACAAAAAAAAATACTATAAGAAACTTTTTGTCAACAATTCTTTCTTCCAAATTTTGACTATATATAAAATACGCTTAAAAAAAATATATATTTTTTTTTGTTCCAAAATTTACACAAAGAAAACAAAAAAAAAAATTGATTTAATTTTTTTTTTTTCTATTGCTTAAATAGGAAACTAATTATTTTCCATACTATTATTTTTTTTATTCTCAAAAAGGTTAATAATTACTTTTATTAACCAATTATAGAAAAAATTAAAGTATTATATTATTATAAAAAGATAATATGTTATGTAAAAATTTTTTAAAAGAGTTATATGTAACTCTACTGATATTTTTTTTATATACCTTTGTATAACTATTTTTCTTCAAATAATTTACCATAACTTAATTTCATAAAATTTTTATTGTGCTATAAATAATCATTTCCTTTAATATAATTATTTGTAGCATAGTAATGTAATTTATTAATTAGATTTACATTGAATTTAATAAACTACTGAACAAATGAATTAAAAAGGGATATTTATATTGATCTTTACTAATTTCATTTATTGCAAAAATACTTTTTGTAAATCTACAATAATCTATAATTATAGTACATAACCTCAAATAAATAATTTT
>NW_021628239.1:838463-842000 GCF_900005855.1 Plasmodium gallinaceum | reverse complement strand
TTAATTATGTATTTCATTTATTTGAAGAAAAAATTTCATTAAAGTGTAAGAGTCTAAATTTGATTATAGTGAAGTATATATATTGTATTATATCTTCAGTATGTTCACTAAAGAAAGATGAAATTTTTTTTTTTTTTTTTTTTTTAATCTTTTCTTTTTATATATAGTGTGCAGTGTAAGATAATAATTTATTTGATCGGCGTATATAAACTTGAATGAGGGATATATAATGAATTGATGTTAATAAACGGATGAAAAACGATATATATATATATATATAGTTAAAATTTACTTTAATATAAAATGAATTTTGTTTTAAATTATTTAGCATAACTTGTAAATTAATTATTATTTAAAATAATTGATGTTTGATGAATTAAGCAGGTAGAGATATCTCTACATGCTTTTTATTATATGTTTAACATTTATTGAAAATCATTAAATAGCCAATAAATCAATATACTTGAATAAAATTTTTTTACTTATAATTGCACTTCATTATTTATTAACAGGAAAACATATGCATATGTTGAACTAAAACTATCGTTCAAAAAAAAATGTATTCAATAATTACGATTTTTTAGTAAACAACTTATATTTAATTATCTCATTATTTCTTCAATCTATATATATATATATTTATGCAACTAAAATTTCCTATTGTGATTATACATGAATATGTGTTACGTGAGAACCTTAAAAATTATATATATATAGCTTCCTGATAAAATAAGAAAGAATAAATGGTATTATACTTGATTAAAAAAATAAAAATGTATTCAAAAAAGAAAGAAGTTCTAGAATAGGAAAATTTATTGTATATCTTATTTTATATTAAAAACAAATAAGTATTCTTAGTTATAATTAAGAGTAAAAATACTATAATTTGCTTTGCAATTCATAAATAAGATTTTTTTTTTTATGAGACTCTAAGAAGTTATATTTTATATAATCGATCAATTTATTTCGTATAGACATTCCTTAAATAAAACATTCATATATTTAGTATTAAACTTTATTTTTTATCTTTTATTACATAAAATATCAATCTTACTTAACATTTTTAACTGAAGAAATATATTTAAATAAATTACAATATTCTTAAGATTTTTTTCTTTTAATATTATAATTCTATATTTAATAGGAATAAGAAAAGATTTTTAAAGATAAAAGATTTTATTTGTTTAAAATTTTTTCTTTTTTTATATGCATTCTTATATTAAGTTCTTTTGTTAGGCAAATAAAAAATATATATATAAACATAAAATTTTATAATCCATTTTATGTGATATAAATATTCGAATGTATGTTATTTCTTCAATCATTTTTTCTTAAATAATTAAAATGTATATTTTAGAATAAAAGCTTTTAATATAATCTTTTATAAAAATTCAATATATAGAATTATTCTTTAATAAGAATAAATAAAACAAACATTTGCTTTGCTCTATCTTCCATTGAATAAGTCAAATGAATTTCCAAATAATAGAAAAATCTATTTTAACTTAAATTTTAATTTCATAAGATGATAATAAAATATTTATAGATACAATAAATATATTTTAAAAAAAAAAATAGCTAAATGAAAAACAAAGCAATCACAATTATACAAATTATAAAGTATGCATTGTAGGATATATAATTATCTTAACTATAAATATAAAGTAATACAAAATATCATGATTTAATTTCTTCAAGAAAAATAAAATATCTAAATTAAATTAATCGAAGTAATTTATTTAAATTGCTAGACATATATTTGAATAATTTAAATTGGTTATCATTCTCTCATTTATTTCCCCATTATTAATTTAAATACATTCAAAAAAATGACAATTTTATGGAGGAAAAATAAATCATATTTATAAGCTTACATAAATTTTCTTAACTCGATGTTGTAACGTAAAATATTTTTTCAAAATCTTATATAATATTTCCATATGTATTTTTTGTTAAATTCCATATGCATTGTATTCCATAGAGAAATATAAAACTCTTACTAATTACAATTTTTAATATATATAATTTATTTCAGATTCTGTAGATATTTTTCCAATGTCAATAAAGATTTTTTTAAAATATATTTATACTTTTAGGTAATTGATATTATTAAAGGAAATTATGAAATAATAATTAAGCTTTATAATTTTAAAGTAAAAAAAAAAAAAAATATATATATATAAAAAGGCAGAGGCATTAAATATATAATAAAAGTTGTTACAATGTAAAAATTCAAAAAAAAAAAAAAAAAAATGGTGTCGCATGAGCGACTATTGTCACCGGAGTGACTTTATTGTCACGTGATTTTTTTTTTTTTTTTTTTTTTTTTTTTTTTTTTTTATACATTGCATTTTTGTAGGTTTATTTCTTTTTACATGACCCTAAAGCAATGAGATTAATTAGAGGCCTTGAAAAAAATTTAACTAAAATAAAAAGTATTTGCACAAATATTTAGAGTGTAAAATAAGTGAATATATTCATTATTTTTACCTTTCTAATATTAGAAAAATATATATAAGAGATAATCATATATTTTTTTTTAAAATTATCCATTTATATTTTTGACATACATTTAAAAAATAAAATGTTTATAAATTATTATATGTAATAAGATAAATGTAAAAAAAATGAACATATTTTAGAATCTATATATAATTATTTTATTTCTTAAGTAAATTCTTATATTAATAAAAAGTATTAATTCCTTTATAATTCTTTTTAATTTACAAACATATATGTATAACAAAAAAAAAAAAAAAAAAAAAAAAAAAAATTATTAAATTGTCTTTGTGCTAATCAGGTAAATATAAACATTGTTTCCTAAATTCCTGATTAAAAATCATACAAACTAAAATAATGTAAATAAACAAAGAAAAATTACATGCAATTCTAAGAATTCTATATTTATTAAAACAAAATTAAAATAAACATGTTTTTGTTCTAATATGTATATATAAATATATAACCTTTAATTTTTTATTATTTGTTATGTTCATTAATCTTTATTTTATTAAAAATAATAAAATTAAAAGAGGTACACATTTTGTAGGAATAAATATAAACAGCTAAAAATATTCAACGAAAAAGTAAAGAAGATACACAAGGAAGGAGATAAAAATATTTAAGAATAAATATAATTTATTGAGAAACACCTTTATTAAAAATATTATGCTTATATTTGCTTATAATGTTTCATATATATTATTTAAGCGTCATATTAAAGGGTTTAAATATTTTTAAATAATTAAACACATAAATTTAAATATGATTTCTCATTAAAATGAGCAACAAGACTAGTTAAAATTAGTGAAGATTACTATTTCTGTCCTTTATTAATTTGACTTTATTGTCTGTCATCTCTTTCTTAGATTCGGATTCTGTTTTATTGTCTGTCATCTCTTTCTTAGATTCGGATTCTGTTTTATTGTCTGTCATCTNAAATTATAAAAAAAAAAATAATTTTATTTACATCTATTTTTTAAGAAGAATACCATCTTTAATAAAAAAAAAAAAAAAAAAAAAAAAAAAAAAAAAAAA
>NW_021628239.1:800586-837463 GCF_900005855.1 Plasmodium gallinaceum | reverse complement strand
GTCACAACAAATAAAAAAACAAATTTAATATAATACTAAAATCATATTTTCAATTATATATTTTAATGTTGTTATATAAAATAATAAAGACTCATAAATCCTTTTTCCTTTTATGTTTTCTATATAAAGAAAAATATTATATTTATTATATATTTTTATAATTAATTTTTATTCATTAACCTGTCATTAAATATATCATCTAAAACTTAGAAAAACTAGGAATTTTTCTAAATAAAAAGAAAAAAAAAATATATAAAGACGTAAAATTTGGAATATATTATTATTAATTTAGCAATATGTTTGATTAGAAAGTATAGCCTTTTTGATATTTTTATTACAATTTTATATAAATGAATATTGGGAATATTTATTATTTATAAAGTTAATAATATATATGCATATATGCAATATCTTATTTTTGTATATTAAAAATTTTATAAGATTTTATAAACAAATAGTTAGCATTAATTTATATACAATTATATGATTTAAAGTGAATTATAATTATTATTCTAAAAAATTACCTTTTAATATATATAACTAAGGAAAATGTATTTTTATTTTAAAAAATTTTAGTCATTATTTTAATTATTCTACAACCTAAACTGATTCTCAGTTCTTTTTTATAATTATGAAAGTATATTAGAAAAAATAATATTTAAAATATATTTCCTTTAACCGTATATTTTTATCCATTATTATAAAAATATTAAAAATCTTTTACTTTATGTATATAATATATTATTTATTGCATAATAATAAAATCCATAGCACATTCTTATATAATATTCTTATTATTTATCTTTTATTAAATCATTGACTAATTAATGAATTTTGGTAGGTCATTTACTAATTGGCTATTTAGTGACTCTACTAATTTTGAACAAACAAGTTATTAAAGAAAATATAGGTAAAACTCTACTTGTTTTATTTTTATTAAAATAAAAGTAATAAGCAAATTATTTTATTATGTTAATATCAAATACTAAATACAACATATTATTATTTTATCTAATTTATACTATATATAAATGTAAATTTTTTTTTTTTTANATAAAAATATTTTTACGCATTTGATTTATTTAAATGCTATTAAAAACAGGTAGATAATACTATTTATAGAGCAGTATAGTATAAGAGTCTTTGAGTATTTAATTAATGTGTCATATACATTTCTATATTAATAAAGTCTCAAATAAATAAAAATGTTATAAGTTAATATTTTAATTTTTCAATGTATAAAAATAATTCTTTACAAAATTTATTAATGAAATTTTAAAATATATATATCTGAAAAAAAAATTTCCTTCATTGCATTGTCGACATATATAGGAAAAAAGACAATTTTTTAGAATATAAAAATGTATGAATAAATATGCTTTGTTGAATATATCTTGATATTTTCTTACGATCCTAAGAAGTTTTAATAGACCTTTTATTTAAAAATATACTATTATAATGTAGGTATATTATTTTTGAAATTAAAAAAAAATAATTATAAAACTATTATATAAATGCTTTTTAAAAATATGATGAAAAAGAATTTATTTGTTATTTCTGTAAATGTTACCTCTTTATCTATGATAGTACAGTAAATAATTAAATATTTATATCTTTTTTTAAATTATGCTAATAAAAATTTATTTTTTATTTATTTTATTTAGTTATAATTTAACAAAATTAAATAACTGAATTTGATTAAAAATTCATAGGTATACTTATGTAAGGAGTAAAAAGAAATATCGTGCTTTTTCTGTAAATATGATTTATTAATTTATTAGTTAAATGCTCTTTCAATATATTAGATATTCAAATTTATAAAAAATATGTAAAGTAATATGTAATGATTTTATTTATTATAACTTATTGTAGTTAATATATAATTCCTATATAATATCTCATATAATATGAAAAAATAAACTACATATAAAATTTATATTCCTGTTAAAAAAATAGAATATAATAATTATAAAATTTAGTTTAGAGAAATTAATAAATATTCTTATATATTTTTATTGAAATTATTCTCCAAAAAAAAAAATACTAGAAAAAAAATTAATATTTCTCTTTTTCATTTATATTAATTCTCAATATCCATAAACTTTTTTTTTTTTTTTTTTTTTTTTTATACGATTAAATTATGTATGTATGTATGTATATATATATATAATTATTTGTATAAAATATATTATAATATTCATTTTATTTTCTTATATATTTTTATACATTATATTAGACTAATAATTTATTATTTAACTATTGAATATGTTTGCAATATTTTATGCAGTCAAATTAATAAAGACCATTGTTTTATTAACTGGGTGTTCGGTGACTTTGCTATTTTACTGAACAAACAAATTGATAAAGAGTATGTAGAGTTGCCTCTATGGTTTTGATGTATTTATATATATTTTTAAATGCTTTGAACGAGTGATTCTTAATTATGTAATCTATATCATTCAACATTCTTTAATTTCAATAGGCATTTATATATATTAATAAAAATCTTCATTTTTATTAAAAATTTAATTCCTTATTGATTATGGATTATTGTTTATTTTTAATTTATTTATTTCTTTTTTATGAGTTATGTTCAGCAATTTAAATATATTACTGTTGAATTAATAAACATAAACAATTAGTGAAAATATAAATTAATTATATGAATATTAATTACATGAAAATTATATTATTATATGTATAAAATTTTCTCTTATAAAATTCATGAAAATCATATCTCACTCCAAAAAAAAAAAAAATCTCTTTTTTTTTTTTTTTTTTTTTATTTTTATTTATTGGTAACAAACCTTTTTCCAATTGATTTTCTTTTTTTTTTTTTATAAAAATACAAACAAAAAAAAATTGATCTTTTTTTTTTTTTTTTATGTGTGTGCATGACCAACTACGTATTCTTCACATAACTAATCCTTTTATTTTCCAAAAAGGTTAATAAAGCCTTTTTTTAACAAACCATGAAGAAAAATGTTTGCTTTGTTTATTAAAAAATAATTTTATAATATAAATATAATTTACAATAATTTAAAAGATAATTTTTATATTTATTATTTATTTTTAAGAATAAGTTAATATTTAATTTAATAATAATAGCATATCAAAAAAACAAAAAAAAAAAACAAAGAAAAAAAAAATATATTATATAAATTTATTATTTAAGATCATGTTTAACTATGTGTCATTTTTGTACTCTTACAATTTATTAAACTTAACACATTAAATTAATGGCGTTTAACATTTTTTCGAATTATATAATAACGTTTTAATGATAAATAACCATTATTATCTTATATAAAGTATTCAGTAATATTCATTTAAACATCATATATAAATTCAGAATTTATGAGTTATTAATATTTTTAGCAACATATAAACAACTTTTCTCTCTCTCTCTCTCTCTATATATATATATATATATTATAAGTGATTTTTTAAAAAGATTTAGGCTTAAAGCAAAAAATACAAAGAAGACAAAATAAAAATAAATCAAATAAGAAAAGAAAAATGACATGCTTCCTTTATAGGAATATATGAAGTTTATATAAAAGTATATACATTTTTATCCACAAAATTTATATAGAAGTACTTATTTTACAATGAAAATTGTATAAAAAAAATATAACATTTTTTTTTTTTATTTTGTCAATAGTTCCTCTTTTTTATATTACAAAGTATGTTATGTTAATATTTCATATATAAGAAATATAATTTTATTTCGTTTATCAAGAAGTAGATTAATTCTAGAATTTATTTATGTTAATAATATTCATAATATTAAATCCATTTACATTTATCAAAGAATCTTCAAAAAAATAAAATTGAATTAACATATATTTTTATAATAATATAAAAAAAAAAAAAAAAAAAATTTACTATTATAAAACGTATTTATTTATGTTCCAAGAAATTTCATCTATTGTTACTTTATTATTAATATTTCTTATTTTTTTCTTTATAATTAAAACTATTTATTATTATATATTTATTCATGTATTTCACTGCTGAATATATTACTTAAATTTTTTTATTAGTTTCATTTATAAGTATCATCATTTTTCATCTAAACTACTTTAACTACAATTTCTAATTACATTTTATTAGTTCTTTAATTGTAAAAATTATTTATATTTTTTATTTAAAAAAAAAATTATTAAGTATCCACTAAAATGAGTAAAAATTAATTTATATATATGGACATTTAATAATAATATTAATTTTTTATTTTAATTATAGCTGAACTGCATTTTTTTAAATTATTCTTGATTATATCAATTTTTAATAATAAAATGTAATTTTTAAAATAAAGATTTCTATTAAAAAGAAGTAAAAATTAACAATATAAAGAAAATATTGATTTTTAATAAATAAAAGAAAAACTTTTTAATACTAAGTTTTAATTCTTAATTTTGAAAGTAATAACTTTATAATTTTTTTTATTTTTACTATGATTTTTAATAAAAGACTGTTTCTTTATTTTTGATGATAAATTTTCTATAACTATTACATATTAATTATTCACTTAAAATTTTTTTTAACTTTTATTATTAAATTTTTGCTAAATATGTTACGTTTCTCTTAAAAAATATTCTTTTTGCATAATTTTTTTGACTTTGAAGTTGAACATCTTTTTTAACAAAAACCATTTTACATAAATATATACACTTGCGTACTTCAAAAAAAAGTGAAATTTAAGCTATTATATGAGTAAAGAAATTGATTTTATGCTTAGTATTTTTATCATAAAATTGTATGCAATTATTTCAATATAATATTTTATTTTAATGTATATTTTAAAGAAAATATTTGCTATGATGCTAGTATAATTAAAGTTATTTGCAAACATGATATGTAGTATTTTATACCTACATAAAGAGAAACATTTGAAAATAAAATAGAATTAAATATAAATTTATTATTTATTTTATAAGTATGGCAATATAAATTGTAAATATATGCAATAGAAACAACTATAAGTACAAAGAAAAAGAAAAAAATATATAATTTCGCAAATATGCCTTTCTTTTTTTTTCTATATTTATAAAATAGTTTTTTATTTTTTTTGTGTTTGTTTATTAACCTTTAAGGTGATTTCTTGTTTAACATTACTCGAAAGTTATCCTTTTTGTATTTTTTAAAAATGTAGATATATATTTATATGAAGATGATTATGTACAAAAAATATAATTATTAGTAGATATTTATTTAAATTTTCTTAAAACTCATATAAAATTAAAAAAAGTATTCTTTCATTTTAAAAAATTTAAAACATTAAAATTCAAACGCTTTAAAATCACATGTTATTCAAATTTTTACCACTCAAAAAAAATTTACCAAATCCTTCCTAAAAAGTTTAATTAAAATTTTGTTTTTTTAAGATTTAAATTATTTCAAAATATTTCTGAAATAATTATAATACTTCTTAAATAATATTCTATAAAGAATTAAACTTCTATATAATTAATGATAACACTGTAAATTAAAAAATAATATAAAAATTAGTAGTTGTTAATATTTGAGACTTCTTTTGTTACATTTTTTAATATTTTTATGAATGCTATAAATTTTTTTGTTTATAAGAAAACTTTTAAAAAAAGTGTTAAAAATAACTAAAAAAAATTATAAATTTTAAAAATATATTTAACTAAAAAAAGTGTATATTTATAATAAACATAAATGACTACAAATATTTAAAAATTACATATAAACAAAAAAATAGATTTCTTTTTAATATATTTACGTAATCTATCACAAAGTAATAAAAAATCTAAAGAGAAAAAACATTATACGTAATAAAATAAAATTATTAAAGAAATGTTCTAAAAATAATCTATTAACATTGAAAATGAATGATTTAAGGTAAAAAAAAAAAAAAAAATGAAAAGATATCCAATCAACTAAAAATATATAACAAATTTCTTTTACAATACATTAAATTATTAAGATAATGTAACAAATTTCATTTCAGAAAAATTTATATTTTCGTTAACATTTTTTATAATATTATATTTTATTATAAATATGTTACTATATTCATTAATTTCTAGAATTATATGACCATCTTCAACTACAACACAGCTATTGACTAACATAAGGGTTTCCTCTTTCTAAACATAAAAAAAATAAAATCAACATGTTCAATCAAAATAAAATTTGAATATATTTATAAAAATGTTTATATAATTATTTAATTTTTATTTCCTTCATTTTATTCCTCTATTTTTTTTTTTTTTTTTTTTTTTACCAGACAAAATTCCTTATATTTTATACTTAACTTTAAGTAAATGCAGCCAGTTTCATCTCCCATTAAAATATACATAAAATTTTCTATTTTAAATAAAAAAAAAAAAACATGTAATTACAAATGTATATTATTTCATTTCGTTTTTTTTATATAGTACAACTTTTTTTTAGTATAAATTTTTTTCATATAAAAATATATCATTTATAGTATTTTTATATACCGTTCATATAATTTACGCATATTATTTTAAGAACAATATTAAATAAATGTAGATATGGTCTTAGTTCTTTGCATTTTCGAAATTCTAAGTGTGGTAAATATTTTAAACCCCTTATATATGTTAAGCTATTTGATCCATATTCAAATTTTTTTGCAAAAGAAAAAGGAATTCTATTAATAATTTTTTTTTTCTTCTTTATTTCATCTAAGATGTTAGTTTTAGATTTTGTTGTATCAAAATTGAAATTAGCTTCTTTTTTATCCAACATGAAATTATTTCCACAATTAGCTATATTAAGAACTTTTTCTTTTTCAATTATTCCATTATATTCTTCTATAAAATTTTTATGATCTTTCATATCATCAATAAGCATATTTTTATTTTTTCTTAAATTAGGTATTTTTTTATGTCTAAAATTATCTTTATAATCAATATATGTGTTTTTCCTATTTAGCATTTTCCTTTTTTCATTAAAATAAATTTCATTTTGCTTCTTTGATATTGTATTTAAATGATTTTTAATAATATTTTTTGATGTTTCATAATTTTTTTGCATGTTTCCTTCATTATAATTTAAAAAGTCAGTATAATTCATCTCTGTATATTCACCACTCAAATTTTTTTCTTTTATTATCATATTCCTCAAATTAATATTATGAACTGTTTTATTTTTTTTAGGGTTTTTATGAATACATGATAATAACGAATCCAATTTATTATCATTTATAAATGTGTTCATATTTTTTATATTATGTAAATGTATACTTTTTTTCTCCAAATTTTCATTTTTAAATAATTTATTCACCTTAAATTCTTCTGTTTCTTTATTTTCATATAAAATGTTTTTAAATAATTTTATATCTTCACTCTTTCCTATAATATTGTCTATTTCATCTATGTTTCTAATTTTATGTGATTTATCAAACTTCAATTTTTTTACTTCTTTATGTTCAATTAAACAATTTTCGAAGAAATTTTCATTTTCTTCCTTTTTTGTTATGCTATCTATTTTATTTATTTTTTCATTTTCAATAAAAATGTTTTCAAATAATTTTTTATGATCTTTTTCTATATCCTTATTTTCATCATACACTTCTTCGCTCTTTTCTTCTATACTTTCTATTTCAAATGTTTTTTCATTTTCAAATAAATTTCTTTGATGATACTTTTTAACATCTTTTTTTATATCCTCATTTTCATTGTATACGTTTTCACTTTTTTCAGTTGTACTTTCTATCTCACATGTTTGTTTATTTTCAAATTTTGTTTTTTCAAATAATTTTTGATCGAGATCCTTTTCTGTACTATCATCTTCATAATATCCATCTTTACACTTTACAATTAAACTTTCATCGTCATACTTTTTTTCATTTTCAAAAATTTTTTCAAACAATATGTTATCATCTTTTTTTATATCTATATTTTTAAATAAATCATTTTCATATACTTTTTTATCTTCTCCCTTTTTTGTTATTTTTTCTATTTCAGATATTTTTTTATTTTCAATAAAATTTTTTTCAAATAATTTTTTATTGCTATCTTTTTCTTTATTCTCATTTTTGTAGTTTCCATCTTCAAATTTTCCTACTATACTTTTTACTTCATATATTTTCTTATCTTGAAAAATTGTTTTTTCAAACAATTTTTTATTCTCCTTTTCTATATACTCACATTCATGGTTTCCCTCTTCACTTTCTTCTACACTACTTTCTACTTCATATATTTGTTCGTTTTTAAAAATATTTTGTTCACACAACTTATTGTCACTATTATTTTCTAATTTTTGCTCTACATTTTCTATTTCTTTATTTTTACATAAATCATTCTCAAATAATTTTTTGTCATTATTTCTTTCTACTTTTTGTTCTAACTTTTCCATGTTTTTATTTTCAGAGAACAATTTATATTGTTTTATTTTATTTTCCACTATTTCATTCTCAGTTTTTTCATTTTCATATAAATATTCTCCAAATATAATTTTGTTCACACCATTTTCTATGTGATTCCCTTTTTTGTCAATTTGTTTTTCCTCATGCAAATCACTTTCAAATAATTTTTCGTCTTTACCTTTTTTTATTTCATTTTTCATTTTTTCTATTATCTTATTTTTAAAAAAAGTTTCTCCAAATAATTCTCTATCTTTATTTTTTTGTATATTTTCATTTATAAATATACTGCTTTCATTTTGAATTCCCTTTATTCTTTCTTCTTTTATATTACTTACTTCATGTAATTCCTTATCTTCAAATGAAATTTCATTCTTTTTTTCTTCATTTTTTCTTAAATTATTGGTAGATTTAAATTCTTCAAACATATCTTTTTCTAAGCTAATTAAACTATTTTTCGTGTGAACTAATTGGTAATTATCATTTTTCATTAATGTATTATTTGAGATTATGTCATCTTTAATTTTTTTTTGATTATCACTATAACCTATACTACATTTATAATTATTAAGATGATTTTTATTTGAATAATTATTATTTAAATTGTTTTCATAATTTTTCCCAAACATATATTCAGATACCATACACAAATCATTTAATGAACTTAAATTATTTTCTTCATTTGTTATATTATACATTTTATTATCATTAGATATTTTAGAATTGTCTTCTTCATTTTTTTTTTTTGTATTATAAGAGTTAGTAAAATTATAATTGAAAAAATTCTCATGATCTATTTTAAAAAAATCATCATTAGTTTCATCAAACTCTTCAAAATTTATATCTTCCTTTTTATTTATATTCATTAAATTATTATTTGATATAAAATCTTTTTTGCTACTAATTTTTTCAAGTGTTAATGAACTACTTTTTTTTTCATCTATATTAAAATTTTTTTTTTTTAAATTATTAAAATTATTTGCTTCAACCTCCTCAAAATCTAAAAAAATATTTTCACCTTCATTATAATTTTTTGTGGCATATTTATTTTCATGTAAATTTTCATCAAAAGAGAAATTAAAATTTGTTTGAAAATCTATTTTGTTAATTTCTGTTTTCTTATGAGCATTTGCTAATGTATTATTAGATTCACTAGAAAAAAAATTCATATTTTTTTAAAATAAAATTAAATAATAAGATGTATTCAAATTTTCATAGTATATTTAATAGAAATAATGAGGGGTAATTATTACTTTTAAGCAATTTATATTCTTATATCAAAAAAAGGAACTTTTTTAAAATAATACAATATTTATATATTAACAACTTTACATACTAAAGTACCCTGTTCTTGGTATGGAAACATCATTTTTAAAGGTCACTTTATTAAAACTTTTTATACATATATTTTTGAGTAAATTCAAAAAAAAAGAGTAAAAGTCATTTTTGAAATAATAAGAAAAAAAAAAAAAAAAAAAATTTATACATATATATATATATATATGTATATAAATATAAATACTATTTAAATTATGCATTTAATTTACAAATTTCTTAGAGTATATATTTTGTTAAAATTGTATGATTTAAAATAAGAAATCCTAAAGCAAATTAGTAGTTACATATTTATGTTTTTTTTTTAAAATCATTTAAAAAAACTGAGAAATATAAAAAATTTATATTGCATTGAACATATATAACATTTTCTTTTCTCACAAATATAAAAAATTTTTAATAAACAAAAATATTTTAAAAATACTAAAAAAGAAAAATAAGAAAATATAAAAAATAGAATTTAAAAACATTTAAATATATATACAATGACAAAATAATATAATTTAATAAAATGAAAATAACAATTTTCTTTTCTTTTTATTTTTCTTTATCTCATAATGATATTTATTCAAAAGAATTTTTATACCCTTATTCATTTTTATAAAATATAAGGATAACTAACACATGATTCTTAAATTTTACTTTAAAAAAAGTTAAACAAAATATTTTGTGAAAATTTTAATTTATTTTCGATATTTAATTTATTATAATGTTATTATGCTTTAAATTTTATTTTTTAATTTTGTTTTATTATTAACATATGTTTGTGAAAATACATAAAAATTTAAGCAATTATTTATGTAATTTTAATATTATTCTATTTGTATATTTGTTATATTTTCCTTTTGAAACTATTATTTGTGCTACCATCTTTTAATTTTAATTCACTTTATATTTAATTATGATTCTCCTTAGTAAAAATAATGTGAAAGGATTTCTTAATTACTGCAATACAAAATGTTATAATTCGTTAATTAATAAAAATGATAATATATTCAAAAAAAATGTCTTTAAGAATAACATCTATTATGTCAAAAAAGCTTCAAGTGTTTTCAAGGAATTAATAAAAGAATCATTTAATAAATTCAAGCAAGAATATTTAAATAATAAAACACCAAATATAAATAAAGCATTAAAATTCTGTGAAAATAGTAACATGATATTTACAGAAAGTTTATATAAAGAAATTTTAATGTGCATGAATGTTTTGCATTATAAAGATCAAGAAGTAGACAATGAATTAAATTACTTACATGAATATTTTAAAAGTAAAAAAAGTGATATAGACCCTTTCACTTTATGTGAAAACAAAATAAAAATAGTTGATGAATATATATATAACATTATTAAGACAAATTATTCAAATATTGATGAATTTACATCATATATTTATTTATGTAAGGGAAAAAAATTTCGAATAATTTCAGGTATTTTTTTGAAGAACATACTATCATATGTTGATAATATGTTGACAAAAAGTAATTTAAAGTATCAAAATCTTCTGAAAAATAAAGCCAAATCACCTATAAATAAAAGTCTCATATCAAAAAGAAGAGCACTAATGAATTCAGGAAATCGTATCTCAAAAGAACAAATTGATGAAAACCAATATAAAATTATTGCAGCTGCAGAAATAATTCATATGGGATCACTTTTACATGATGATGTAATTGATGAATCATCTCAAAGAAGAGGAATTTTATCATTACATAAAAAATATGGAAATAAAGTATCAATTTTATCAGGAGATTTTTTGATAGCTAGAGCAGGTTCAGTTTTTGCAGATACAAATATCCCTAATATATGCAAAAGATTCGCTTGTGTAATAGAAAGTTTAATAAAAGGAGAATTTTTACAAACAAATTTAAGATTTGATAATATAGAAGATGCATTTAAGATATATTTAATTAAATCATATCATAAAACAGCATCCTTATTTTCTCACCTTTTTGCTAGTATAGCAGTCCTTTCCTTTAAAAATGAAAAAATTATTCAATTATGTTTTAATTTAGGTCTTCATATAGGTATGGCTTTTCAATTATACGATGATTATTTAGATTACAAAATAGACAATAATTCTAAAAAACCTATATTGGATGACGTAAAAAATAATATAAAAACTGCTCCTTTATTTTTCTCTTATAATTATAATCCAGATGTTATATTATCATTAATTAACAAAAAGTCATTTTCCGATAATGATATTAACAATATTTTAACATACATTAAAAGTACTAATAGTATGAAAAAGAATGAATTGTGTTCTCTATTACACATAAAGAAAGCATTTGACATCTTATCATTATTAGTTTCTAATTGTAAAACTATGAACATTAATGAAAAAAAAAAGATAAATGAATATGAGGAAGGTTTAATTAATATAATTTTAAATGTACTATCCAGAAGTATTAAATAAATATTTAAAGAGGCATAAATTTTAATAATAAACGAAATCAAAATAAAACTATCAAAAAAAAAAAAAAAAAAAAAAAAAAAAGCTTTAAATATTGCATAAATATATATTTTTTAATAAAAAAAAATAAAGTAGATATTTTGAATATTTTTATTTGTTAAAAACCTTTTTTCTTCCTTTTGTTTTAGAATTAAAGCTAATTAATATATACCTAATAATTATGTATCACAGATTCATGTTTTATAACTTCTTTCATTTTCTTAAAATTTTTATATATTCACTTCTATTTAATTTTCTTTTTCCTTTTTCTATCATCTACATAAATAATTTTTATAGGATACTATCTACTAAATTTAATTTTTTTTTTTGTATCTATATGCTTTATATAATTTTTTTCTTATCTCATTTTCTTTATTTTATTTATTTTTTTTTTTTCTCTTATTATGCATAATTATTTATGCTTTTTACAACTATAAAAGAAAAAAAAAAAGTTTTCTATTATTCATTTAAAAAATTTATTTATTTTTGTTAAAATTACCAAATATAAAAATCTATTTTTTTCATTCTTATGTTACTCCAAAATATTTTTTCTTCTTCTTTATTTAATATCTCTATTTCTATATTTTGATTTTCCAATTCTAAAAATTTCATATTTTTAAAAATCTGCTGATAGAATTTCATAAAATGTAAAGCTTCTTGTTTTGAATGCATCAATGCATAAGCTTCATTTTTTACATAATCAGAATGAATTAAACATATGTCTACTGAAAAAGAATATATATTTTTTTAAATTAAAAAAATTAAAAGAAACTTTTCGTAATAATATTTTACTATGAATAACAAAAATAAGGTGGGTTGTTAAAATAATTATAAATGTAAGATTAAAAAAATCAATGAATTAATAATAAAAATATACTTAATTTGAAATTATGATCATGTATAATTTTAAAAATAAAGAATATGAAATTTTTATATAAATAAAAACATTTAAAATAAAAACTTTCCATTGATTATATTGAATTCACAAGATAAATGAACTTGAATTCTTTAAAGAAGTTAATTTAAATTGTGAAAAAAGGTATTCAAAAAAAAAAAAAAAAAAAAAGAAAAAAAAAGAATCTAAATAGATAATAATAATTAAATATATTCACCTAAATGTTCAAAGAAGTGCTTTATCTCAATTTCATTTTCAAAACATTTAATATTTTTAATTCTTATTATACAACCAGTAGCTATAAAAATTATTGAAACATATACTTGCTTTTTAATGTTTCGAATTTTTAAAAATTTAAAAAATTTGTAATAATTACAAAATAAATAAAATAAAAATTTATAATAAATAAAATGAAATAATCTATTTTTATAACGTAATGCATGTCTTTTAAGTTATTAAAAAACCATAACCCTTGTTACTTTTGTACTTACGTTTATTCGGATATATGCATGATATTTTATTTTCCATTAATAAAAAAATAATAATTTTTAAAACCATATAAGTTTTTAGAATTTTATCTTAAGTAATCAAATAAAAAACTTTTTTATATTCCTTTACAATAAACTGTGTATATAAATTTTGTGTGTGATGATTTCATACTACGAAAAATATTTTTATTTAAAAAAAATTTTTAAATTTTGTAATATATAAATTTATGAAAAATAAAAAAATAAGCTTTATTTTTACCTCCCAAATTTTTTTTTTTTTTAATTATTTTGTATCATACAAATACTTTTTCCTTAAATACAATGATTACATTATTTGTTATATGCTTTTCATACTTAGTGAAAATAATGTTTTAATATTTATTCTTTAAAAATACTTAAAACCTGAAAACATGAATACTTTAAAAAGCTATATGAATTTGATTTTTCTTAAAGCTAATCACTATTTTCAAGTAAAAATTTAATTAAAGAATTTTTTCATATTAATTTTTTTTTTTATAAAATATATTTTTTTTAATTTTAAAAATATAGGTTTTCTATTTTTTCTACCTTTTCAGTGGTAGTTTTATTATTCGTTTTCAATGTATGTAAAAATAAAAAAAAAAATTATCTTTGAAATAGAAAAAGAGAGTTAATATAAGAAGTTATTATTAAAAATAAAAAAAATTAAAAACCTAAAAAATGAATATTAAAGATATATAATATACCATTCATTTGCTTTATATTATTTAATTTAATAGTTTAAATTGTTTTGTTTTACTGTTTTTTAGCGTACTTTATATTAGAAAGATATTACAATACTAGTTGTAATAGGTTTAATTATTTTGTTCACATAATTTTAACATTTAATTCAATTTTGAAATCTTATATATTTTTTATTTTTACCTTTAGTTTTTTCTGTATGCTAATTTTTATAAGTGGCTTTTCATCTTTTTTATTGTGTTCATTAAGTGATCCTGGTAATTTTTGTATTATTTTTTTATTTTTTCATTTTCATTTTTTTAATGTGTTCTAAATTTATATATATATATATATATATATAAAAATTTAATATATAATTACATAGGAAAAATATCCAGTAAATACTTAGATAAACATTTAAAATTTTATCCATATGATGGAATTATTTTTCATAAAGACTCAGAATGTGAAACTTGCAAAATTAAAAAGTAATCATATATTGTATAAAGAGAAATATATATTAATATGAAATGTAAATATATTAAAGTTTAATTAAATAAAAAAAAATGTAAAAATATATTTGTTATTGATTACAACGAAAAAAAAAAAAATAAATAAATAAATAAAAAAAAAAAAAAAAATTGTAAATAAAAAAAAAAAAAAAAAAAAAAAAATTCTCAGGCCTGCAAGAAGTAAGCATTGTAAATATTGTTCTTCATGTATATCCCGTTATGATCATCATTGTTTTTTGTTAAATAATTGTATTGGTGGATATAATAATGTTTATTTTATTATTTTTATATGTGTAAACATTATTATAACTTTTTATTCTTCTTATATTAGTAAAATAAAAGAGGACATATATACACTAATTTTTTATGTTTTCTAACTTTTTTTTTTTTTTTTTTTTTATTTTTACATCTTCTCTTAGTCTATATAGTGTAATCAAATATGAGAATCTTTTAGAAGGTACAGTAATAAAATAATAAATTTACTAATTTAAACACTATTAAAATAAGAATAATAATTCTTCTAAATGTTATGAATATATAAATATATATATATATTGAAGGTTCAATTGTGATAAATGTTTATAATAATTCTTAAAAAAAATATATATATATATATATTTAATTTTTCTTTAGCAACCTTTATAAATCATAAGACAAATGAAATTTTACCAAATTCTTATTTAACAATTGTCAATGTAAAAAAATAAGCTTCTAAAAATAAAAAAAAAAAAAAAAAAAAAAAAAAAAAATTCTATACAAAATAACAATAAATTTTTTTTCTCTTTTTTTTTTATACAATTCTATAGTATTTATTTTCTGAATATAGTGCCACATTCTCCTTATTCATTATATCTATATCTACATTTTTTTGTATACTACTATTTTTTTTACATGAAATATATTTGAATTTTTATGTTAATATGACAAATAATGAAAAAGCAAAGTATAACAAATTAAAAAATAGCAATCTTCATAGGAATAAAAATTTTTACAGTAAAGGTATTAAAGAATTTAAATAAATTTACAAAAAAATACTTATATAAATATTTGTATGTTTTTTCTTATTTAATACAGGTTTTATAAGAAATGTGAATGATGCTCTGTTTTATAAAAAAAATATAGAAAATTTTCCTAAAAAATTTTCTTAATGAACTTATATTCTCATTTTATAAAAAAGGATTTAATTTTTTTGTTAAATAAAAATAATATTATGTATAAAAATACCTTTGTATTATCGTATTCCTAACGTACTATTTAAAATGTATAAGATAAATGAAATGTGCTTTATATATATTCTTCTTAAAAATTATAAAAAGACACATATGAAAGATAAAATTCCTTATAAATGAAAAAGAATAAACACAGAATCAATAATATTCACGGTTTTTTTTTCTTTTTTTCTTCTTTACTATCTTTTTTTTTTTTTTTTTTTTTAATATTAATAGAACGGATTTTTATGGATAAAATTTATATTTTTTCTTTCAAACGTCTCATTAAAAATGTTGTTTTTTTTCATATGAATATTAGCTTGATTTATTTTTTCAACATTACTTATTTTATCTTTATATATACTATTATTATTTATATTCGAAATTTGATTTTGTTTTGAAATATCTACTTGATTAATTAAGTTGCTTTTCCTATTTGTTAATTTTGTTTTATTATTATATAGAATATAATCTTTATTGATATCTTCATTTTTTGTTAAATTGTAAACATTTTCATTGCTATTTTCTGAATTTATATCTAATCCATTATTCAAGTTATAAATTTTATAAGTTTCAATTAAATTTAATTCTTTTATCATATGTTTCACTCTTTTCAATTTTTTTACAGTTTCTTCATACTTATATAATAAGATATAATAATCATGATTTAATATTTTTTTGGATTTTTTCTCAAAACTTAATTCTTTTCTTAATTGTGCTATTGTTTTTAGTCTTATTTCATCTTTAGAAAAATTTAATATATCTGTAATTTTTTTATTCTTTGTATAATCATCAAACATTTCATTTTTTTTTTCTAAAAAGAAATATATCATTTCTTGTTTTATATCACTGGAAGTCTCAAAATAATTTAGAAATGAAAGCCATGAATTATCACATTTTTCTTTCTTAAATTTTTCATTTATATTTTTTATATAGTTCCTTAATTTATTTAAAAAATGAAAATACTTTAGAAGAAAATTTTTAATTTCCTCAGGGATAAACATGTGTTTCCACAGACTCTTATTTATATTTTCAAATAAGTTAACAAAATTATCATTTAAAAATAAAAAGTTGAGAATTTCCCTTAAAGCAATACATAAAACTATAATAATATTCTCATTAGCTTCTTCTATATGAGTATTTATGTTTTTTATTTCATATAATTTTTCTACATTCTTTGAATATAAATATGACCCTATTATTTTATCATTATGTATATTTTCACTTTCATTGATAATTTTCATTAAACGAAAACCATTTTCTTCTAATTTATCCATATTTTCTGATAAATATACATTTTCTCTTACTTCCGGTAAAAATTTTTTATGTGTTTTAAATGATCCTGTACCAACAGTATACTTGTTAGTTCTCACTTTTTCGCAGATTTCAATATTCAATTTATTTTCATTATTATTATTATTATTATTATTATTATTATTATTTAAATTTAAAGAAGTTTCACTTTTTGATAACTTCATTGACTTCAGTTTGTCATTTTTAATTTTCATTTGCTCATTTTTTTTTGTTAAAGATTTTATCAACTCTATATTTTCTTTGTTTTTTATTTGTAATTCTTTTAATTTATTGTCTAAATTTTTTATTTTTGTATCATAACTATTCTTTTCATTTAACTCGCTACTGTACAATAAACTCAATTTGTTTATTTCTTCTTTTAAATATTTTATCTCTTTTTCATAGTTCATAATTACCATATTATTATTTTTATTACAGCTTTGATTTTTAAATATTCCTTTCTTTTTTTCTTCATCGGCATTTTGTTCATTTTGTTTTATTAAATCCTTACTAGAATTTTCTATACTAACTGTTTCATCATTATTTATATGTATTTCATAATTTTCACTAGCATCATGAATTTTGCTGCTTTCCTCACTGTATACAGTATTATTTTTTATGTAACTCACATTTTCTTGGTTTTTAGAAAAACTTTTTAATGAAGTATAATTTTTATTTAATTCATCATACTTTATTTTTAATATTTCATATTTGCTCTTTATATTACTTATTTCATTTATGTAATTTTTTTTCTCATTTTCTATATTTCTGATATCATTTTCATGTTCGTTAATTGCTTGTTTTAAATTTTCTATGATATTCTTATTTTCATTTAATTTAATCTCATACTTGTTTTCTTTAGTTTGAAGTTCTTTTTTTAGTTCTTGTATGCGATTTATAAAATCATTTTTATCTTCTTTTAATTTTTCTATTTCTGTTTTTAATTTTTCTAATTCCTTCTTTTTTTTTTTCCCTTCTCCTTGCATTAGGTTGTTATTTTTTTCACACAATTCATTTTTAACATTTTTAAGTTGCATTACTTCACTACTTAAAGTGAAAATTTTTTTTTTTAATTCATCAATAAGTTTATCATCATTTTTTAATTTTTTTCTGTATTTTTCAATTTGAATACTACTCATTTTAGCTAATTCTTTTTCGTCATTAACTAATTCATTATATTTTGATTCTTTCTCTTCATTGTCTTTTTTTAATGTCTCATTTTCTATTTTTAATATATTAATTTGTGAACTTAAGTAACTTTTTAAATTTTTTTCACTTCCTTTATCAATGTCAAAATTATATTCATTATCACTTTTATTTTTAAAATACTTTTTCTTTAATTTTCTATTATTTTTATTTTCCTCAATTACACTTTTTGAGTTTGCAAATAATTTATATTTTGAAAGCTCTTCATTCAATCTTCTTATTTCATCATCTTTTTTTTTTTTTTCTTCATTATTTTTAATTTTAAGTTCACTGATAGATGAAATCAGATTATTAATTTCGTCAGTTTGTGAATTTAATTGTGTTTTTGAATTGTTTTTACTATAATAGAATGTTTTATCTTGCAAATTCTTAATTTCATTATTCAACTCATTTATTTTTTTATGACATTCTTCTATTTCCTTTTTTTTTAAAAGTAAATCATTTTTATATTTTTTTTTCATTTCTTTATATTTTTCATTCAATTCATCTATTTTTCTTTTAAAATTAAATATTTTTATATTATCAGGTGTGTTTTCTTCTACAAATAAATCAGGTAGATTCATAATTTTATCTTCATCCTTTATATTATCTCCTTCCTTCTTTTCATTATAACCCGAATTCATTTGAATTTTCAACATTTTTATTGTATCATCTTTTTTTTTTGTATATTCTTCAATGATTTTTATTAGTTCATTATCTTTTGTTTCATCATAATGTATATTAAAAATCCTACATATACTAATTAACAACTGTATTTTGTCATTATATAATTTTAAATGTTCTTCATTCTTTAATTTGAAATCCTTTAAACCCTCAATTTGATCATATAAAACTTGTTGCTTTTCGTGTGATTTCATAAGTGCATTATTTAGTTCTTCTTCAAAATATTTCTGTTTCATATCTAATTCGTCATTTAACAATTTTATTTTACTGTTATAATCTTCTTTTAATTCTAATAATTCCTTTTCTTTAATGTTTAGTGTATTTCTTAAATCGGATAGTTCTTCGGTCATATTAAGATTATTATCTTTTTCAATTAATTTTTTTTTTAAATCAATTAATTCATTTTTGTAATTATTTTCTATTTCTAAAATATTATTATTTTTCTCTTCTATCTCTCCTTTTAATTTATATATTTCATTTTCATAACTGTTCTTTAATTCATTTGTTTTTTTCTTATTTTCTTCTATTTCATCGTTTAAGTTATTTATTTCATTAATATAATTATTTTTTAATTCAATAAAATCTCTATTCTTTTCATTTAGTTCATTACTTATATTGTCAATTTCTACCTTATACTTATTTCTTAAGTTTTTTATTTCATTTTCTTTCATTTCTAATATATTATGAAAATTATTCTCTTCAATTTTATTTATATTTTCTGATTCTTTTAATTCATGCTTCATTTCAATCATTTCATCTTTGTGACTATTGCAAAAATTTATTATTTCTTTTTCTTTTTCTTTTAAATTATCTTTTATAGCACTTATTTCATTTTTATGAATATTTTTTAATTCTATTAACTCTTTTTCCTTTTCTTCTAATGTGTTATTTAAATTTTTTATTTCAGATTTATATATTTTTAGTTGAGTGTTATTTTTTAAAAAACTATTTTTTAAATTATTTAATTCATTCTCCATGTGTAGAAAATTATTTTCTCTTTTTTCAATATCTTTTTCTCTCAATTTAATTGAATTTAATTTTTCCACTATAGAATTTTTTTCTTCTTGTAATTCTTTTCCTTTTTTTTCAAAATATTTTTCTTTTTCGTCAGCTTTGATATTTAGGAATTCTATTCTTTCGCTTTTCTCTTCAATTTGCTTACCCAATTCTTGATATAATTTTTCTTTTTCATTTATTTTTTCTTTAAGAGAATTAATAATTTCATTTTTTTCAAACACTTTTTCTTTTAGCTCCTTTAAAATTTTTTCTTTTGATATAACTTTGTCAATAACAGTTTCTAAATTTTCCTTTTTATTTTTTACTTCAAAATTTAATTTTTCTAATAATTTTTTTGTATCAATTATTTCAAATTCCAATTTCTCCTTTTCATTTATTTTTTCTATATATTCCATTTCTATAGTATTTAATTTTTCTTCTTTTTTTGAAATTAATTTTTCTTTATCACTAATTTTCTTTTCTCTCATATTTATGTCTAATTCTTTTTCTTTTAATAAGTTTTCTTTTTCATTTAGCATAGCACTTTTTTGTCTAACAAAAATTTCCTTTTCTCTTAATTCACTGTCATATTTATTATCTGTTTTTTTATTTTTTTCTTCCTTTAATTCTTTTTCTAATTCTTGAATTTTATATTCATAACTAACAATTTTTGAAGATAATGTTGTTATAGACTTTATTGTTTCTTTAAGCTGTTCTTCTAATTCATAATTATTATTTTTTTCTTTTATTTTTATATAATTATCTTCATTGTCCTCTTTTTTATTTTCATTTTTATCTTTATTTTTTGTGTTTTCAATTATTTTCTTATACCAAGAATTGTTTTTATCTTTTTTTACATTTCCACTAATGTCTTTACTATCATTATAAGAACTTTTATTTAATTTATCTAATCCTTTTTCTGTTTTTTTATTTTTAAATTTAAATACCATTGCTCCTTAATTTTCTTTCTTTAATTATATATATATATATATAATATTTCTTTAGTTAGATATAATTAATTATGTCTTTTTTTAATGTATATTTTAATCAATAATATATCTTTTGTTGTTTTGATAATAAAAATTGAAATTCATTAAAGAATCTTTCTCACTATATAATAATTTAAAACAAAATTTACAATATTATCAAATAAAATAATAAAAACTTTATATAGTTACCTGTATAATTAAAGTTAATAAAAAAATGTATTAAAATTTTTTTTATAATTGTAACAACAAATATTACACAAATATAAAAAAAAAAAAAAAAAAAAAAAAAAAGAAAAAGTTTTCAAGTTAATGATAAATTATTATTATTTGTAACAATTTTTATTATAATTATACATATATGTATATATTAATTTTTTTTAAATATTAAATAATTTATTATGTTCTCAGTGGTAAGTAGATGAAGTTATTGAAAGTTTTCATAGAAAAAACATAAATAAAATAAATAATAATAATAAACAATTTATCAACACATTTATATTTAAGTTGAATAAAATGAAAAATATTAAATGAAACAGTTTTAATAACATATATTTCAGTAAAATTATTAAAAAGAAAAAAAAAAAAAATTAATTGAAATAAAAATAATGGAAAATTACACATGTTTTAAATTACACTAACCATTATACTATAAAAAAAAAAAAAAAAAAAAAAAAAAAAAAAAATGAATAGGAATAAGAATAGGAATGTTTTACCAATCAATGATTAAAATATATTACACAAAAAAAAAAAACAAAAAGAAAAAGAATAGAAAAGAAAAAATAAAAGTTCTAAATTTTAACTATATTAAGAGAAGGTTAAAGTAATATATACAAAATGTACACTCTATTTTAAAAATACATTAAAATTATTTTCTATATATAAATATCTGAATGTGTGTAATAAACGAATATTTATATATAGTCAAAAAAAAAAAAAAAATGTAAAATAAAATTAAAATACTATAGAAACATTTTTTTTAGAAAATATTTAAATTTACAGCTTTCATAAATTTAATAAAAATTGATGTGTTTCTAATTAAATTTATAATAAAAAAAAAAAAAAAAAAAATTATTTTATTTACTGTAGACTTTTCCAATACACCATAACGATAAAAAAAAAAAAAAAAAAAAAAAAAAAAAACTTTAAGTGGTTAGAAACTTTTTATTAAGAAAAGTTTAATGATTATTTGTACACCTATGCATAACTTACAGTCTTTTATTTTTTCAAATTGATTTTCTATGAACAGAACAAAGTATTTAATAAACAGAAAATATTTTTATTGATGTTCTATATATAAAGTATATTATTAAGGTATACATATATTTACATTTCTTCTAATTAAAAAAAAAAAAAGAAACATATATTTGATTATGCAAAATGTTTCAACTTCTCTTTATGGTTTTTATCTAATATATACATTATAAAATATTTCATTTTTATTTAAATTTTTAAACTCCTTTTTTTTTTTTTTGTTTCTGACATTCAATGTACCACTCAGTTTTAACAGAAAGAAATATTTTACAATTGTGATAAACATACAGTCATACTATACATAATGATATGTTATACTACTTATGAAAAAAAAAAAAGAACATTTTGTCTAACTTTTTATAAAATATATCGTTTTTTATTATAGCAAATTATTTTAAAATAGAACAAGTTAAAGAGTTTTTATATAATAGAAATATAGAATTTATTAATTAAATGAGAATGTTTTATTTTTGAAATACAGTTAACTAAATGTAAATCATCTGCATTTTTTTACCTTATTAATAATTTTAGCAAAAATTGCATAGAATATAGTTTAATATAATTATATGAATTAATAAAGATTAATTTTATAACAATAATAATTAACTTATTTATATTTATATATTTTTTACTTCTTCTTAAAACAAAAAAAAATATTTATTTTTTAACTGTAAAAATAAAAGAATATTTAAATTGAGATAATTTTTAATAATTTAAAATAGTCATGGTTACAAAAAAGTAAAAATTAAATTTGTATTAGAATATTCTAACCAATGATTAAAAAAAGTAAATCATTAATAAAACAAAATGAGGTAAAAATTACAAAACATAAAAAAAAAAAAAAAAAAAGTAAATGAAAACAAACAATATAAATTATAAGAGGTTCATTCAATTACATTAAGGAATACTAATTCTTAAAAAATTATTTTCTTAATTTATAATCCAAAATAAAGTATTCAAATTATGAATATTTCATAATATGAATTTTTTTCATTATATGTAGCTAAAATGTATTTGTTTTATAAAGAAATCTAATTGTACTAAAAATTTAAAAAAAAAAAATTTACGTAAAAACATATAATTCTCCATTTTAAAGCAACATTGTCAATATATCATTATTATTCAATATTATCTCAAGTGATTAATTTTAATAATTTTTATTAATGTAAAACGGAGAAAAATAACTCTGAAAATGTTATTAAGAATATTTTCAGAATATATTTATAAAATTTTTTTTATAATTAATTGTTTTTATTTTTATATTTTATTTATATACTTATAACTTATTGATTAATTTATAGTTTTCTTGAATTTTTTTTTTTTTTTTTTTATCATTATTATATTAACATTATATCCATCATGGCAAAACAATTTTTTTTAATTTATTACAACATTCATACCAAAGAATTATTTTTCATATCTTGGAATATCATCAATATTTTTTAAGAACTCAAAATTCTTATAATTTTCTTTTCTATTTTCTATATTATTTGAAAGATTTTTGTTTTCTTTCTTTTCATTTGATGAATCTAAATTTAAATCATTTAAAGATTTAGCATTTTCATCTTTTAATTTAATTTCTAAAAAGTATAAATTGTCTTTTCCAAGTTTCTGAAAAAACATTTCAGGTTCACAAGATTTAGAACTTGATACTTTATTTTTATTTATATCATTAAAAAAAAAAAAATTTTTTAGAAAATTTCTAAAAATATTATTTTTTTTTTTTCCGTTATTTATTTTAAGAATATCTCTTATTTCATAAATAGAATTTGGTTTTTTTTTTATAAGTCTCTTTTTAGTTAAGAATTTATGATTTAATAGGTTCATTACATTTCCTCTACTTTCAGGTTTTTTTTGTAAGCATTTTTCGACAAAGTAACATAAATGTTTACTAAATCCATCATTAATATTAATTTTTGGTGATGAATTAATTATATTTTTTATATTTTCATTCAAATTTTTATTTCTTTTCCATGGAAGGGAGCACATAACTATCTCATAAATAGTTATCCCTAATGACCAAATATCAACTGAGCTATCATAATTATCTTTCATCAAAATTTCTGGTGGTATATAATAAATGGTACCAATAATTTCTTTTGATTTTTTATTTGTTAATTTTTCACAAGAACCAAAATCAATTAATTTTGCAGTCCCATTTTTTGAAAGTACAATATTTGTTGGCTTTATATCTCTGTGTATAAGTGGAAATATACATTCATTATGTAAATAATTCAAAGCTTTTAAAATATCTTCTATTATATATACTAAAATATCTTCTGATATTTTTCCATACTTTTTATATAAATCATGTAATGTCCCACCAGATAAAAATTCACAAACAATAATTAAATAGGAAGGTGGCCAAAAAAAGGATTCATAATATTTAACAATATTTGGGTGATCACATAATTTTAAAAAATAAACTTCTTTTAAAATTTTTTTTAAATTATTTTTCTTACTTAAATAACTTAAATTTATAATTTTAAGGGATACTAAATTTTCTTCATCATAATCATCTTCATCATTATCATCTTCTGTTTCTTCAATATTTTCAACTTTTCTTATATTACTTTTCTTCTCCGAATATTTTTTTTCTCTTACTTTTTTTTTTACTACTACTATTTTATTTCCTTCTTTTTCATTACTTATATTAGTAACGTTTCTTGTTACATTATTATCTTCACTTTCATCCTCTTCTACATTTTCATCTTCTTCATCATCCTCATCCTCTTCTTCATCCTCTTCTTCATCTTCTTCATCCTCTTCTTCATCTTCTTCATCCTCTTCTTCATCATCTTCATCATCCTCATCTTCAATTTCATCCTCTTCTTCAATTTCATCCTCTTCTTCATCCTCCACTTCAGTTTCATCCTCTTTTCTTTCTTTCTTATCTTCATTATATTCCCTTATTTTTAATTCTTCCTTTTCATTAGTTTTTTTTTTGAAATTATTTTTTTTTTTTGTTGAATTATTTTTTTCGAAAAAATCCTGGTTAAAATAATTTGTGTTTTCACTTTTCCAAGCGGAAAAAACAACTCCATGTGCTCCTTTACAGATAATTTTATTAATCTTATAAACACTAGACCATTTTTTTAATTTTTTTTTTTTTAATCTCCTTTTGTTATTTGAGCATACTTTAACCTTACCATAACCATTATGTACATATAAATTTTCTTTAAAAAATTCCACTGTTTCATCTAATACTAAATTTATTTTTTCAGCAATTTTTTCAAAATTTTCTAATAAAAAATTCTTATTTTCTAAAAAATCATTTTTTCTGTCTTTATTTTCCTTTTCTTTACCAGTTGAATTCATTTCATTTATATCACTTTTTTCACTTTTTTCGAACAAATTACTATCAACAAAATTCTCCTTACACAATATATTCCTTTGTTCCACATTGTCTATAATATCATCAATCTTCATGTTTTCTTCTTTTTTATGATTTTGCAGTGAGTTATCATTTTTTTCAATTTTATCTTCAATATGTTTTATGATTTTATTATTTTCATCTGATTTATTTTTAAAAATATTATTATCTGTATTTTTATTATTATGCAAATGATCATTCAATTTACTTATTTTTGCACTATCAATATCATTATCGTTATCTATTTGAATATTAAGAATATTACTTTTACTGTTCTCCATTATTCCACTTTCATTTATATTACTTTTAACATTTTTATTATGATTATTATCAATAATAATGCTACAAATAAAATTATTATCCGTATTGCTGTCATTGTAAATTATATTTTTACAATCATTTATATTATTATCATTTTTATTAAGAATATCATTACTCCTATGATCAATATTATTAGTATCTATAATATTGTTATCATAATTTGTAATGTCATTTTCTGGTTTATTTTTTTCTAAATATTTTCTTTTCTCATTGCAAACTAATTTATTAAGATCTTCATGCTTTTTTGAAATATTTTCATCTACATTTTCGTTTTTATCTTTATCTTCATTCAATGCATCCTTTTTATATATTTTTCTGTTACGATTAAAAAGATCGAAATATTTAAAAAAGGAAAATGTGTCACTTTCATTATTTACTTTAAAAAATTTATTATTGAAAATACTTTTTTCTTTAAAAAAGTAAGACCTTAATTTATTTGTATTAAATAAATCATTTTCATCATTTACAAAACAATATTTTTTAAAATTATCAATGTTGTGAGTGTGACCTAATTTAAAATTTAAATCGTAATTTACATATGAACTTTTTTTTTGTAATAAATTATTTTTATAATTGTAAAAATGACCATTATTTCCATCAACTAAATTTTCACCGTAATTTACTGTTTTACACTGATGGTTCTTTTGGCTATTTTCTGTTATATAAGCGCTACTTAATTTACTTAATTTATTATTTTTATAATTGTTATTTACTTCATTATCATTTAAATTATTGTCATCATTTAAATAAATAGAATCTCTTTCATTTATTAAAATAGTACAGTAGCATTTGTCATCAGATAAACTAGTTAAACTGTTTTTACTGCTATTATTATTTATGTTCTTATTATCATTTTTATCAATATCAAAATTTGCATTTTCCTTCAATATAAATTCATTCTTATTATATATGGAGAAGTGATCAACTAAATTATCATTCAACAATTTCTTTTCTATATTTCTATTTAAATTACTTGTATAATAATTATTTTTATCAGTTGCATCAAAATAATTAGTCAAATCTTTCTCTGATTTTCCTTGTAGATAAATATATGAATTTTTGTTAGAATTATACTGTAATGTTTTGAAGAGTTTTTTTTTATTAAATTCATAATTTTTTATTTCATTTTTATTAAACTCACATGTGTTACTTATATCTATATTATTTTTCATTTTTTCAGAATTATGATTTACGTTAAAACTATTTTTTGTGTCCTTTTTTTTAAGGAGAAAATATAAAAAATTTTTCTTGTCATTTTGAAATAAATAAAAATTATTCATGTTTTTTTTATCACTCTTTTCATTAGTTTTTTTAAATGATATATCATTGTAAAAGTTGGATATTTTATTTAAATCATTCTTAACATTGTTTCTTCTTGCAAAAAATGACCTAAAATTATGAAAATTATCATCTTTTAAATTATAACCGTAACTAGTTCTTAAATGTTTGTTTATTACATCTTTTTTATTTTTTATATTATTAATATTATTATCTATATTATCTATATTAACTATATTACTGTTTATTTTGCTTTCAACACATATTTTACTTAATCTGTTATATACATAATTTTCATTATATGAAATTGCATGTTTATTGTTGTTTGTCCCTTTGTAAATCTTACTTTGGTTATTCATTTTCCTTTTAAAAAATCTATCTGTTGATATTTTAATTAAATTAAACATATCAACATTGCTAATTTCATTTAAAAAACTATCTTTTTTTATTGTTTTATTGTTAAAATCATTATGTTCTATTATATTTTTTGTTTGCTTATTATTAAGACCATTCATACAAATTTCATAATTATTCTTATTGTATAAATCACTGGAGCATGTTATATGATTATTTTTTACATTTTCCTCATTATTTTTTTCCTTTTTTTGTTCCATTTCTTTTTCTGTTTTTCCTTCTTTTTCTATTTCTTTTTTTTCTTTTTCCTCTATATCTTCCTTTTCTATTTCCACTTTTTCTATTTCTATTTTTTCTTTTTCTTCTATATCTTCCTTTTCTGTTTCCACTTTTTCTATCTCTTTTTTTTCTTTTTCCTCTTTTTCTGTTTCTTTTTCTTTTACTTGGCTTTCTATATTTTTAAATATTTCTTCTTGAATATATAATTTACAATTTTGCAAGTTATTTTTATGTGTTTCATTGTTATTTATGAGATAAATATTTCTTTTATTATTATCTTCACTAATATGTGAAATTTTTTCTTTATTATTAAAGCAACTGTTTTTTGTAGGAAAAATCATCTCCAGCCTATTTGTTTTACTTTTAGAAAATTTTTTTTTATCATTATCATTAGGATTAGGCTTAACCGGACTATCTATAATATCATTTAAAAAAGATGATTTACTTTTTTTTTTTTTTTCAACTTTTAATAAATTCGATGTGTCATTGAATTCAGAAAAAATATTTTTACACACAATTTGTTTACTTTCTTTTTCGCAATATTCATTTACACTGGAATTATCTTGTTTAAAATGTTTATCGGTTAAATTATTTTCATCTTTTATATCTTTAAAGCACATTTCATTATTTAATATTCCATCTATATTATTTATTAAATTAATGTAATTCTTCTTTTTTATTTTGTTTACAAGAGTAGGCTCATTATCATTTAAATCAACATTTTCTTTATTTTTCAAATTATTTTTCTTTTCTTTTTCTTCAAAATTTGGTTCATATTTATTAAATGAAAATAATTTATTTTTTAAATATAAAATATTTTCCTTGATTGACTTTTTTTCCTCTTTATTATCCATATGGAGCATTTTTTTATTTCTATTATTATTTTTTTTAAAAATATTACATTTTTTTTTTTTTAAAATGACATTTTTTAATAAATTTTTAGTACTTTCAATGGAATTTCCTTCTGTTTTATTATTTTTCACACTGACATTATCGTGTAAACTTTTATTATAATATCTGTCTTTATCATTAATTAAAAAAGGGAAAAGGTTATTATGATTATATGAAATATTTTTTTTTTTTTTTTTTTCAGAATTAAAATTATTTGAATTTTCTGAATTAATTTTTTTAATTATAAGATTATCACTTATACATGAAAATTTCTCTTCTTTATTTTCCTCATTTTTTTTATTTACAAATAATTTTATATTCATTTCATTATTTAAATTTTCTTTCTCTTTATTTTTTATAATTAATGAATTTGAGTTCATTTTTTTTATATCATTTTTTTTTTTGAAATTTAAATAATTTATGTCTTTATTTTTTTCAGCATCTAACCCATTTTTATTATTTAAATCATAAATGTTCAAACTATTTTCTTCATGCAAATCAAAATTTAGTTCATTTTTTTTATTAAAATAATTATAAATTTTCTTATTTTCATCTTTTAAGTAGTTAATATATACCTGACCATTTTTATATGAAGAACTGCTATCATGATTATGATTTAAATAATAAAATTTTTTGTTACATTCATTAGTTTCAACATTTTCTCTTACATAAATTACATTTTTTTTAACTTTTTCAAAATTATCACCCTTTTCTCTTTTTGCATTACTTATACATACACTTAAATTATTTTTATAACCTTTATTAAGAAAACCAAATAAATTTTTAAAATCACTATTTACATAAATTAAGTTACTTTTATTTGAAGAATTATGTGTTTCATCAATTTTTCTTTTCAAAATATTTTGGCATTTAATATTCATAAAAATATTCTGATTAAAGTTATCTAATTTATTTATAAACATATTTTTGTCTTTATTTATCTTGTTTTTTAAGGAATATTGTAGTAAATTTTTCATATTATCTTCATAATTATCCAATGATTTATTATATAAACTATTAATTGTATATTTATTGGTGTTATTCGAATTATTTATAAATATGTATTTCTCTTTATTTTTATTATTATCACTATTGATAAGTATATTTCTATGAAAATCTTCATTGTTATAAGCATAAGTATAGTTATCTTTTATGTAACTATTGTTTTTATTTTGGTTATCAATAGAATAAATTCTATTTGTTAAATTAATACTGTTCATTATATTATCTAAATTGTTTGCATTAATAAAATCATTCGTAGATATATCATTATTATAGACATTTTTCCTTTCATATAATCTTCTTTTAAATAAAACTCCATATGTGAAATCAATATTTTCTTCTATTTTTTTTAAATTTCTTTTAAATTTACATTGTATTGTATTCATTGACACTATAGATAAATTATTTTTCAACTCCTTATTTTCATTACTTAAAGCTTTTTTTTTATTATCTTTAAATAATTTTTTTTTGTTAAATCTTTCATCTTCAAAAAGTTTCTTACTTAATTTATTTTTCTTACAACCTGAAGTATTTTCTTTTTTATCAAAAAACATTTTATTATTTTCATTAAATAACACAATTAAACAAAAAATTGAGAATTATAAATACCATAAATTTAAATTATACAACATTTAAAACATATTTCATTTAATATATATATGTATATATATATTAGTATTACATTTTTCCTTTTTAAAAAAATTCTTTTAAAGTTTAAAAACTACTGATAAATATATTTTACTAAATTAAAAACATATATATGTTTATAATTTCTTCATACAACCATAAAAAAATGCTTACAAAAATGTATTTTAATTATTGACTAAAAGATAACTTATGCTTTTTTACTGCAAAAAAAGAAAAAAACACAAAAAATAATAACTTCTTATTAATAATGATATTTTTATCTTTAATTTTTAAAAAAACTTTAGAACTTTACCACATATATTTGTGTGCAAAATTATAGTAGTGCATGTTTACAACAAAAAAAAAAAAAAAAAAATAATAAATAAAAAAATAAAATTTATATATGAATAAAATAAAATAATTCTCCTGTTTTCTAATAATTTTAAGTAATTAATAAATTAAAATAATATTTTTTTTTAATACTATTCATTTTCTATCTTTTTTTTTTTTTTTTAATTATAGAATTTAATATATTATCATTTATAATAAATATTCAAATATATTATTATTTTTATTTATTTGAGTATTTTGTAGTATTCCTGTATTATCTAGGTATTCTCTACTTCTATAAAATATATGTCTGATCTTTTCAAAATAAATATTTTATTTAAAAATTAAAAAAAAAGAAAGAAATTTAAGGAAAAATTAAAAAAGAAAAAATAAGTAAATAAAATAAAGTATAACAAAATGAAGTTTAACAAAATAAAGTATAACAAAATGAAGTATAACAAAATGAAGTATAATAAAATGAATTAAAATAATATATTAATAGAAAAAAAAGTGTGTAATAAATATACAACAACTTATAAATCCATTAATTATATGATATTCATATTAAAATAAAATTAATTTTTAATATTAGTAAAAATGAGTGTATAAAATATATTTCATAAGGTTTATAAATTTTATTATGTTGTTTATATTAATCTTTTATAATTTAAGAATTTTCCAATTTTACTTATTTTATTTTTTAAAAAAAATATATAAAACTATTTAGTAAATTATACTTATTTCTTATTATTAACTTTATATCATTTGTATGTAAAAAATAGGGAATACTAAAAGAGTAAGAATTATTAAAAAAACAAAAGTAAAATTTTCTAGTATAAGTTTATATATATTAAAGAAAAATTAATAAAAAAAAACATAATATTATGAAAAAAAAATGAATATGATAAAATTTAAAAATAGAAGATATAGTATAAATTAAATATATGTAATAACGTATTACGAAAAAAGAAATTACAGAATTATGAATTTTAAAAATAATATTAAATTAACATTCGTTAGTAATTATTATTTTATATTAGAATGAGTAAGATGGTATTTATATAAATGCAAAGAATTCAATATAATTGAAGAAAGATTATTAATTATTGTGAAAAAGTAATAGTTTATTTCTAAAATTTATTTATCTAATATTATTTTAAATGTTTTTTTTTAACAGTATCCAAAATATATTCTAATGAAAATAGAGGTTAAAGTTTTTAATCTCTTTTTTTTTATATACGCATAAGACGTCTTATTTGTTTTTGTTAACCCTTGTACGTTTTATAATCAATTTTTTTAAGAAATTCCTAAAACAAAAATCAAATTGATCTTATGTTTCTAATATAAAAAAATTGAATTATGAAATATAATTTTTTAATTAATAAAATAATTATGTTTACAAAAAAAAAAAAAAAAAAGGATATTATTGTTTATTATAAAATTTAACATATGAATTTAAAATTAACAAGTAGAAAAAAAAAAGTTGAACAGAATTATTAAAAATAATCATAAAACAAGGATGCTAAAAAATAATTGCAAAAAAACAAAAGTATTATTAAAAAATGATAACGAAATTACATAACAAAAAAAAAAAAAAAAAAAAAAAAATAGAAGAAATTTTGTAAGAAATAAATAAATTAAAAAGATAATTTTCTTATTTTTAAAAATTAAAAAATATATTCCTTAATTTTATATAAATGCTAAAATTGAAAAAATAACTGTTTTCTATACATTGGATCAAAAAAAATTCTTGAAGCTACTTGACTTAATACATATAAAAGATGTCTAGGAACAAATTTAATTGAGTATTGATTTGATGAATAATTTTTAATCATTTCTTCTGATTCTTCTAAAAATGTAAAATATTTTTTATTATTATTTTGAACATAAAGTGGTCTACTTATGTAACTATCACTTTCAATATTCCAAAAACAAAAATTATTTAAGAAATTATTATTAGATGAAAAATTTTCTTCCTTAATTATTTTTTCATTTTTTTTAAAGTTTATTGGATTATTATTATCATCATCATCATCATTATTATTATTATTATTATCATCAACATCATCATTATTATTATTATTATTATTATATTCATTTTTGTTTTCATTATTATTATCATCAACATCATCATAATCATTATTATTATTATTATCATCAACATCATCATTATTATTATTATTATCATCAACATCGTCATCATCATCATTATTATAATTATTATTGTTGTTGTTATTATTGTTGGCGTTTATGTTATAATTAATATTATCATCTATATAATTATTAAAACTAATGTTATTACTCACATTATTACTATTATTGTTCACTATTTTTCCACTTTTTTCTTTTTTTCTTTCCTGTTTTTTCTCTTCCTCTTTTGATATAGAGTAAAATTCTTTATCAATTTCCTCTATTAAATGTACATTTTTTTTAAATTGATCATAATTAAAGGAAATAAATATAGAATTATTACTTTTTATTTCTTCTTCGTTATCATTATTTATATCATCTTTATCGGAAGTATAAATTAAAAAATTACTTACTTCATCACCTATTATATTTAACCTATGATTATATATTTTATTACTATTTTCATTTAGTATAATATCTCTGTTTAACTTATTTGGAGTTATTTTATTTAAATTATTGCATATTTCAGATAAATTTTTAAAATTATCATTAAAAATATTTGAATGATCTACATTATTATTTTTTTCTATTGTTTCTTTATAAGAGTCTTCTTCACTATCTATTTCCGATATATCACATGAGGAACTATTTTTTTTGCTTGAATTAATCATATTAAAATTATTATTTATAAAATAATTTTCATTCAAATTATGCTTATTATTATTAGATTCAATTATATTAAAATTTGTTGATTTATAAGATTCATTAAAATTGGTGTTTTTTAAGTAACAATTATTTTCATCTTTATTATTTGTTTCTTCAATTAAAACATTGTTAGGACTATTTTCTTCATTTATAATTTTACTCTTTTTTATTATTTTTTCAACTTGATTCAATTTTCTTTTTTTTTTTTCCTTTTTTTCATTTTCTATATTTAAAAAATTTACATTTAATAACACATCAGAATTAAAGATGTCCCTTACCCAATCAACATAAGACGATATATAAGTGTCACAATATTCCATTTTATGAACAGAATTTTTTGTTTTTATTTTATTCATTATATATATATCCATATATTTATGTTATTAAATAATTATAAACATTTTTTTTAAGTTTTTCAAAATTTTATAAAAAATATAATAACATATATATATATATTAGTAACTAAAAAAATTTCTTCGTTTAATAATATACTCTTTTTATATTTTTTTTTTTTTTTTTTTCATATTATTACTTTTTTTTTTTACTTTTTTTTCCTTATTTTAATTTAATTTTTTTTAAATGTTATATATTTTAACAATGTATTATGCAAATTTTATCTCATTTTTATATATAGTTTTTTATTATATTATCTCATTATTTTTTAGTAAAAATTTTTCATTTAATACATAAGTTAAATAATTTTTTCTTAATAATGTAAAATAAATTTTATTTTTATTTTTTTTTTTTTTTTCTGTAATTTTTCTATGTAAACTTTTTTAATTATATATGGTGTTAAAATTTTATTAGTTTTTATTATTATCTTAAATTTTTATTTTTAACATATAAAAGAATGTTAACAATTACTTATTTGTAAATTTAAAAAAAAATGATTAAATTGCACCACTTTTTGTTAGAATATGAAAAAAAATATATTTATATATATATATAAATAACACATATTTAAAAGATAATTTATCTAATTTTTATCTAAACACATTATATTTTAAAAAATATATATATACTTAAAACATTTAAAATAATTTTAAATATAAAAAAATATGTTTTATATATAAATGTTTGTTTAAATAGTTTCTTTTTACTTTTTTTTTTTTTTTAAGTATATATGTATATAGATATTTCATTGAATTTTTATTTTTTTTAAACATGAGTGAAGATATAAGTAAATTAAAAAGTGTAGAAGATAAACCTAGTGATACACATGAAACAAATGAAGTCTTTTATGATGATGATTCAGAAAATTTTTTAATTATTTCTCATAGACAAAAATTAAATCCTCTAATAAAAAAAATAAATAGAGTTAGATATAAATTTAATAATATTATTCCAGATTTCTTAATAGGAAAAAATAATGCTTGTCTCTTTATATCAATGAAATATCATAGATTAAGATCAAATTACTTAAAAGCTAGAATTGAAACACTATCAAATAAATATAATAATAGAATATTACTTTGTTTAGTTGATATTGATAATATTGATAATTCATTAGGAGAAATAAATCAACTTGCTTTTTGTTTAAATATGACTCTCATATTATGTTGGTCAAACGAAGAATGTGCTCGAGTTATAGAAGATTTTAAAATTTATGAAAAAAAAATCTCCTACTTGAAAAATAAGGTTTCTTCAAAACAAGACGAAAAAATATTTGAACTTTTAAAAAAAATTAGATGTATTAATTCAACTGATTGTGTAACACTTATTAAAAAATTCAAAAATTTTAAAAATATTATAAAAGCTAAAAAAGATGAACTGATAAATTGCTCAGGTTTGGGAAACAAAAAAATTAATGCATTAATATCAACATTTAATGATCCTTTTTTTTAATAATCTTTATACATTTTCTTTTATTCATATAAATTTAATTTTAATAAGTCTTATTAAGAGCCCTTTTTTTTTTTCTTTTTTTTTATTATTCTAATTATTCTTTAAAAAAAAAAAACTTATATACATTTTATAGGTTAATTCATAATGAATTATTAATTTTCTTAAAAGTAAAAAAAAAAAAAAAAAAAACTAATTTATAAATTTATATATAAATGATTATTAAACTGAAAATAAAAAATTATATTAGGTAAATATTTAAATATTTGTATTAGTATACAAAAAAAAAAAAAAAAAAAAAAGAAAAAGGATAAAAGAAAAAAAAAAGAAAAAAAAAAAGAAAAAAGAAAAAAAATTTCATATTAATTTAAAAACCTCTTTTTCTTCAATATTTTTTTTTTTGTCTTATTTATGTTAATATTTCTTTTTTTTTTGAAGCTTTTTATAATTTTTTTTTTCATTAAGCATATATTTACTATTAAAAAACTAAATAGAAATTCATCCAAATATAACTAAAAAAAAAAAAAAAAAAATTTAAATATATAATTTATATTTTATTTTAATATTTATAATATTTTTATTTAATTATTACTGCTTGATGCTCCTCCTGGTGGCTGATTGACTTTTACATTTGTTTTTTTATCTGTTTCAGAAGGCATTTTGCTTGCTTCTAAATTTCCAGCTGCCCTAACATTTTTGTTATGATTTAAATTGTTTTTTTCATTTTTATCACTAATTTTTTTATTTTCTGTATCTATATCTATTTATATTTTTTCAACAAAAAAAAAAAAAAAAAACTTATATATTTAAGTATATAATATAAAACAATAAAAAATTTATATATAGTTGTTTTTTTTTTTTTTTTTTCCTTAATTCTTTTTTTATATATTACAATTTCCAAATGATACAGAGGAATTTCCACCTGGTGCGTTCGTAATTCTAGTACTCGATCTGTTCCTTATAAAAGGATTATCTTTTACATCTGTTAAATAAAAAAAAAAAAAAGTATAGAGAAAATCATATTATATATAATACATATAAATACATGTATTTTTACAAATAAAGTGTAAATATAATAATAATTTAATTATTTTTAAAACAATTTCCAAAAAAAAATATATAATTAAGTTAACTCTTAAGAATATTTATAATAAGTATTGTGTATATAATATATCACTAAATATATAAGATTATAAATAATTATATAAATAAATATCAAATTTATATACATAAAAAAGAAAAATTGAACTTACCCATTTTTATATTTATTATACAGAAAAAAAAATTAATATGAAATATATTATATATTGATTTTATTTCTTTAATTTTAAAATTGTCATTTACATTTTTTTCTTTTTTTTTTTTTCTCTAGAGTCGACCTGCAGGCATGCAAGCT
>NW_021628239.1:797819-800577 GCF_900005855.1 Plasmodium gallinaceum | reverse complement strand
CGATAATAAAGTCTTTAAAACCGTTATTGCATCTTACTTTAAATAAAAAAAAAAAAAAAAAATAAAGTTTAAAGTGATTTTACAAAAAAACATCAGAAAAATATTTAAATTATTAAATATAAAATTTAATTTTTTAATTTTTTTTTTTATGAATGTTATAACTTACACACTTTCAACAATTTTAACCTATTACAAAAATATAAAAATGATAAAGGAAAATAAATTTTAAGTTAATTGGTATTTTCTTAGTTATTTTAGTAAATATTTTGTTTAATTATACCAAAAAAAAAAAAAAAAAAAAAAAAAAAAAAAAATTTTAATATTGTAATATTAAAGTAGGAAATAAACAAATATTACACAGATAGACGGAATAAAAAGTTACATATTTGATGATTAATTATCAATTATATAAACCTATATATTTTATATACATATTTTTAAAGTTTCATTCTCATTTTAAATTATTCAATGTTTATGTCTCCTTATGCTATTTTATATAATGAATATAAATGGAACACATGAGTTATAAAAACGTTCTATATTTTTAATTTTTCTTAATATGAAATATATATGATGAAAGAACTATAGAAAGATTTTAATTTTCATTAAATTATTAATAAAATGAACATATTAATATCTTCTAATGAATATTCACATATTCTTTTGATTTAATTATATATTTAAATTTTCTTAAAATGATTTAAAATACATATTTAAAACTACATTTTAATAAAAAAAAGATAGAAAAATACTGTGTGACATAATTTATAAAAAATGAATAAATTTTTTCATTTTTGTTTATTTTAATTTATTATTAAATAAAAAAAATATATTTTATATATTTTGAAAACAATAATATCTGATTTAGTAAAATAGAATCCAAAAAAAATGTAAAAAAAAAAAAAAGAAATGAGAAAAAAAAAAAGAAAAATTAAAGGAATAATTTCTTCTTAGAAAAAGAAATTCAAGTTAGGTTCTGTAGTGTAGTGGTTAGCACTGCAGACTCTGACTCTGCAAACCTGGGTTCAAATCCCAGCAGAACCTTTTAATAATTATTAATATATTTAAACATTTTTATAACGTTTAAAAATAAAAGTGTTTTCATTTATATTTTAATATATGAAAATAAATATTCTTTTTCTATTTTAAAAATTAATTTTTAAATTCTTAGTAATTTAGAAATTTAAAATTTATATAAGTTATAAACATTATTATCTTTATGATTAAATTTTAAAAATTATAAAATAAATATTGCATTTAAACCATAAAAAGATACTAAAAATATTTAAAGAGAATAATTTAAACATATATATATATATATATATATAAATTTATATATATTTTTGAATATTTTTATTGAGTGGATTTAATGAGAATTAAAAAAAAAAAATAAAGCATACCAAATAATATAAAATTAGTGAATACTTAAGTAATGAATTTTTATTAATTTCTTTAATAAATCTTTCTATTAAAGATATTAGAATTAACCATTTAAATAAAGAAAAATTAATTAAAAATTTTGTACCTATTAACATGAATATTTATAATTGTATGCATGTAAAAAATAACAAATAAAACAAAATAAATGTAAAGATACTAAAAGAAAGTAATATTTAGTTCATAACTTCAAATAATTGTTAGAAGATGAAAAATTTATCAATTTGTAAAATGTGCATCTTTAACAAATTTTAAAGTTCTTGTCTAAACTTGTGCTTTTGTCTATTTTATTTTATTTCATTTTATAATATTTCATTTATCTTTAAATTTTAAATTATTATTCTAATAATATTATATATAAATGTATAATAAAATCATAAATCAATTAAATTTATGAAAAAAATTATAACATTAATTTTAATACTTTATAACATATTTTTATATTTCTATTTTATTTCTTTTTTTTTTTTTTTAGTTAATTTTTTTTTTTTCTTTTCTTTTCTTTTTTTATTATAATTTCCTCTATAATATATTTTTATAAAGTATAATTTTTTTTTAAAAATAAAAATATTACTAACACAACAAATTACTTTTCATTATTTTAAAGCTAAAAAAAAAAAAAAAAAATATAAAAATAATAATTAAAGTCAATAAAATATTTGATTAATAAGTAATATAAATATATAATATTTTGTATAAAAATAGAAAAAACATAATTTGAAATATCCCTTTTTTGTAATATATAAATATATATTTTTTCCTTTTTTTTTTTTTTTTCTTTTTTAGATGAAGCAAAAGATAAATATTTACATAAATAATTTTAATTTAACCAATGAATTTTCATTTAAATATATTTGAAGAAATTGAAGCAATACTAGAAAAATGTAATAATGAAACTTACTTAAAAATTGTTAAAATAATAGATTACGTTGTAAAAAATTACACAGATACAAATAATGAAATACAGAAAAAAAATGTTTTAAAAAAAAAAAAAAATAAAAATAATATAAATGAAAGTAATAGTATTAAAAATTATTTTAAAGTTCTAAAAAAAGAATCTACTAAAATTACTGATGATAATGTAGATCAAAAAAATGATTATAATAGTATAATTAAAAAAAATTCTGTTTCTATAATTAATGTTTTTTTTTTCTATGGAAACTTTAATGTAGTGATAATTATTTATTATGTAATATTTAAATTGAAATTATTTAACAGTGATCTTTTTATAAATGACAACACAAATAATGAGGATTATATTATTTATAAAAATAAAAATATAATACACATAATGTGCTCAAAATTAAATAGTCAAAGTCTA
>NW_021628239.1:777819-792819 GCF_900005855.1 Plasmodium gallinaceum | reverse complement strand
AGTAAAAAATTATACCTGGTACATAAATTGCATACATTTTTCTTAACATACATGAATCTAATTCCCAAAATTCTATCAAATCATTTGAAATAGTAAAAAATTTTTTACTTATCTATATAAAAAAAAAAAAAAAAAAATAAATAAATAAATAAATTTATAAGCTAATTTACAAAATCATCAATTAATTTTTCATAAAGTTTTAATTTGTATGTTTATATAAATATTAAAATATATTATGCATATATATATTATGCATATATATATTATGAACATATATATTATGCATATATATATTATGCACATATATATTATGCATATATATATTATGAATATATAATATGTGTTTTTCTTTTTTTGAATGATACATCATTATTATAAACTTTTCCATTTATAGGGGATGGATGCTGAAAAAAATTTTTAAAAATAATAATCAATGATAAAATAGAAAAAAATAAAAAAAAATATTATAAGAATAAATATATGCATTTCAATTATTTTATATATATATATATATATTTTTTTTTTATATATAACATCATAAAATACAAAAGCCGTAGGTTGAAATGTATATGTATTTTTGACTTTTTGGCGAGTTTTTTTTAATAAATCATAAATTCTTAAGGATGATCCTTCTTGTTTTATCTTCAAAAAAAAAAAAAAAAAAAAATAATGTATTTTCTTTTAGATATAATTAAATATTTTAAGAAGAAAATGAAAAATTTTAATAATATATATTTATATATAATTTTTTAATGAATTTCTTTATTTAAATGACTAGTAGTTTGGAGACAAGGAGTTCTAAGAATTGCATTTCTCTCTTAGGCAAAATTGATATAATTGTCTCTACCTATTTATAAAATATAAAAAATCAAATTATAATTTTATATAAATAATTATTAATCACTAATATATTTTTTTACAAGTCTTTCTCCATTTTCTATATCAAATAACGATAAAGGAATTGTATTATTTATTGGTTGTTTAAACATTGCAACTAATCCATCTGAAACCCTATAAAAATATAAATTTTATATACAAATAAAATTTATTTTTATATTTTATTTCATTTTGTTCTTATATATTTCTTAATTCATTATATAACAACATTTTTGAATTATTTGAGTTGTTCTTTTTTCATAACCTAATTTCTTGAAATTCTTCTTCTATTTCAAATACTGGTTTATAAGTCATCATATCCCAAAATGTGTAAGAATTCGTATTTAAATTAGCTGCTCCTATTCTTCCATTAGTTTCTTAAAAAAAAAAAAAATTAAATATATAAAATAATATATATTTATATATATATATATATTATAAAAAAAAAAAAGTATTTTTTTTTTAAACCACAAAACTCAAAAAAAGCTGGATGACTTAATACAACTTTTTCTATAAAAAAAGGTTTACATATATATATATATTAATTTACTGTCTTATTTTTTAATCTTTTATTTAATTAAAAATAATTACCAAATAAGGATCCTAATTGGGATGAATTTGTTTTTCCTTTTTTTAGATCCTTTTAAAAAAAAAAAATCGTTAAAATAAATGAAGCATATAATTAATTATTTTGAAAAAAAAATATTTAAATAATTAAATAAATATAACTTATTTATAATAGTGTATATTCATATATTTTACATAAAACTATAGTATATACTAAGAATTTTATTTATATTTATTTTTAATTATTATTTATTAATATTTTTTTTTTTTTTTTTTTTTTTGTTACATTGCAATCAATAACTTTACATTGTAAATGAGCTGGAAAAGAAGCATAAGCAACTATCAAAGTATTATTATAAGAATTATAGACAATAGTATGAACAACCGAAAAATTAGTTGGATTAACTTCACATAAAAATATTCCAGTCCCTATATCATATGCTCTTGATATTCCTGAATTTAATAATACAATAATAACTTCATATGCTAATATTATTTCTTTAATTTTTGTTCTTTCATTATTTAATTGATTAAAAGGAAGATTTTCATATATATCAATTATTTTAATGGTTTTATAATTAGAACATATATTTTTCTGTATTAATTTCGTTTTATTTATTTTTGATGATAAACTTTTTGGTATATTGTTCCCATATTTTTTACGTTCTCTCATATATTGCAACATTTGAAAAAAAATAAAAAACAAAAATATTATAAAAATAAAAAAAAAAAAAAAAAAAAAAAAAAAAAAAAAACCTTAAAATTGGAAACTAATTTTTATTTTATGTATTTTATATTTTTCTTCTTAAAATTTAGTATATTTATATAGGTATATAAATTTAGAAGAAAAAATATATATATTATTAGAAATAAATTAAAAAGAACAAAAAAAAAATAATTTTAGAAATGTTTTACAATAATTAAAATAATTTAAAATATATATTAATAAATGACAAATTAAAAAGAGAATGTATTTATAAAGATACATGTTCTACATAATTAATAATAGACAAATTAAAAGAAAAACTAAATATAAATAAAAACACATTTATTTAATATAAATATTATTTAGACATAAGTAAAATAATAATAATTAGAATAGAAAAAAGTTCTATAATATCTTTAATAGTTATTTTGCAAATTTTGATATGTTCAATCAATTTAGTAATTGTAGAACTTTACATTTTTTCTTTTTTTTTTTTAATTTTAAGCAATTGTTCATATTGAAAGATTACTTAAATTTTCATACAAACTTTTTATATTCTATATTAACATGTAGATACTTAAATATTGACAAAATCATATATATTATTATAAATTTATATTTTTTTTTTCTTTTTTTTTTTTTTTATTTTTTTTTTATTTTTTTTTAAGTTTTATATATATGCATTTTCTTTCTTTTAAAAATATATTATTCATAATTTTCATTTTTTTCTAATATTTTCCTTTCATTTATTTTTTTTTTTAAACAACAATAAAAAAAAAAAAAAAACAAAGAGTAGAAGAATAAATATTTAATTGTATATGTGTATATACTTTAAAAAAAAAAAAAAAAAATGAAAAATACAACCAAATGAACTAATAAAAAGTAATATAATAACCAAAGTTATATTTAGACAGATTAAAATATCATTTTTTTTTTTTTCCTTTTATCTTATTATAATTTTAAAATAATTCTATTCCGTTAAAAAAAAAAAAAAAAAAGTAGTAACACATATATTGATAATATTGTAGACTCTTTTTTTTTTTTCTTTTTTTTTATAATAATTAAATTGAAAATGTTTCCGTATAATTTCATTCTTTTTTTTTTTTTTTGAGATACTTTGTTTATTTTTCTCATATTTTTAATTTATAATTCTCTTTCAACAAAAAATAAGATTTATAGAATACTATTTTATTAACTTTTTTCTTTTATTATTTAATTTGAGTATATACAACTAATTTATAGATAAAAAGAAAATATAAATGATATTAATATCTTTTATATAAATTATCCATAATATCCCAATTAATAAAAAGAGTTTTATTTTAAAATTTAAGTGAAAACATAGAACAATTAATATAGAAAAAGTAAAAAAGAAAGATAAAATATAAAAAAGGAAAGAAAAATGAAAAAAAAAAAAAAAAATATAGGAAACAATGAAAATGAAAAATATAAAAATGAAGAGAAAGGCAAATATAAAAAAAGCCATTAATGTTTTAATTTTCTCTAAAATTTTAAGTTAATTTTTATTTTATTTTTTTTTTTTTTTTTATATATAAAAAGCATTAGTAACATAAGAAAAAGTATCAAATTCCAGTAGATCATTTATATATTTTTTCTTTTAAAAAATAAAAAATAAAAATGAAAAATTAAGAAAACATATGAGAAAGTGAATTGGTTTGGAATGATGCTAATTAGAAAATTATCAAAAAAACAATATAAATAAAAATGAACAAAAAATTTTTTATAATAATAATTTCTATCAAGTATTTTCTTTTATGTAGTAAAGCAAAAATCAAGAAAAATAAATATATTTTTTATAGAAAAAACTTAAATAATTTATTTTTTTTAAAATCATCTGTAAGGGAATTTCTTTCTATAAATAAATTTCTCTTAAAAAGAAAAAGTATCTCAAAAATAAATGTGAAAAGAAAAAAAAATGATGAAAATGTTGGAAAAATTAAGAATTATGAAACATTTTTAATAGTTGATGGGTCATCTATTTTATATAAAAATTTTTTTGGTATGCCTATTTTAAAAAATGATAATGAAATAAACTTAAGTACAATATATGGGTTTATTCAATCACTTAATAAAATTTATAATTTATTTTCACCATCTTATGTTGTTATTGTATTTGATTCTAAGACGTCAAATGATAATAAAAAAAAAATATATTCAAAATATAAAATATATAGAAAAAAAAACCCAGAAGAAATTTATGAACAATTGAAAATTGTTAGTGACTTTTGTGATCTTATTGGTATAAAAACTATTAGTTCTACTAATGTAGAGAGTGATAATTATATTGCTAGTATCGTTGATAATATTTATAATACAATAAAGAATAAAACACTAAATATTTATAAAAATGATGATGAAGATAACAGAATAATAAATGAAAATAGCAATGATATTGAAAAAATTAAAGAGGAAGATGAGATAACAAAAGCTAACGAAGATAAAAAAAAAAACGATTATGAAAACGAATTACGTGTTGTTGTAGTTTCAAGTGATAAAGATTTATTGCAGCTTTTAGAATATAATTATAATAATAATTTAAATAATATGAAGATATATATATGCCAACCAAATAAAAAATATCGTTTAGTTGATTCTAATTTATTTTATGAAGAATATAATATAATGCCTCATCAGTATTGTGATTATCTAATTTTATCTGGTGATAAAACAGATGGAATATCAGGTGTTCCTAATATTGGAGATAAAACAAGTAAATATTTATTAAAAGAATTTTATAATATTGATAATATTTTAAAAAATTTGCATAAACTACCAAATAAATTACACAATATTTTACTTAATAATATAGAAAATATAAATATATTCAGAAAACTAATTAAATTAAAATGTGAAACTAATCAATCATTAGTATTAAATGATTACAAGCAAAAAAATATTAAAAATTTTGAAAAATTTCAAAACTTTGTAGATAAATATTCTCTACATAAATTACTAAGAAAAAGTATAATAATAAATTATAAGTAACATTTACAAAACATATTATTCCTATAATTTTTTTTTTTTTTTTTTTTTTTAATGTTGATATAATCAAATCTAAAATTTTTTTGTTAATAATATCTTTATACATTTTTAATTTTTGTATTTTATTCTTCATTATACTATACTATACGTATTTCATATTATTTAATATTATTTCATATCATTTTTTAATATAATATTCAGTTTTATTTTATCTTTTTTTTTTTTTTTTTTTCATTTCAAATTTATTCTGAAATTTTTTGTCTTTTAATATATATATATAAATATATAAAAGAAAATTTTTTTTTTTTTTTTCATTAAAATGAATACATAAAAATTTATAACTCTTTGAAATAAAAGTAAAAAAAATAAAAAAAAAATGAAAGTATAATTTTTTGGAAATTTTATTTAAATTTTTGTCATTCTCTTTGTTTTTATTTCCATTATATATATATATTTTAATAGTATATTTCTATAAATTTATTCTTATAGATTTATTAATATTTTTATATGTCTTATTATTTATGTGTTAATATTTATTGCTTGTTTTTTTTTTTTTTTTTTTTTTTTTTTTTAGTTCTTATCAAAATTACTCTATTTAATTTTATATTTTATTTTTTGAATATTATTAATATATATATATATATTTATGTATATATATATTTATAAAACAAAATTATAACAAAAAATATTAATACTGATATTAATGTTTTTATTATTATTAATAATAAAAGTGGCTATAATTGATAACATATGTTTGTCTATTTTAATATATATTATTTCAAATATAATTTTTAATATCTTTTTTATTTTATTTTTCATTTATATAAGATGTCTACAACAGATGAATTAAGTATTTTAATGCAAAATTTGCAAAAATGTAGTAACACAAATGAATGTATAAATTTTGATTTAACTAGTACATTACAAGGATTTTTAAATTATTTAGATAAAAATATTTTCGAAAATGTAGAAAAGAAAATAAATGAAAATGAAAATGAAAAAGATTTTATGAACAGTTTTACGTCTGCTGCAATTTTTGTTGAGAATTGTGTTAAAATTTTTAGTCAAAAAATTGAGTATTTACATAATTTAGCACATAATACTTTATATAATATTTATAAAGAAAATAAAAATAGTAATGCCTCAAAGAAACACTTAATAACCTCCTATGAAGAAGAATATCTATTTATTAATGAGATAAAAAACTTAAAAAATACAAGTGAAAATGAAATTATAGAAGATGAATTATTAGTTAAAACAATTCCATTACCTACTTTTTTATTTACTGAAAATATAAAAAAAAAAGAAAATAATGTTGATAACATTAATAAATTAAATGATGAAAATAATACAGAAAATATAAATGAATCAAAAAATGAAATGGAACAAATTAATGAATTTGAGGTAATTGAAAAAAACTCTTTAAATTCTCTAAATTTTGATAAAATGTTTCTCGAAAATGATGGAATATTACTGTTAGATATAAATGATTATAATATTTTCATAAATGATCAATATGATTTTTCAATTCAAAATAAAAATAGTTCTATTTTATTTGAAAAATATGATTTTTTTTCTAGACATTCTACATATCTATCAAATAATTTAAGTAAATTTATTGAAGAAAAAAAAAATGTGGAAGATATATATAAAATTAATCATATTAGCGATTTTTTATCAGAAAAAGTATGTTTTGATATATTTTTATTTAAGCAAGATTTTTTTGATTATGATTTTTCACTTGGTATTTTAAAAAATAAAAAAAATATTTTAAATAAATATCATGAACAAAAAAAATGTTTTTATTTATTAGAAGAAAATACTCATATGGATGGAAATAAATCATTATCAATAGAAACTGACATAAAAAAGTTACCCAATTATTATATTCTAAATTATCAAAACGTAAAAAATTGTGATGATTTCTTTAGATATATGCAACCTAACGAAATCCTAGATATTATGAAAAAAAATATTAAACAAGATGAAAATGAAGTAGAAAAAGAAACATTTATTGTAAAATATTCAAATGATCAGAAAATATTTCATCAAATGAAGATTCCTGAATTATATATTCAAAAATTAGGTTTAAATTTTTCTTTTTATTATTTAGAACCATTAATCTATAATTTAATAAAAGATTTAAAAAGAAAAAAAAGTGTTGAGAAATTTTTTTCTTTAGATTTCTATGATGACAAACCAAATTACGATTTTGATATTTTAGTAGATGATGAATTTAATGATGGAAAGAATCAAGAAAATAAACTAATTGAAGAAAAATTAACTTTAGATAATTTCATGGATGTGAAATCATTTAACGATGATATTAATAATCTTCCTTTAGAAGTGTTTGAAAAAAAAAATTCAGATGAATTTTTTGTTTCTTTTCAAGATGAAATTCATGAAAGGTAATATATCATATATTGTATTTTATGTATTTTATTTTTATATTTTTTATAATGTATATTATTTATATTTCTATATATATTTTAATTAATTTTAATATTTTTTAATTAATTTTTTTTTTTTAGAGTTAATAGATGGAATTTGTTTCTTGAAGAAAAATTAGAAATTTTAAGAAAACAACCAAAATATGATGTAGATGATTATAAAAAGAATATCATTAATTATACTATAAATAGTGGAAATAAAATATATTTTTCAAATCTTCTCAAAGATAAAGAGCAATATCAAACATGTAGAAACTTTTTAACAATACTAATGCTAATAAATGCAGATATTTTAGATATAAAAGAAGTAAATAATAAGAGCAATTCAAATGATGTCAGTAATTATGAAATATATATAAAAAAAGAAAATATACAAGAATACTTAAGTACCTCTAAGAGATTCAAAAATACTAGTTTTATTATAAAAGATAAAAAAAGAAAAACAAAATTGTCTAATAATATAAAAGATATATTACCTTTAAAAAAAAAACCTCATAAAATTTGATTCACTTAAAAAAAAAAAAAAAATAAAATAATAATAATCTAGTATTTTTTTTTTACTATACTATTTCTAAATCTGTAACTAAAATTTTTTTTTAAACTATGAAACAATAACAGTATTGTTAAATATATTTTAATTTATTATATATATATATATATATATATATATATATATATTTTTTAAGTTAATAATTTATTAATCAAATAACAGTGCAAAAAAAAAGAAAAAAAAAAAAAAATTAAAGAATTAAATTCATAATGATGAAATAAAATAGAAAAATAATAAACATGAAATGAGAATGTCTATTACAAATTGATGAAAAAAAAAACATCACAATTATATACATAAAAAAAAAAAAAAAAAAAATTAAATAAAGACCTATATATATATATATATAGGAATATATATAACTATGATTTTTGTTTAAGTCAATTACAAAAAAAAAAAAAAAAAAAAAAAAAAAAAATTTAAATTATATAAACAAAAAAATAACTAATTAAATACACATAAATATATAAATTATTTTATTTTAAAAAAAGAAGAAATTAAATTATACAAAACCTTCAAAAAGTCAAAATATCTAATTTGCGAATAAATATAATTATCTTTTATCAAATAATCAAAATTAAAACATTTTTGATCAAATTCTGTTTTAAATAAATAATAATTTTGCAAAGGACATTTGTTAAAATCTATAAATGTATTTAGCGGAAATTGATATTTTTTTTTTCTATTAAAAATATTGATATCATAAAATATTTTTTTAAAAAAAATTTTTAAAATACCTAAAAAACCAATAACATTACAAGCATTATGATTATCAATAGCTAATTTAAAATAAATCTCTAAAATATTTTTCAAATTATCTAAATTGTTGTGTTCTAAAAAAAGAGCTTTATAATATAGAGATTCATGATTTTCTGCATCAGAATCACTTATCATATATTGTAATTCTTTTCGTTTACTTTTTACAGTAAATTCATCACCTTCGTGATATTTTTTGATCAAATCAATAGTCGCTTTCTTATAACCATAATAAGACGAATATATGTCATAATACTGTTTGCATACATCACAATTATTAGAGAAACTTTGAATTTCTTCAAATATATTTGATGTATATTTCTTTTTATAATAAAATATTTCCTGTATATCATGATTTTCTAGTAAACTTGAATATCTAGAAAATTCAGATTCATATAAATTTTTTCTTTCCTCTTCACCTTTTTCTCCAATGTATCTATTATTATATTGTTGTTTCATTTGTTTTTCTTCTTCTAATTTAATTTGATAGTAAGATATTGGCTTATAATAGCAGTGCAGAAATTCTGTAATTCTAAAATGTTCCAATATTGTATATTTCATTTTTTTTAATCTTTTAATTTTCTCTTCAATGTTTTTTTCTTTTTTCATTTCATTTATTATAATTTTATCATATTTTTCATATAAATCTATTTGTTTGAAATATTTAGATAAGTAGTATGTATCGTAATAATTGACTTCTTTTTCTTCAACATTTCTATAGCTACTATTTTTTTTTCCATTATTTTTACCATGTACTGTTTCATTTAAATTATGTTTGTCATTATTATTCTCATTATGTTTATAGTTATTAGTACTTCTTTTAATTCGTAACAATTCACTCTTCAAATAATGACAAAACTTTACATGAGTAAAATATTTTTTTTTATTAAATACACTTATCATCATGCAATTTTTTAGTAATGATCTTGAATGTTTTCTTCCTTTATTCTTATATGAATATCTAACACTTTTTTCTTTATTATATATTCTTTTTATTATTTTATTAATATCATTGGAACTATATATATAATCATTATTCACCTTTTCATTATTATTATTACTATTTGTATTTTCTTTATTTAGGGATATATTGAAATTTTTTAATATATTTTCAATAATGTTATATTTTTCCGTAAATTTTTTCATAGTTTTTTTTTTTAGATTCCATAATAATGAAGCATTAACATTACTTGGATGATCTCCTAACTCTGACAACATAATAGATAGTAGTAAAGAACCTGTATAATCTTTAAATTCATAATTTCTTTTTAACATTTTTGTTAAAACATATAAACGTTCATTGAATAAGCTAATGAAATGAAAATATTTCAATGTTTTTGAGCATTTTTCATTGAATGATTTAAATTTGGGATTTATACCTTTTAGAATTAGAATGCTTTTATTATATAAAGATATTAAATTTCCATTTTTTGCTGATAGTGCATAATATTTATATGATTTTTTTAAATTTTCTATTTTATCTTCATTATAATCATTTAATTTAATTCCTATATCTGTTCCAGAGTAATAATGACCTAATAACATTTGAGCAATATTATCTCCTTTTTCTGCAGCTTTCTTTAAATAATATCCTGCTAATTCTATATTCGGTTTTCTACCTAAACCAAATTTATAAATATTATATTTAGCCAATGCGCTTTCTAAACTTCCATCATTATTTCTTATAGCTTTATTAAAATAATTCTCAGCATTTTTAAAGGCTTTGTTAGCCTTATTATTTAAATTAAGAATATAATTTTTTATAATTTCATCATTTTCATCATTTCCTTTTTCTTTCAAGTTTTCTACATTATTATTTTCATCATTAGTTTCATCATTATTTTCAGTATTTTTATTAACCTTATTAATTCTTTTAATATCTACATCATTATTATTAATATTGATATTGCTTTCAACTGTTCTATTCATATCTATATTGCTACTATTTATATCATTCGTGTTTATATTATTTGAATTAGTTTGATAGGTATTATTAGAGAAATCAGAAAAATTAGATGTTCCGTTCATAAAAAAATCATAATTACTAGAATTATTTTGAATTTGTGTTTGATCTGGTGAAACATTATTATTTGATGTATTATTTAATGAATTATTAGTTTCATTAGTAGTTGTTTTAGAAATTACTTCCTTATTTTCAGTTGATAAAAAAGAGTAATAATCATTAGAATTCTCCTTTTTATTATTATTACTATCATTATTATTGTTTTTTTTTTCATTTTTATTTATTTTTTTTTTTTTTTTTTTGTCAGATTCTTGATACATATCGAATTCTGTACTATTTTTTTCGTTATTTGAGTTTTCTGATTTTATCAAATTAATTAATTCTTCCTTATTCATGTTTTTAATAGTTTCTTCTTTTTTTGAAAACTTTTTATATTCATCTAAATATGCATATCCTGTTGATAACGCAGATATACTATCCCCTTGATCAGCTGCTTTTTTCCAAAACTCAAAAGCTTTTTGCTCATCTCTTTCTATGCCTATATTTTCATTCCCCAAAAAATATATTTCTCCTAGAGCTGCTAATGCATAAGAATTTCTACTATCTGCTAATTTCAAAAAATATTCATATAAATTTTTATTGTTATCTGAACTGTTACGGATTAAATTTTTATGATTTTCATTTATATATTCTTCATATATTCCACTTTCAATAGTAGATGTAGCTTTTAGAGAATCAACAACTACTCCTAAAATGTTACTTAATAAATAGTCACACGATGTTAAAAAGGGTGATACGTTATTTTTAATGAAGGAATTTTTATAATCTTTTTTATCATATGTAAAATCAAAATAATCCTTTAAATAAAAATTATTCATTTCATTTTTATATTTTAATCTAATAATATTATTTGTAAACGCCAATTTACTATAAAAATCATCTTTAGTTGAACCCAATGAATATGATACAATTTTGGATTTAATGTGATCAACTTTATTTGGTATTATTCTATTTTTATCTGATAAAAAATCATGATTTCGTAACACTGATTTATTTTTATAATAAATATAAAAAAAACTATTAATTGAATTTTCATTAACATCTAATACTTCATCATTAACTTCTGTTGTAATAGATATGGAAGAATTATTTACAAAAATTGGTAAATTGACATGATATAAAATACCACTCAAAAAATTACATAATCCATCTTTTCCTTTTCTTATTAAGTTAACTGATTTATCTATATTTCTAGGAAATCCATATGGAAACTGTAGATTTCCATTATGATCATTTACACCTATTAAATAAAGAAAAGCTAATACACAATTAGATTCATTTTTTAATTTATCAGTATATTTTGTTCTTAATAATTTTAATTGATCATGAATTTTGTCTTTCATTAATAGAGGAGCAGGAGTAAATGCACTCAAATTTATATTATTATAATAATCATAGTAATGTATATCATTTTGATTATTTATATTCTTGTAATTATTATAATAATTATTTTCATTATCATTTTTATTATTTATATTTACTCTATCTATAATGTTATTTGCTTCCATTTCATTACTGTCACCATCATTTTTATTTTTAACAAACGTATCATTGAATTTATTTTTGTTAATTTCAAAATTATTTTTTTTTTCAAACTTTTCATTTATATCCATTAAATTTTTTATATTGCTCTTTATTTCTTTTTTTTCATTTGAATAATTTTTTAATAATGGAAATTCCTTAAAAAATATACCACTTCTACATTGTAAGTGGTTATCATAAAAATTGTTTCTTTCATTATAATTATTAATAGTTACTAAATATTCATAGATATCCTTAAAATTTATTTTTTTTTTAATATGTACTTGGTTTAAATAACTAAAAATATCTTTGATTGGATGAAAAAATAAGGGAATACGTTTATCAGTAGTATTATTAATTATATAACCATCTTTCAATTCATATTTATTCTTATAATTATTTAGCTCATCTAAATTTTCTGAAGATAAATTAAAAAATTTATGAATATTTTTTAATATGTATTTATTATATTTTTTATAGTCTTCATTATTTGCTAATTTATTGTAAGAATCTATTAATGTATTCCATACTTCATTATCATCATCTTTTGTATCCATAACTTCTGCTTCATATATATTACTGTTTTCTTCGTTTTCTAACATTGTACTATTTTTTTTTTTTTTTTTTAAATTTTCTACATTATCATGTTTCATATCATCATCATAACTATGATCATATATTTTATTTTGGTAATTATTCATTTTATCAATATTAACTTCATTATTTACTTTTTTCTCATTTATATCATTATTACGATTGTCAAAATAACTTTGTTCTTTATTTTTAACATTATTCTTAATAACATCATCATAATATTCTCCTAAATTATTTTTATTATGAATGTTGTTATTTATTTCATTTAAATCTGAATCATTCAAATTTATATTTGTTTCTTTATTCTCCTCGTAATTATTTGATATTTTTGTATTAATATTCACAGAATTTTCATTTATATTATCACTTATTATCATTTCATTTTCAGTATTCTTTAACTTATTGTTTTCTTCATTTTTAAATTTACTTTTTTCCCTTATGTGTCTTAAATTATCAAAATAATATTCATTGTATAAATTATTTAAAATATCAATTATAAACTCTTTAAAAGTTGAGAAAATCAACTTAATTTCCATATTTAAATAACTTTTTACATTAGAATCATTCTGAAATTTATATAAAATCAAATTATTATTTAAATCTTTTAATTTTTTAAATAAATGATTACCTGTAGTTACTTTATTATCCCATATATCTTTATCTACTAAATATTTATATTTCTCAAAAAATTGATGATTATAATGTAAAAAGTATGAATAGATAAAATCATTGAAACTTTGACAAACGTAAAAGTGAGAAGGATAATTTCTTATAGTATTATTAATTTTAAAATTATACTTGTTATAATTATCCAGTATATTAATAAAAGAAATTTTATTAAAATTAACATAAAATAAAAAATTTTCTGAATTCAATAAATTTAGAACTAGTTTATATGTGTATTTGTAAGAATATATTTTATGATCATCAATGTAAAATACATAATTCGTCTTATCAAAACACGTTTCAATCAATTTAAAACTATTATACCACCTAAATAATGATAAAATAAAATGTCTTTTAAAAATATTCTCATTAATATCATATTTAAATAAATTTTTTTTTTCCATATATGAATGTATAAGAACACTACTACTGTTTATAATTTTTATTAAATCTTTTAATGAATCATAAATATCACTGTTTAATTTTGTTTTTAATGAATATTCTTCTAATATATTAAAATAATCATAATTTTTCTTACTCATACTTCTTAATATTAGTTCATCAATAATTCTATCATACTTTTCAATTTCTTCTTCATATAATAGAAGGAAATTTTCTTCTTTGTTGGTATTTTTTCTTCTCTTTTTTATATCTATTTTATTTTCATTATCGTACTTTGTTTTTATACTTACATCCTTTTTATTTGTTTTTTTTATATTTAATTCACTTTCATTTATTTTTTCATTATTATTTTCTTCATTAATATCACCAATTTTTATTTCTTTTTCTTTCTTCCCTCTTTCACTTTTATTATTAGTAGCTGTAAAGTTTAGTTCTTTTTTATTATGGTTGTTTAAATTTCTTTTATGATGTTCAACAGTTTCCTCTTCAAATTTTATTTCCTCTTTTTCATTTGTTATATATTCACATTTAATTATTAGCAGAAAAAATGAAAATATAAAAATTAAATAAAAGACATTTTTAATCATATTTGCTGATAAAAAGACACCTTTTCTATCTTTCTACTTTTTATTTTTTCCCTTTTTTTTTTTTTTTTTTTTTTTGTTTTTTAAAAATCAAGGAACTTAAATTTGCAAATTAAGAATATATACGTATAAATATATTAAATAAAATCACTACTTAATTTTTTTCTTAATTTTTATATAGAAAAAAATTATAATTTAGTGCATTACACTTTGGATAAATGTTAAATAAATAAGAATCAATTTAAAATAAAATATAATATCAAATCAAAAAAAAAAAAAAAAAAAAAAAAAAAAAAAAAAAA
>NW_021628239.1:776306-776819 GCF_900005855.1 Plasmodium gallinaceum | reverse complement strand
TTTTTTTTTTTTTTTTTTTTTTATTACTATTTTACCAACTCATTGAAATGTACTATATGCTAAAAAACATAAAATTCTAATTTTGAAATACTGTGGACATAAATTATTTCAAAATTGTAAGTATTTCTATAGATTTTTTTATAATTTTTACAATAAATTGTTGAATTATACAAATAATAATTTTCCTATTAATATTATTACTAACTTTAGATGATATCATTTTGTAATATATTAACCCATTAACATTATATCAAATTATAAATTACTCTTTTTAATCATATATGTTTATTACATTTTTATTTAAAGGAAAAAAATATAAAAATAATAATTTTAATTTGAGAATGTTAACTTTTAATATAATTACTTTAACATTATTTCATAAATTTATTGAAAAAAAAAAAACTAGTAGACTGAAATGTTTACATTTATTTATAAGATTCTTTTTATAGTTAGTAAAATAATGATGAATTTCAAAAAGACAAAAAAAAAAAAAAAAAAAAAAAAAAAAAATCA
>NW_021628239.1:773415-775306 GCF_900005855.1 Plasmodium gallinaceum | reverse complement strand
TTTTTTTTTTTTTTTTTTCTTTAAAGAAAATAATTGTTTGTTAAATTATTAAAAGAATTATACTATGTTAATCTTATATTAAATTTATTATAAAAAAAAAAAAAAAAAAATTATATAAAAAAAAATAAACAATATTTTTTTTTTTTTTCCTTTATATATATATATATATATATAATTATTGTTTGTTTGTTTATATTATTTTATTTGTAATTTAATATTTGTGAGTAAAGTGTAGGAAAATATTTATAATTTCACAAGAAAAAAAAAAAAAAAAAATTTTTATGTGTATAAAATAATAAATACATTTTTTTTTTTTTTTTTTTTTTTTTTTTTTAAAAAATGCTATTCTTATATGTAATTTTTGTTATAATTCCTTTTTTGATATTTTCTTTTTTCGTATATAGAAATGTATCAAAAATTATTCATGAAAAAAATAGAAGAAATGAATTTTTTAGTTGTTTAAAATATGACAACAAACAATATGATGTATATGATAATTTTTCAAATAAGTATGAAATAGAAAAATATATTTACTATCTAAAAGTTGAAAGAGGTATAGAAGCTAATTATGATACAGAGATACTTGAAGGATTAAATGATGAAACTAAAAATGAAAAATATAAACAGAATTTACAATATATAGAAAATATACTAGATGATATTTATAATGATACTAAGTATATAGAAGATAGTGAAGTAGATAATCCTCAAAATAGTTGGATGAGGTAAAAAAAAAAATTTATAATATATTTTATTTCTATTTATTTATATATAGCTTTTTTTTTTTAATTTATTTTATTTTATTATTTTTTTTTTTTTTTTTTTTATTAGAAAATTAGCTAATGAAGACATAGTAAAATTAAAGGTTTTATTACTAAAGAAAGCTATTTGTTTTTTGCCTATTTGTAACAAAATATTTCAAGATAAAAATAAAAAATATAGATTATATAATAATTATTATATTGATGATAATATGTCAAAGCAACTTGATGGGGTATGAATAATTTTGAATTCATAAATTTGCATATACATATATATATATTTTATCATTTCATTATTCTTTATTCTTTTGTCTATTTTTTTTTTTGTTAGCAATGTGATGAATTTTTAGAAGAGTTTAACAGAATCATTTTTGAAGCAAACTGCTTAACAAATAAATGGGGTATTTATGAATAAAAATATATATATATATATATATTTATTTATTTATTTATTTATTTATTTATTTGATGATGTATTCTATAATACTTTTACTTCTTTAAATAAAATTTTTTTTTTAAAATTATCTAGGGGAATCAATTATTTCAGATGCTTACCGAATTTATAATCATAATAAAGCAAAAGCAGAAGAAGAAAAAAAAAAAAAAGAAGAATTAAAAAATACATTAAAAAAACAAAAGTTAAAAGAAAAAAAATTAAAAGAAACTACTGAAAAAGCCAATTTATTAGCGAATGAAATAATTGAAGTAAGACTAAAAAAAAAATTTTTATCTTGTAAATTATAAAAAATATAAATTATAAAATATAAATTATAAAAAATATAAATTATAAATTATAAATTTTATTTTATTTTTTTTATAATATAGGAGGAAAATTCCAAAAAAAAAAAAAAAAAGAATAAATAATTCCAAATTTATTATTTTATTTTTATTCTTATTCTTATTTTTATATTTATTTATTTATTTTTTTTTTTTTTTTTTTGTCTAATATTTAATTAGTGTCTATTTTTATAAATAATTATACAATTATTTATTTTTTAAGAAAACATAACCTTATTAATTCTTTTTATATTTTTATTTTATGATATATTTATAGATTTAAAAAATGAGTTTTGCTTGTAAAGATTACTTTTTCTCTTTTTCTCTTTTTTTTTTTTTTTTTTTTTTTTTTT
>NW_021628239.1:762597-772415 GCF_900005855.1 Plasmodium gallinaceum | reverse complement strand
ATTTTTTTTTTTTTTTTTTTTTTTTTTTTTTTTTTTTTTTTTTTGTATAAACTTTAATTTTTTTTTTTTTTTTTTATCCATTTTATAAGAGATAATTTTACAATGTTACATATTTTCATATTTTTTTTTTTCCTAAATTAAATGGTGTAAATTTATATTCATTACTAAATTTAATTTAATTTTTTTAATCAGCACTTTAGCTTTACATAGTTAATTCAGTTTTCAAGATGAGTTACCAATTAATGTTATTTCATATTTTAAGTAGATCCTTAAGATTTTTTTTTCTTTTCCTTATTTATAAATGAAGAAATATACTTACAGAAAATTTTAAAATTAATTTTGTCATATATTTGAATGATTTATATAGTTTATTTGATTATTATTGCAAATTCGATTGTTTTTGTAGCAATAATTTTTATTCCTTTTTTTTTACATCTACATTAGCATTTTCTACATTTTCTAATTCTATTTTTGCTTCTAAGTTATTTATTAGAATGTCATTTGTATTGCTCTCATTATAATTTGTAAAAAAGGTTTTGATGTGTTCGTTTTCCTTGATTAAATTTTGTTCGTCTTCATTTAAAATAAAATTCTGTGAATTAAAATAATTATCAATTAATTCATTTTCATTTTTTTCTTTTTTATCGTTATTATTACTTTTAAGAATTACCTCATCTTTATTATATAAAAACTTATCATCTTGATTTTGAAAATTTTCTAGTGTTTTATCATGTTTCTTTATTTTTTTATTTAAATCTTTTATTTTATGAAGTATAGATTTTATTATAATTTTTTTATTTATATTTTTTATTGCATCTATCTCTACCTTATCATTTCCTTTTTTTTTTGGTTGTTTGTTATTTTCATTTTCATTCATAATTGTTTCATCTATTATATTTAATATATTAATAAAATAATTTATTTTCATTTCTTTATATAATATTATTTCTTTCATTTCTTCTTTCATTTTTTTTAATTTTTCTAATTTTTTTTGCAAATATATAGTATCCTTTTTCAATAGTACATTCATTTTATGCAAATTTTTTTTTTCTTCCGATATCACACAACTTATTTTTTCTTTTTCTTCTAAATTTTTTCTTGTTGCTTTTAATTCTTCTTCTAAATTTTTAATTTTTATATCCTTATTTTTTGATAAAAATATATAGTAGTCTAATTTCTCCTTATAACTATTTAACATTTTATTATTTATACAATAATTTGTTGGATTTTTTAATTCTTCTTTTAATATATCATTTTCTTTTTTTAGGTTTTGCTTTTCATTATTTGCCTTTATTAATTCATTTTTTATATTAATATATTTAGTGTAAATATTATTTATTAAATTTTTTTTTTTTTCTTTTTCTTCTTCATAATTTTTTATTACTTCTTCTAGTTTATTCTCAAAACTCTTTTTTATTTCTTCTTTTTCTTCTTCATAAAAATTGACTTTTTCTTTTAAAAGTTTTTCATAAAATATTTCATTTTTTCTTTTGTTTTTAATATTTTTTTCTTTTAAAATATTTTTATTTTTATTTTCCATAACAAATTTATTCTCCACTTCATTTTTCTTTTTTATATCACCACTGTTATTTTTTTTATCCTTTAATAAATCCTTTTCTTTTTTTAAATCAAATATTTTTTCAATATAATTACATTTTGTTTTCTTTTTTCTAGAAATATTTTCTACTTTATTATTTGTACATATGTTTATATCTTCATAATTATTTTTTTCATTGTATTTATATTTTTCTAATTTGTTATAATAATTATTATTCGTATTTTGAGAATTATGTCTAAAATTAATTTTTTCATCACTATTGTCTTCATTTTCCTCTGAATCTTCGTAATTATTGCTAATTATGTCTTGATAGTAAACTTCACTCTCTTTTTCATAATTTCTATTGTAATCTATATTCTTATATTTATTTTCATATATATATTTAGAATTATCATAAAGTGAATTTTCATTTAAACTACTTTCATGATTCCTTTCTTTAAAATGAAACTTAGTTAAATCAAAAATATTTTCAGAATTAGAAAAATTAGAATCTGTTGATTTTTCGTATCCTATATTATCATAATTGTATAAAATGTAATCATTCAATGCATTTCTTTGAAATTTTTTATTTTCTTCTTTTAAAGTTAATTGATTTAGTACATTAAAATTATCAAGTAAAATTGATGCTTTTTCACACTTTTCAAGATTCATTTGTTGAATATTCTTATTATCATTATTATTCATACTATAGTTGGAATTTAGAAGGAAAGAATTTAATTTTTTATTTTTTTCTTCATATTTAAATAAGTTTACTTTATTTATATACATTGTTTTGTAAGTAAATAAATAAATTCATATTAACTTTATATAAAAAAGGATAAAGTAAAAAATCTTAAAAATTTAATTATAAAAAAAAAAAAATTGTCTAATTAAAATAAAATATATATATTTTTCTTGAAATTATAAAAGATAGTAAATTACTTAAATAAGCACAAATATATGTATATATAAATATACATATACAGAATTAAACAAATTTTTGTTTTTAATAATCAAATTTAAAAATTAATATATATATTTTATTTTTTTATAAAAGAATATCTTTTTTTTTTTTTTTTTTTTCAATATCAGCATTTATAAACAACTATTGCTAAATATCCTTGATAAAAACAAAATAAAAATGAATTTTCCTACAAATAGAAATAAAAAAATTTAAGAAAATTTAAAAAAATATGTATATATATATATATATATATATATTTTTTTTTTTAACTTTTGCAGAGATGTTAAAAGAGAAGGATTCTCCTATTATGCATATCCATCCAACACCAAAATTTTTGTCTAAAATTTCTTTTATATTTTTAATTGCATTCTAAAAAGAAAAATAATATAAACATTTAATAAATACGTGAATTCATATTTATATATGAATTCAAATAAATACATAGTAGTCATATAATGAATGTTAGAAAAAATTAAAAATTGACAATAATTAATATAAGATTAAAAGAAAAATTATATAAAATATATATAATTAAATTGTAAAAATTATAAGGAGAAAAAAAATATATATTATAATATGAAATAATACTTCAACATTAATGACATTAGTATTTGCATTGGTAAACTTATCTAATACTCCAGTTATTATATCGACTATATTATTTTGATTATAATAAGGAATATCAGATTTCTAAAAAAAATATTTTTTATTTTGTCACTTATAATTTTTTTGTAAATATACTATATTTCTTTAAAAATAAATATGATTTTCTTATTTTGTTTCTTTTTTTTTCAAAAATTGAAAATCTATATATTTTTTTTTTTTTTTTTTATTTGAGTACTCTAATTAAAAGACTCTGCATATGCTTCTTCAAATTTTGGTAGAAATTTTGTGAATTCATTTTTTTTTTTATATATATTAGAGAAAAAAAAAATATATGATAATTTCTAAAATTTTAAATATTTCATAACCTTTTTAATTATCATTAAAAAGGGATTTATTACTAAATATAAATATATGTTATTCCCTAATAATATATATATATATATATATAAAATTAAAACATACTCTATTATCAGACGGAAAATAAGAAATAAAAAAGTTATATATACTATTATATATATATATATATATATAACAATTACAAAAGTTTTATATATGCAATGAAGAAATAAATATAATTTTTTTTTTTTTTTATTTTAGATAAATAATTATTAAATATAAAATACTTTAAAATAAACAAAAAAAATTATATTTCTTTCTTAGATATGTGTCTAAAAGTATTTATGCATATTTAATATAAAAAAAAAAATTTTAATTCACAAAATTTAACTGAAAATGAAATAAATGAATTGTGAAAAAAAAAAAAAAAAAAAATTACTTACCCATATTTTATTAAAAAAAAAATATATATATAGTTTTTTTTTTTTTTTTTTGTTTATGTCTACAATTCGCTTAAACAAAGACATATTTTTTCTGCTATATAATCGACATTCTTTTTAGTAATCCCAGAAATATTTATCCTTCCACTATCAATAATATAGATATGATATTCCCTTAACTTCATATAAATATTACCAAATATTGGAATAAAAGAAAATATACCTTTTTGTTTTTTATAAACATCCCAATCATAATTTAAATTATATTTTTTCTGATAATATTTTAGTTTATCAAAAAATAAAAATCTATTATTTTTAATACGTTCGGATAACTCATATAAATCCTTTAACCATTGAGATTTTAATTTTTCATTTTTTAAAACTTCACATACAATTCTATTCGTATGAATAATAGGAGAAGTGTAAAATCTTCTAATAATCATACGTAAATTATTAAAAAGTAATTGTCTTTCTGTTTTATTTTTACAAACAATATGTAGTGCGCCAGCTCTTTCACCATATAACGACATATTTTTTGAAAAAGATTGACACACAGTAAAAGAAATTTTTCTTTCTTGAAATTTTCTAATTAATAATACATCTTTACCTAAATCCGAATTTCCAAGTCCTTGATAAGCAACATCAAATATAACTAAATGATTTTTTTTTAAAACAATATCAGCTATTTCATCAAAATATTTCTCCTCAATATCTACACTGCATGGATTATAGCAACAAACTTGAAGAAGTATGTTTGAATTATTTTTAATGTTTCTTAAATCATTTAAAAATAATTCATAATTTATATCTATTAATTCTGGATCAAAATAATTCAAATATTTTACATTAAAACCAAATGATTTTAACATATAAACATGATTTACATAAGGAATATTTGTTACATATATACTTTCAATGTTAAAACCTCTTAAAAATTCTAAAATAATAAATATAGCACCTGTTCCTCCTATAGTCTGAATTGTACATATTCTTTTTTCCTTCATGTATTCTGAATTTTCTCCAAATATTAATTTTTGAGTTAAAATAGAAAATTCTTTACTCCCATTACTTAACAGATATGGTTTTTCTTTATTCTTTTCTAAAATTAACTTTTCAGCTTCTAATACACTTTTAAATACATGTAAACCTCCATCTTCATTACAACATATACCAATAGACAAATTTACTTTTTTTTCTGATTTATCTTTTGTAAATTCACGTGTACTAGTTAAAATACTATCAGGTTCAAATTCTTTTAATTTTGATAATACATTATCCATTTCTCTTTTTTATTTTTCTTTACAAAAAAAAAAAAAAAAAAAATAAAATAAAATGATAATTTCAAAAAGTTATATCAACTCTTATTAAAATATTAATAACAATTAATTCTAATAATCCAAGAAAAATATAATTATAAAAATAAAAAAACAAATTCGATTAAACTATAAGCAATTTTTAATTAAAAAAAAACTTGTAACTGCATAACTTTTTATTTTAAATATACTTAATTATAATTAATAATAAAAAAAAAATGATATAAAATATTATCTTCTTTAATATCTTATATAATAAAAAAATATATACAAATTCTTCTTTATAAGAATTTAAAAAAATAAAAAAAAAAAAGTAGAATAATAAGAAATATGAAAGTTAAAATTATTCTATATATTATTAATGTGAATTTATCTTGTTTTTAAAATAATAAATGTACTTTATAAAACAAGAGAAATTCTTATATAAAAGATGAAAGGAAAATTTCTTATTTCTTATTAATTGTAGACATTAAAAACATTTGTACGTATTTTTTTTTTTTTTGTTTTTAATCAAAACTATTTAAAAAAAATTTATACAAAATGTATATATATATATAAACTTATATTTTTAAACATTTTATTTAATTTGTTTTAAAAAAAAAAAAAAAAATCACATTTTTTGTAAAAATAATGGAATGAAAATTATCTTCTTTTATTAAAATATTTCATTATTTTAATGATTAATTTTCAAAGAAATCCCAATATATTTTTATTAATTGTAACAGAAATATTTTTAATTTTTTATATAAAAATTTTATTTTTTGATATATATATATATATAGTAATATTTTTTATTAAAAAAATATTAAAATCCTTTATAAAAAAAAGAAAAAAAATATATAAATAAAACAAAAATATAATGTTATAAAAGATTTTTAACAACCATATAAAATTGTTCTATAAATTCCTTACATAATTTTTTTGTATTTGTTAATTTTCATTTATTTTTTTACTATATAATTACATAAATTTTTAATTATAAATGGTTAAATTACATAAAACTAATTATAAGTTATAAAAGTATAATGAAATAAAAACAAAACAAAAATTACTAAATTTAATTATTTAAAAAAATTTAAAACAAAAAAATATATAAATGTTAAAATTATTTAAGTGTAGTTAATGCACTTATATAAAAAAATATACCTGAAAAAAATTATACATTTATAAATGATAAACAAAAATATATACAAAAATATTAAAAATAATGAAATAAAAAATATCCGAAGTTAAAACGGATAATTTTAAAATAAAATATTATAAAGAATTCATATAATATAATCTGAGCTAAATTACTTAATACTATTTCTATATATACATTTATTATTAACAAATTATTTATATATATTTTATGATAAACTACAATAATTTATATATATACATATATATATATGTATAATTTTTTTTATATATAGTTTTATTCCTTTTCATTATTAACGGTAAACTACTTTTATGTATTTTCTTTTTATTATTTTTTTTTCTATCTTTCTTTTATTGGAGTGATATAATGAATTTCTACAAAAAATTCTACCTTTTTTAAAATTATTTAAGCTGTTATCAAAATTATCTATTTCACTATCCAGCTTTTCCTTATTCATATTGTAAATATCATTTTTAGTAAATTTTTGCATGTAAGTATAATTATTATTTTTACGAATTCCTAATCCTACTTTAAATAAAGAAAATTTTGAAATATATATTTTCGTACCTTTATAAAATATTATTTTATAAAACTTTTTTAATTTCTGTGCGTAGATATTCCAATAGTAATTAGTAACTTTTTTGCTAATAGAAATACTTTTTAAAATTGTGTTTAATTTTTTAATACTATCTTTTACTATATTTATATCTTTTGCAAATAAAATATCATAAATGTTTTCAAAAAATTTAATTTGATTTCTATTTGTTATTATTAAAGAATCTTTCTTGTTTTTCTCCTTTTCTTCATCACATAGTACATTTTTAAGAGCATTTAGTTTTAATTTATTATATTTGTTTATACAAAAATTAATGAAATTGTAATATTCGTAGTTATTTTTAAAAATATTTAAATTCATATTTTTCATAGCGTTTCTGTAGTCACTATTATAATCTGCTAATTTGTCAACTCTTGATAAATGATAATATAAACTTAATAATGAAGGACTGAATAAGTATTTATAAAAAAAATTAAAATTTATGCAATATGTTTTGGTATACATATCTATTACCCAATGTATGCCTTGTATATAATTCTCAACGATTTTTTTTTCTTCTTCATAATTTATTTTATTTTTATATTTTTCCTCATAAATTTTTGTCAGATATAATTTTAATCTCATATCTTCATTTTCATGATTTTTATTAAAAAGGAGATTACATTTTTCGTTAGATTTATTAAATTTCGTTTTATTTATTTTATTATTACTATTATGATATATTTCTTTGATTTGTGTTTCATTATTTGTTTTGTTGTTTTCAATCTTGTCATTTATTTTATTTTCCCTTATCTTTTCATATAAATTCTCTCTTTCCTCCTCTAAATAGGAATTATTATTTTTGATTGAATTTTTATAATTTATATTGTTTATGTTATTTGTTTCTTTTTCGTTACTATCAAAAGGCTTTAGATTAATAAACTCTATATATGAAGAAAAATTATCTTTTAAGAAATTATAAGCTGCTATGTGCATAGACTTTTTTTTTTTTTTTGAAGTAGCTGAATAGTAATACTTTTCATTATTTTTAAAATATATTATAGTACATTTATATAAATCTTTTTCATTAATAATTTCTATCTTTATATCATCTTTTTTAATTATATGTTTGCTTATTAATTCATTTAAGAAAGATAGTGGAAGATAATTATTTTCTTTAATATTTTTCATATATTTATTTGTGTTATTATTACCAGCATCTTCATTATTATAATTTAAAAAAAAATTAGAAAAGTTTATTATTTTTTCTACTTCATTTAAAAATTTTAAAAAGTTATTCTTATTTAACATACATTTTGTATTTAAGAAACCACTATATGTTTCTTCATTTTGTATTTTTTTTATTTTTTCTAGCATTCTAAAATAAGCTTCAAAAAAAATGCTAAAATTTCCTTCTTTAATTTTTGGTAGATAATCATTTCCTTTTAATATGAACAAAATTAACAAATCTCTTTTTATAAATTCAAAAGATTGAGGATATTTATTTAAAAATAAATTAATGAAAGTATTTAAATTATATAAAACCTTCATTTTTTTATTTTTTTTTTTTAAATTGTCTATTAATCCATCTTTATTATCCTTCATAAAATTTTTTTTTTCATATTCTATTAGATGATTTTCCTTCTTATTTTTATTATCACATATATTTATATTAAATGTCTGATATGTATATATAAATATATTATGAATATTTTTTAAAGCTAAACACTGAAGTAACAAATCTGCATCTGCACCAACTATAACAAATGATTCCTCTTCAACATTTTTATAATTTTTTTTATTATTTTTATCAAAAATATTATTTTCTCTTTGTATTTTACTTAAATCATTATTTTCATTATTCTTTTTTTCTTCTTCTTTTTTTTTAATATAAACATAATTATTTATCCAATTCATAAGTTTAAGTTCTCCCTCTCCTATTTCCTTATCAGTTGAAATGAAAAATTTTACATTTTCATATTTTTGAAGTGATGATAAATATTTTACAAAATTCACAAGAAAACAAGAAATTTTATTTATAAAAGTACTACCACATGTTATATCATTTATATATTTATCGTTTTCACAAAGGTATACATTTTCATTTTCTTGTGATTTCACTTTTGCTCTTCTTTTTATTTGTAATTTTAACTTTGAAAACGGGCAAATTCCATCAATAGCAAAAATAACATTCTTATTAGGAGGAAACTTTTTTAATACATTCTTTATTAAGATAGTTAGTTTAAAAAAATAATTATCAAAATTAGTAAATTTCACATTAGCTTTATGAAGGAGCTGATTTAAATCAAATAATAAATTATCTACTTCAAATATATTTTCTTTTTTTTTAATAGTATTTATTTTCAAATTTTTTTTTAAATTATTTATATCAAGTAAATTATTTTTATGAACAATTTTTACACAACTAGGAAAGTTGTTAATTAGCCATTTATGTAATCCTGGTATGCCACATTCAATTAATGATAAAAATAATAAAAGAAAAAATAAACACTTAAAATTTATATACTTGGGCATATCATTATATTATGTTTTCATAAAAAAAAAAAAAAATTATTTTATTCACATTTTTTCATTTACTTTATATTTTTACTTATTTTTTTATATAATTTATTTATTTCATCTTAGAATAAAATTGATTAACAAAACTATTAATTTTCTATGATACACTTATTGCATATATTTGTGATAATGTTTTATATTAATTTTTAATATAAAATTTTTTTTTCTTTTTTTTTTTTTTTTTTTTAAAACACATTATCATAGCTAAATAAATATTTTTTATAATTCTACATAAACATTTGTTTTTCTTTTTTTTTTTTCATTTAATTAAAATGTATATTAAAGATCACAAAAAAAACTTTTTATTATTTATAATTAAATTATTCCTTCAAAAAAAAAAAAAAAAAAAAAAAAAAAAAAAAAAAA
>NW_021628239.1:761663-762589 GCF_900005855.1 Plasmodium gallinaceum | reverse complement strand
TTTTTTTTTTTTTTTTTTTTTTTTTTTTTGAAGGAATAATTTAATTATAAATAATAAAAAGTTTTTTTTGTGATCTTTAATATACATTTTAATTAAATGAAAAAAAAAAAAGAAAAACAAATGTTTATGTAGAATTATAAAAAATATTTATTTAGCTATGATAATGTGTTTTAAAAAAAAAAAAAAAAAAAAAAAAAAAAAAGTTTCGAATTATAATGAAACTTTTAATATAAAAACAAATTTTTATAAATATATATTTAACAAATATCTTAAATATTTCTTCTTTTAATAAAATCTGTTAATTTTTAATATGTAATACTTAAAAGATGAAGTATTACTTTTTGTAACTAAAAGCATTAGAAATATCTTATTTTCAGTGGTCTACATTATCAAGAATATTTGATAATTATTTTATTTTATTTTATTTTATTTTATCTTATTTTAGATAATAGAAATTAATGGTATTATCTTTTCTCCTTTTATATTTACTCATCTGAAATTTTATCAGTTTATTATTTTTATTTAATAAAATTTAATAATGTAATCAACTTTTTTTTAAAACATGTAATTATTTATTTATTTCCCTATATTCTTAATTTTGTTTAAATAATTATATAAGACATACATCAAAAAGGAACCTTAAAATTACAATAAAATAAAAAAATTAATTTCATAAATAATACATAATATATATACATATATATATAAAATATGTATTAAATATAAACAGAAAAAAAAAAAAAAAAATAAAATAAAAAAAATAAAGAAACAAACTATATATCATTAATTTAATAATCCAGTCATTAATTCTGAGGAAAAAAAAATATTCACAAGTCTTGTAATACATATATATATATTTATCTTTTATAATAAATAATAAAACAACTTATCAATAACATACTAATATATAGTTAATGTATGTATAT
>NW_021628239.1:758348-761654 GCF_900005855.1 Plasmodium gallinaceum | reverse complement strand
AAATAAATCATTTGGATAATTATTTTTTTTTTTTCTTTTTTTTTTTTTTTCCTTCATTCTTTGAAGTTATTTTTTATTCTTTTTTTTTTATATATATATATTTCCATTAATAAATTTTATATAAATTTTAATAAAAAAAATATATTTAAACAGCGGCTTTAACCATATATTTTTGTCTTTCTTCCATTGAAATATATGGACTTGTTCCTATTTCATTTCCTTTGGTTTCTTTAACAAAAAATAATATGAACAAGAATGATATAATAGACATAATTGCAAAAATAATAAAAAGAACTGAAGGAGATTTTTTTATAATAACATCTGATGGAAATACAACAATAATTGCACACAACCAGTTTATTAAAGAAGCCAAACTTGCTGCACTATCTTTAATTTCGGATGGAAACATTTCATGTAAATAAATCCATAATACTGGTCCATATGAGACTGCAAAAGAAATAATCATAATAAATGTTGCAACTATAGAAAGTACTTTTACAAATTTTGCGTTTTTATCAATTTCGTTTGCTATTGCTGTTGGAAGATATGCAATAATAACACCAACACATCCCCATAATAATAAAGTTTTTCTTCCTAGCTTTTCAACAATATAAATGGCTGGGAATGTCATTAAGAAATTAACTGCTGTCATGATAACACTTAAAATAGTTATTAAATTATCATTTAAAAATTCTTTGTATAATTCATTAGAGTTGGCAACTAAAACATTAATACCTGTTAATTGTTGAAATCCTGATAAAATACAACCTAATAATATAACATATCTATAAGATGGTATTTTTAATGCGGCTAATAAAGATAAAGAATTTCTTTTTGCAGCTTCATTTTGTTCAATAGCATCTTGAATTGCTTTTAAAGGCTCATCAACATCTTCAGTTCCATATATTTTTTTTAAAATTTTTTTTGATTCTTCTACTTTTCCATGTTCAAATAAGTAGTAAGGAGTTTCTTCCTTAAAAAAAACAACTAATAAGAAAATACCAAATAATGACATAAAAGAAGGAAAAAGAAACATTAACCTCCACCATATTTTTTCAAAATCAGATAAGGGATCCTTTGACTTTGCATTAGGTCCACTACCTAAAGCTAATCCCAATAATACAGCGATAAAAATACCAAATGTAATAAATAATTGATGTAAAACACCATATGCACCTTTTTTATCTTTATGTGTCATTTCTGATATATACATAGGAACACTAACGGTAATTAAACCAACACCAAATCCACTTAGAAGACGTGCAAATAAGATTGTATGGAAATGATGAGTTATTGATGTTAATATACTTACAATAACGAAAAAATTATATATTACTAATAAAGAAAATCTTCTACCAAACTGTACTAAGTAACCGGAAAACCCACTACCAATAACTGCACCAATAAAAACTGATGCTAATAAAAAGGAACTCTGTATTGTGTTTGTATCACAATTTAATCTATCTGCACCTTTACACCATTCAAATTCTACAACTATAAAATTTTTTATAGTATTCAAAACACTAACTTGATATCCAAATATAAAAGATGCAATGCATGCAGATAATACATATTTAAATGAGGTGTTAAAAAATTTATCCTTTTTTTCTTTCACAATAGAACTTTCCATTGTATTATCTTGATCAGTTTTCATTTTATTCAAACGGTACTAATATAAATATATATATATATAAAATATATATTATAATGAAAAATATATATTTATAAAAATTTTCTTTTTTTTTTTCTTTTTTTTTTTTTTTTTATACTGCGTTATTTATACAACAGCATAACTTTTTATTAAATACTTAAAATTATTTAAAAAAATAAAAAACAATTAGTTTAATTTTTTAATTTAGATATCTACATTTAAAATAAGTAAAATTCTCTTAATTTTTTAAAAAATATTCTAACTATATTTTTTTTTTATTATACGTTTTTTTTTTTTTTTTTTTTTTTTNAGATATCTACATTTAAAATAAGTAAAATTCTCTTAATTTTTTAAAAAATATTCTAACTATATTTTTTTTTTATTATACGTTTTTTTTTTTTTTTTTTATATATAATTAATTTTTTTTTTTTTATTTTAATTTTTTTTTTTTTTTTTAATTAATTTTTTTTTTTTTTTTTTTCTTGAATCACTCGAAGTTTTCTAGAAGAGAATATTTACTTTTTATCTCATTAACATGCATGAATACTTTCTATTTTATTTTTAAATTTAATGTTTTTTTTCTCTTTTTTCTTTTTTTTTTTTTTTTTTTATAATAACAATTTTTCTGTTTCATAAAACACTTAATATGTGCCTAATTTAATTTTCTTACTAAAAACTTGTTAGTTTTAATTTTTTTTTAAAACATAATTTAATATTTCTGTTTTACTTTAAATTCGATTTTTACTATATCTAATTTTAATTTTATTGTAGTTCTGCTACCGTATTTCTCTTTATGTTATCCCAGCTAATAATTATCTATAATTTTTCTAAAAGATATTTTATTTATTGTATAAATTTTTAATATAAGCATCAGCTTATGTTAAATATATTCAAAAAAAAAAAAAAAAAAAAAAAATTAGAATGCAGTTTTAATAATTATATATTTTTTTTATAGGTAAACATGAATTTTTATATATAAGAAATATTTATATAAATACTTTTATACATTTCATTACAAAAATATTGTAAAATAATATAAACAATTTTAAAAAGGTATTTTTTATTTAAAAAAAAAAAAAAAAAAATTAATAATAATGGAAATCTTACAGTAATTTAGAGAATAAAATATATAAAAAGACAATATAATAAAAAGTAAAAATGTAAAAAAGTACAGGATTTTCCTTATAAAATATAAAATATATATATAATTATTTTTAAAATTTCAATTTATTGAATATTAATATATATCAATAATAAGTTTTTATTTTAAAAACTTATTTAATAAAAAAGCACGTGCTTTTAAAATATTTACTTTTTATTTTTTTTTTTTTTAATATTATTGGTAGCAATTAATTTATTTTATTAATATTTTTTTTTTAAAATACTATTATATTTGTATACTTTATTTGGATTTTTATAAAAGTTCATATATTGTTTTTTACTATATATACACTTCAATTCTAGATCTTTAAATAAAAAAAAAAAAAAAATAAAATAAGAGGTTTAATAAATAAGGTAAAAAATATATATTACGAATACTATTTTTAAGAAGAAATATAATAATAGACATATTTAATCCAAAAATATGTTATTCTTAATGTATTATTATTATTTTTTTTTTTTTTATTAAAAGAATAAAAAAAAAAAAAAAAAAA
>NW_021628239.1:755494-757348 GCF_900005855.1 Plasmodium gallinaceum | reverse complement strand
TATTTTTTTTTTTTTTTTTTTTTTTTTTTTTTTCCCAATACTTTTATATGTGCACACAAAAAAAAATAAATAAAAAAATATAAAAATTATACAAAATTTAAGTTATTCAAAAAAAATTATTAAAAAAGTATTTTGAGAATTTTCAAATAAAGAAATATTTAGAGTCTTATTAAAATAATTGAGGTTTTAAAATAAAAAAAAAAAAATACATAAAAAATGTTAGTCTTTTTATATTAATTTTTTGTTTCCCTTTTTTTTTTTTAAATTACTTGTATATTTCTAATAGTTATATATAAAAAAATATACTATATGAATTACTAATATGTAGTAACATTAAAATAATCAAATAAAATACTAATGAATAATATATTTTATTATCCTCTAACTTTTTGTTTTAGTTTAAACATATATTTATTGACACTATGTCAATTAGATAATGAAAATTTTTTACTTTTTTAAAAAAAATAGAAAAAAATAAATAAAAAGAAAATGAAAAGAAAATATAAAATAAAATGTCATAAAGAGTAAAAATCTTAGAAAAATTAAAAAAACTATCTAAACTAAAAATATAATATTTTAAAATAACATAATTAAGGATAATTTTATACCATTAATAATTTAAAGGTTTTTTTGTGATTATTGTTGATAGTTTTATTTGTTTTTAATAATTTTTAAATCATTCAATTTATCATTTGAAGATTGAGAAAAACCTAAATTAATATAATTATTACCAGAAAAACCTAAAATAATGCATTTAACAATATCGCCAATTTCATATTTGTGATTTAAATAATTAGTAATTACTCCTTTTTTACTTAAATTTAATTTAACGTAAATTTTTAAGTTACTACATGAAACAATCATACCTTCAATTATCATGCCTTTTTGTAATTTTTTTTCATTTTTTATATGAGAATTTAAAAATTGATAATTAATATATTTTTGACTATTATCTATTACGTAGTTGATTAAATCTATTTTATGTAAATCTAGGTTATATACTTTTTTTTTTTCTTCATTTAAATCTAATAAAATATTTTTTTTTTCATCAATATTATTTAATTTATCTATTAAAATTAACATAAGGGGTTTTAAATATAAAACATCTTGAATGGCATATTGAATTAATTCTTTTGAAATTGGTCTTTTTAAGTAAACTTTGGGATCTAAGGAGATAATTTTATGAAAATATATTTTATGATTATTATTTAAAAGTAAGCATTTGAATAATAAATCATCATAACTTATCTGATATAAATCTTTTTTCTTTTTTTTTAAAAATAAATTATATGCTACTTGGGTATCAAAAACATTATTTAAATTAATATTATATTGATTATATAATATAGAACAATCTTCTCTACAATCATGAGTAATTTTTATTATTTTTTCATTTTCTAGTATTTCTTTTAAATACATTATAAATAAATAAGTATTATCACACTTATATAAATCAAAAATATAAATGTTCTCTGTACATATTTGAATAATACTAATTATACCATGTTTTCCTATTTTATAACCTTCTACATCTAAACCAATAAAATTATATTTTTCATTTAAATTCTTTTTTATTTCATTTATATATTCTTTGCAATTTTTTGAATCATTTATATAAATTATATTTTTTTTTAAATTTTCAAAATAATGGATTATTTTATCATGTATTGATAAGTTTAAATAACCATATGAAATATTAGTTATTTTTCTTTTAAATATTTTATTTATATGATTGTTAAAAAATCTATACATCTTTTTTTATGAATCATTTTATTAACTCTATGGATAATTATACATTTATATAGATACACTTTTTTTTTTTTTTTTTTTTCTCCTTTATTTTATAATTAAAAT
>NW_021628239.1:749789-754494 GCF_900005855.1 Plasmodium gallinaceum | reverse complement strand
ATTTTTTTTTTTTTTTTTTTTTTTTTTTTTTTTTTTTTTTTTTTTTTTTGCTATTTTATTGAAGAAAAACTCAACAAAATTGTATATTATGTGTATAAATAAAAAATAATATAATATTTTAAATTTTTAATATTTTTAACTAGATACAATAAAAAATTATTTTTTTTGATATATTTTTTTAAATTCATTAAAATAATTATGAATTGTGAAAATATATTAAAAACAAATATTTTATATGCTAAATTTTTTTTTATAACCTTTATTTTTAATATATATATATATGTATACAATATAATTAAAATATTTAAAAATTTTTTATTATTTATATTTTTCATATAAATGAATTACTAAAATGAAAATTTTGAAAATTTTGAATTATGATTATAAACGTTTTAATAAGAAAAATATCTTTGGGAAACTTTTTAAAATAGAAGCCAATTCATTTAGTACAAAAAATAGTCATTTTAACAGTGAAAGTAAAAGAAATCTACCTTTTTAAATTTTATTTTATATATTTTTCTTTTATAAATTATAAAATTATATATATATATATATATGTATATCAATTTAAATAATTACGTATCATTTTATAATTCGTTTAATAGAAATAACTAATTTTTTTCTGTATGAGAAATATAAATTTTTATTTTTTTTTTTTATTTTTTTTTTTTTTCAGAATTATATAACTTCGGTTTTCAAAAGGTAAGTGAAGAAATAAAATCAAAATTGGTGCATAATTTATTTAGTAGTGTATCTAATAAATATGATGTTATGAATGATTTGATGAGTTTTCTTTTACACCGCTTATGGAAGAATGAGTTGGTAAAAGAATTAGATATATTTTTAAAATATTATAGTTATAATATACATGAAATATGCAAGAATAGAAAAACTTTTTTAAATGAAGAAATATTAACAGAAGATTTAACAAATAACAATTCAGATTACAATGAAAATGATCCAGAATCATTTGAGAAAAAAAAAAAATTGAACACTTTTTGTAGATGTAAAATATTAGATTTAGCTGGTGGTACAGGAGATATTGCCTTTAGAATACTAGAAAAATCCAAATATTATTTAAAACAAAATAATGAACATTTTTCTGATAATTTTTACCAAAAATATATACCAGATATAATCATATGTGATATAAATAGTGATATGATTAATGTAGGAATGAAAAAAGCAAAAGAATTAAATTATAATGATAATATAACCTGGTTAATTGAAAATGCAGAAAATTTAAAATCTATTGAAGATAATTCTATTGATATAATTACTTTATCATTCGGTATAAGAAATTTTACTAATATATCAACTGCCTTAAAAGAAATATATCGTGTTTTAAAACCAGGTGGTAGATTCTTATGTTTAGAATTTAGCAAAGTAAATTGTGATGCTTTAAATTTATTTTATAAATTTTATTTAAATAATTTTATTCCATTATTGGGTAAATTAGTTGCTAATAATAAAGATTCTTATAAATATTTAGCAGAAAGTATTCAAACATTTTTAACTCCGGATGAATTATCTCAATTAATTTATCAAAATAATTTTAAAAATATTTCTTATACTACTATGACAATGGGGATTGTTTCTATACATTCAGCCTATAAATTAAATTAAAATAAATTTATAAATATATAATTATTAATTTTTGAACATATATATAAAAAAAATTAATTATTAAAAAATATTTATAACATTAAATATCTTATAAATAGTTTGAATACCAAATTATTAACTTAAAATTGTAACATAAAAAAAAAAATTTTAAAATATTAATTTGCTATAATTTATAGAACATAAATATATATTAAAACATTCAAAAATATATATATTAGATTAAATATATTTAAAACTATTATATTGAAAAAAAAAAAAACATATATATATATATAAACAAAATTTAGCATTATTTTTTTTTTTTTTTTTTTTTTTAATTTTGATAATAAAGGTATGTAAATATAAAATTTTTTTTTTTTTTTAGTAATAATAATAAAATTAAATTATGTTTATTTTATTTTTTTTTTTTTTTTTCTCAGTATTTCTATTTTTATTTTGAATTATTTTTATTTTTTATATAATCTAAAAAACTTGTATATTGTAATGTATTAGAATATTCACTAAGAATATCATGAACAATTTCATTTTCAATAGTTTTATTTTGCAAAATTGTTTCATCTTTTATCTTTTTGTTTTTTTCCTTTCCTTTTCTAATTCTGCTTTCCTTTTCTTCAACCTTCTTTTTTGTTGGTTTTGTTTTTTGTTCTTTTTTTTTTTCCTTTTCTTTTTTTTTATCTTTTTCCTTTTCTTTTTCTTTATCTTTTTCCTTTTCTTTTTCTATTTCTTTTTTCTTTTCTTTTTCTTTTTCTTTTTCTTTTTCCTTTTCTTTTTCTTTTTTTTTTTTTTTCCTAATCTTTATAGATTTAAATTCTGAAGGAATTTCTTTTAAATATATATCATTGTTAGTAATAGATTTTTCATTTTCAATATTTCTCTCGTTTTGGGTTTTGTTTTTTTTAATATCACTCTTGTGATTTTTACTAATATTTTCTTTCATTTCTATATTTTTCTTTTTAAAATTACATTCATTTATTTTTATTTCTGTTTTTATTAATTCATTATTTTCATTTGTATTCATTTTTTTCAATAATTCATTATTTCCATTTATCTTTATTTCTTCTAGTAATTCATTATTTTCATTTGTATTCGTTTCTTTTATTAACTCACTCTTTTCATTTATATTTGTTTCTATTATTAATTCATTTTTGTCACTTATCTTTATTTCTTTTACTAATTCATCTTTTTCATTTATCTTTATATTTTCTAGTAATTTATCCTTTTCATTTGTATTCATTTCTTTTATTAATTCACTCTTTTCATTTATATTAGTTTCTATTATTAATTCATTTTCATTTTTTATTTCTATTTTTTCTACTAATTCATCTTTTTTATTTATATTTTTATCATCTACTAATTTAACTTTTTCACTTGTATTTGTTCCATTTATTAATTCAATCTTTTCATTTATATTTGTTTCTATTATTAATTCATTTTCATTTTTTATTTCTATTTTTTCTACTAATTTATCCTTTTCATTTGTATTCATTTCTTTTATTAATTCACTCTTTTCATTTATATTAGTTTCTATTATTAATTCATTTTCATTTTTTATTTCTATTTTTTCTACTAATTCATCTTTTTTATTTGTATTTATTTCTTCTTCTAATTCACCATTTTTATATATCTTTATATTATCTATTAGTTTATCCTTTTCATTTGTAATTATTTCTTCTAATAATTCATTATTTCCATTTATCTTTATTTCTTCTTCTAATTTGTCCTTTTTATTTAACTTTATTTCTTCTAGTAATTCATTGTCTTCATTTGTATTTATTTCTTTTAATAATTCATTACTTTTATTTACCTCTATTTCTTTTATTAATTCATTTTTTTCATTATTATTATTTTCATCTATTTTTTTTTTTAAATTTTTGTTTTTATATTCTTCATAATTATCACCCATTTTATTCTCATAACATTTTTTTGTTTCTTTATTTATTTTATTAAAGGATAATTTAAACTTCTTTCTATGGTAATTTTTATTGTTTCTGTAATTTTCATTCTTTTTATCATCAATAATATCCTTTAATATATTTTTATCTTCAGTTAATTCTATGTTATCCTTTTTACACTCTTTATCTATAAGACTTATATTTGTATGCTTATTTTTTTTCTTTTCATTTTTATTATCTTTTTTATTTTCTAAATTTTTATTTATCTTTTTTTCTTTTGTATCTTTATTTATCATTGTAATATTTAATTCTTCCTTTTCTATACAGTTATTTTTATCATACTTTTCCTTAATTTTCATTTTTCTTTCTTCTTTTTTAGAGAGGTTTGATAAATTATATTTATTGATTCTATTATTCTCAAAATTATTATTTTCTTCATTTTTAATATACTTGATTTTGTTCATACATAAATTCACATAATTTTCAACATTCAATTTTCCTAAATTAAAAGAAAAATTATGATTTCCTTTTTTTAAGTCAGTATTACAAAACTTTTTTCCTATTGTCTTAATTTTTTTTTTTTTTAAACATAATTTTATTTGTTTTGATGAGTCATAGTTAGTTAATTTTACTCTCTTTTTATTAATATTTAATGTGGAATTTTTATATTTTATATTTTTTAGTGGTAATAATTTCTTCTTTAATTCATTATCTTTATTTATCTTATTATTAATACTTTTATTTTTCAAGTAATATAACAATTTCCATTTATTTTTTTCATTAATTTTTTTATCATCATTTTTTCTTTTATTTGATTTTAAAGTACTTTCGACATTTATATTTTCCTGATTTCCATTTTGTGAAGATACAATTTTACTTTTAAAATCATTTATTTTGTATTCATAATTAAAATATTTTTTTTTTAAAAAATATTCATAGTCTAATAAAATAGATAATTTATTATAAAATTTTTTTTTATTACTGTTATATAATTCAATTTTTTTATCACACAAATAAATGATTCCATTTATTCTTTCAACTTCTTTTAAATAAAAATCGGTGTTATTATTCTTGAAATTTCTCATTTTTCTTTTTATTTTCAAATTATTTTTATTTTAATCTTTTTAGATTCTCCTTTTATTTGTAAATTGTTTACACTTTTTTTTTTTTTTTTTTTTTTTTTTTTG
>NW_021628239.1:745233-748789 GCF_900005855.1 Plasmodium gallinaceum | reverse complement strand
CATTTTTTTTTTTTTTTTTTTTTTCTTTTTTGGTATTTTTAGACAAATTAAAAAGTAATAAAAAAAATAAAAATATATATAAAAGTTCTAATTTAAAAAAAAAAATATAGACATTATTATATATATTAAAACATTAATTATAAAAAATGGTATATATTTAAATTGTGTTTTTTTATTAGTAATTTAAAATTTAAGACAATTTAGTAAGAATTATTTTATTTCATTACATAATAAAAAAAAAAAAAAAATAAAGAAATATATGTTTTTTCGTTGCAATAAGAAAAATACACATTATATTTTTTTTCTATTAAAATAATTTGTTAAAGTTTATGTAAATAATAATGAAAAACAAAATAATATTTATTGTTATTTTGTATAAGAACTAAAATAGGAATTATGTAGAAAATTTATAATTCTTTTTTTTTTTTTTTTCTCTAACTTTAAAATTTTATTAAAACTCTCAAAATAATACTTTTTTTTTTTTTTTTTTTTTTAAGTTTTATATAATTCTATTATAAAATTAAACTTCCCTAAAAAAAATAAGATAAAAAAGGAATAAACTTAAATCCTATTTGTTCAATTGCTTTTTTTTTTATTTTTAAATTTAATATTAAAAATAATATTTATTTAATGATTTTTCAATATTTAAAAGAATTAATGTTTGTTGATTCTTTTTATTTAATATGAATCTCTTTCAACACTTTTTGAATTTTTATTCTCACCTAAAACATGTTTTGATTCTATTTATCTAAAAATGTCTTTCCTTTTTTTTCTTCGAAGTTTATATTTTCTTTTTCTTTAATTGAAACTATTTTTTCTTTTATTTCATCTGAGTCTTTTTCTTTTTTTTTACTTGAACATATTTTTTCTTTCTTTTCATCTGAAACTATTCTTTCTTTTTTTTCAATTGAGTCTACTTTTTCTTTCTTTTCATCTGAGTCTATTTTTTCTTTTTTTTCAATTGAGTCTACTTTTTCTTTATTTGATACTATCTCTTCTTTTTTTTCATTTTCTTTATTTGAAACTACTTTTTCTTTTATTTCATCTAAATCTGCTTTTTCTTTTTTTTCAATTGTGTCTACTTTTTCTTTATTTGAAACTGTTTTTTCTTTTTTTTCATTGGATAATATTTTTTCTTCTTGATATAATCTGTTTGTTTCTCCTTTTTTATTTAAAATTATATCTTCTTTTGTAATGCATGAAATTATTATATTATTTTCTTTGTTATTTTCATAACCAGTTTCATTTTTGTTTTCATTTTCCAGTTTACTTTTATTTTTTAACATATGTTTTAACTTACATACATTTTTCTTTTTTTTCAGAAGATTATTTTTTTTTTCTTCAAAGGAATCACAAGAAAAATAGTTAATATTTTTTTTTACATGAACAATTTTATCTTTATCACTATTTATTTCTAAATTTTGACTTTTATTTTTTTCATTTTTACTGAAAATCTTTTTCCTTTCCTGTTGCTTCTTTCCATTATCTTTGTAATTACTTTTTTTGTAGTTTTCAATAATATCTTTTTCTTCCTTTTTTAGAATATCATCTTTTCTTAATTTTTTTTTCGTTAGTTTTTCTTCTATTTCTAATTTTTCTTCGTCAAATATAACTTTTTCATTTGGTCTAACAGTAACATTATTTAAATTTATTTTATTTAATTCAGGAGATTCTTTCATGTTATCTGTTTTTATATTATCTTTTCTTAGATTAATAAGTGTTTCATTTTTTTTATATAAGTTTTTTTTTTTGAATAAAATATCTAAGCTCTTTCTATTTTTGTGTTTTATTTCACTTTTATCACATGTAAAGAGTTCATAAACATTTTCATCTTCTTTCTTTTTTTTTTTTTTAATACTAACTGATGTAGGAAAATTGTCATAATAATTTATACAATTTTTAGGATAAGAAAAATTTTCATTATTTGAATATTTTAATTTTTTTATATTATCTTTCCACTTTTTAAATGGTTTTTTACAGTATACTGATATATATCTAGAATTATATTTCTTTAAATTTAGTTGTAACTTTTGACTTTTTTTTATTATATTTTGAATTAATTTATTATCCTTTTTGTTTAAAATATACTTTTTAAATATAGCATTATTTAAGTAATCTAAAAAAAAAAAAAAAAAAAAAAAAAAAAAAGAAAAAAAAAAAAATCTAACATTAAAATTAGAAGATACAGTAATTTAGTTGTATTAACCTTTATATAAAATTGAATTAGATAAAATATTTTTTTTATAATTTTTTTTTAAATCTATGAGAATAGAATTATTCTGATTTGAATTTATATTATAACTTTTCATATAATGTTCTTTACTTAATTGTCCTATATTTATATTATGTAAATATATTTTTTTCAACATGTTATTTTCTTCTTTATATTTTTTACATAATTTTTTGTAATATTTTTTTAAAATAATATATTTTTTAATTATTAAATTAATTTTTGTATATTGTTTTCTACTGATTTTATTTATTTTTTTTTCACAACTATCATGAGCTTTTGTTTTAATTATATCAGAAAGTTTTTTATTTTGATTAAATTCTTTAAAAAGGAAATCATTCAATGTGTGATATATTTTTTTAATTTCAATTAAAAATAATTTTAAGTTTAGTGATATTAACTCTTTTATTTCTTCATGTTCAATTTTTCTCATCAAATCATTTATATCTTTTGTTTTGTTAATTTCTTCAGTAATTTTTATATTTTGAAGAATATTTTTATTTAAATCACTCATATTTATTTTGTTGTGTTCTATAATGAAGTTTAAAATAGCAAAAAATTCAGAATCTTAAAAAAAAAAAAAAAAAAAAATTTTATTATAATTTAAATTATACATTCTACATTTATATAAATATACTTTTAAAATTATTATTGTCTTTTAATTTGTTCATGTAGTATTTATATCTTTCATCATGGTGGTCATCCTTATTTATAATTGTATCAAAATTATCTTTAAAAATAATAAGAAATTATAAAATTATAAAATAATAAGAAATTATAAAATTATAAAATAATAAAAAAAAAAAAAAAAAAAAATACATGCCTATAACTATTGAACTATATGTTTTTAGTTCCATTTCTACTTCAGATAAATCATTTATGTGAATAGTTTTATCACTTTTATTTTCATTTCGTTTCATTATTTCTAATTCTACATTAGAACTATTAGTCAATGTATTAATTGAATATTTATTTATTGCTTCACTTATTTTTGACGAGCAATTTTGCGATAAACAATCTCCTTTTAAATCTTTATTCATCTTTATTTTCATAAAAGAAAATATTTTAAAAAAAAAATATAGATTATTATTTACTTTATTTTCTATTTGTAATTATTTAAAATTTATAGAATAAAAGATTTAATATCCGTCATTAAACATATACTTAATTTTTTTGTAATTTTTTATTATTATTTTTATTGAATAGAAATATAGAAAAAAATAGGAAAGAAATTTTTTTTTTTTTTTTGTAATTCTAAAGCACCTTTTGTCTAATTTTCAATTAGTTCAGAAAAAAAAAAAAAAAAAAAAAAAAAAAAAAAAAAAA
>NW_021628239.1:740178-744233 GCF_900005855.1 Plasmodium gallinaceum | reverse complement strand
TAATTTTCAATTAGTTCAAAAAAAAAAAAAAAAAAAAAAAAAGATAAATAAGTAAACAATTCAAAAAATTATATTTTTTTTCCAAGAATATTATTTATATTTATTATATATATATATATGTATATATAAGAGTTTCTATAAATAATTTCTGATTTATTATTTATCTAAAAATTTTAAATTTTCTTCTTTTTTTTTTTTAGTTTAAAATCAAGAATTATTAAAAAAGATAATAAAAAAAAAAAAAAAAGTTTTCAAAATAAAATATTAGTTTATATAATTCCACTTCAATTCTATATTTTCTTCCTTATTTTTATTTATATTAGAAATACTAAGTAATTGTTTAAAGAATACATTTATTTTTAACTCATTAGAAAATAAGAAATATCCTACACATTTAGGTTTGTTTTTAAAATATTTACCAATATATTTTAATTCGTTTGATATTTGCCATTCTCCACTTATAAAATTTCCTTTACACCATTCTCCAAAATACTGAAAAAAAAAATAAAAAATATATACACATATATACATATATATATATTTAATATAAAGTATTATTTATTTTATTTATTTTTTATTTTTTTTTTTTTATAACATATTCTTTTGTTGAATAAAAATAATAAATTCCTTTTCCATTTTTTTTATTATTTATCCATTCTCCATAATAAAAATCACCATTAGGATATTTTTGAAAACCTATTCCTTTTTTCTTCCCATTCTCAAAATTTCCTTTTTTTTTTTTTTTAAAAATTACAAAATTTTATTCATTATTTAGCTATTTTCTTTTTCTTTTATTTTTATTATATTTTTCTCTTTTTATTTTATAATTACCATAATAAAATTCATTTTCGCTCTTGATCAATTTTCCTAGACCTGATTTTTTTCCATTTAAATAAAATCCTTCATATATACTTTTATTTGAATAATAATATTTTCCTTTTTTCTTTTCTCCATTTTCAAAAGTACCAACAAATTTGTCTCCGTTTTTATATTTTACATTTGCTTCACCTGTTTTTTTTTTTTATTTTTTTATTTTTTCAATTTTAAATATTATATATAATTTATACATTTAAACAAGATATACCTGAGTAATTTCGTTCAAAGCTTTTGCATACTTCCTTTTCTCCTAGAAATTCTATCATTCTTACTTTTTATAATTTTTCAAAACCCTATTCCTATACATATATATTATAAATAAGAATTCAATTTCTACCTTTTTTTTTATAAACTATTTTAAATAATTTATCTAATGTAAGAGTTATTTTGAAGTCTTATTTATTTTATCTATTTTTTTATTAAATATTTAAAAATATATATATAAATGTATACATATATATATATATATATATATATATATATATATATATATATATATATATATATAAAACGTTTTATTAATGTTTATATTTCTTAGATGTAATATTTTAAGTTAAAAATAATGTTAGTTATAAAATTCAAATAATATATTAAAATGAAAAAATATTATTTTTTCTTAATTTTTGAATATAAAAACTACCATATATATTCTTATAGAGAAAGAAAAAATAGGTTTATTTGTGTGTTCAAAAAAGTAAGTTTTATAACATTTTTTGTATTATTTTTATTTTTATTTTTCTTTTAATTTTTCTTCATTTTGTGTGCAATTAAAATATTTTTTATTATATAAAAAAAAAAAAAATAAATATTAGTGTTAAATGTTAATTAGCAAAAAGAGAGAATCAGAAAGACAATATAATTATTATTGATTTATTTAAAAGAAAAAAATGATATTGCATTAAAAATTATAAATTAATCAAAAATTATATTTTAATATATAAATAGAACATTATAAATATATTCATATAATTAAAATAAAATAGACAGTGTATTTTTATAGTATCATAATTCTAAATATAGAAAAATATAAATGATTATAAAACAAAAATAAAATAAATTTATTATATAGTATATTTTCTTGTTACCTATTTTATAATAAAAAAAAAAAAAAAATAAAATAATTAAGATGCTTATAAAAAATAAAGAAAAAGAGTCTAAATCTATAAAGAGTAATGAAGAAAATAAACAAAAAAAAAAAAAAGAAAAAATGAAAAGCACAATTAATATAATGGATAATAAATTAGCAGCAAAAAAAAGAATCAATCCAGTATATAAAAATAATAAAAATGAAACTTTTTCAGATAACAAAAAGCATTATCTTAATGATATTGATAAAACATTATTAAAAGAAGATATATCCTGTATTAGTTACGCTTATAAAAATTTAAATGAACAAAAATTTTCAAAAAAAAAAATAAAAAATATATCAGAAAATAACAAACTTCTTGAAGTTTTATCATTAGAAAATAAAAATAAAAAAAGTGACAATAATTATAATTTAGACAAAAATATTCATTCACTTATTTATGATACATTTATAAATAAAAATTTAAAAATAAACCCTCAAAATTTTTTTGAAAAAAGTGATATAAAAGAAAAAAAAAAAAAAAAAGCTACATTAAACTTTAAAAAACCAAATATTTTAAATTCTCTTGGAGTAAGTAGCAATTTTAATAATTACAAAAAAAAATTAGCAAATGATTCTAAAAAAAATTTAATTGCTAATAAAATAGAAAAAACTTATGTAGATAATTTTGCTGAAATTAATGAAACAAATGAACAGGAGAATTTAATACAAAATTTTGATGATATTTCATTAGAGAAAAAAACAAAAAAGGATAATAAAAATGCTTTTACACAAACTAATTTTTATTATGATGAAGAAGAGTTAAGATTTATTTCGAATTTCTTTGCTAAAAAAATTATTAACGAAGCATTTATCCAAATTACATATGAACAAAATTTGAATCAAATTGAAGAAAAATCCAAATTCATTAATTCAAATGATCAAGCTAATAAACAAATATTTACTCATTTAACTGATTGTCAACATAATAATTTAAATATAATGAAAGAGAAAAATAAAATTACAAAGTAAACTTTTTAAGAACATTATAAAATTTCATAATTTATCTCTATATCTAATCATTTAAATATTTATGTGCTATTTTATCTAATAAATATATTTCTTCATTTATTATAATAAATATTATTTTTTATTTTATTTATATTTTAGTTTTTTACAAATATTTAATAAAATAAATGTTTTTTCAATATCTCGTAATATAATAAATTGTTTAATGAATGAAAATATTGTATCTATAAAGGAGGTGAAAAAAAAAACTATATATATATATATATATATATAAGCTATTTTTGTAATAATATTTAATGTTATAAAATGTATTTTATTTTGTTTTTTATATATATTTTTTTTTTTTTTTTTTTTTTTTGTCCAAAAGAAAAATGAGTTAAAAAAAGCAGAAGAATTAGAATGGTTTAATAAAGTTACAAAACATTTATTAAAAAATACAGTAGCTTTTTTAGCAACAGAAAAAGTATAAAGAGAAAAAGAAATTATGTCTAAAATTGTATTTTATAATGTTTAATTTATAAACTTCTTTTTTTTTTTTTTTTCATAGATTGTATCATTTTTAACTGAAGAATTAATTGAAGATAGTCTACTAAATTTTTGTTTGTTTAATGAAGATGATATTTATAAAATTAATGAAAAATTAAACAATAAAAAAATTACTTCACATAAAAAAAAAAAAATAGAAAAAGGATACATTAATTTTTTACTTCTTAATGGTATAATTTATATAAATAATAGTATATGTTTTTTCATTTATAATTATTCTTTTTTAATTTTCTTTTTTTTTTTTTTTTTGTATTTTCAGAAAAAATAAAAATATATATACCAATAAAAGTAAAAGAAGATATGAATTTAGATGATATAATAAAAAAAATAAAAAATTTTATAAATAATAAATTAGGTTTTTTAAGAAAAGAATATAACTTAAATTTTATATTTATAAAAAACAAAGAAAATTATGTAATGGTTTGATAGCATAAAATTGCTTTAATATTTAATTTAAAAAAAAAAGATAAATCACCATACTTTATTATAATTTGAGAATTCCTTTTTTTTTTTTTTTTTTTTTTTTTTTTTTTTTTTT
>NW_021628239.1:739297-740169 GCF_900005855.1 Plasmodium gallinaceum | reverse complement strand
GAATTCCTTTTTTTTTTTTTTTTTTTTTATTCTTTTTATGATAGGATATAAAAGAATTATATTCTTGTGAATCAGAAGAATTTACAATTTATATAAAAAAAAAAAAAAAAAAAGTAACTACATAGAATTAATTAGGAGAAACAAGAAAAAAAAAAAAAAAAAAATAAAAGGTGTATATATATATGGTACTTTTATTGGTAATAATTAAGAAAATAATAAATTTTTAGTTTTACTTTTTTAAATAATCTATTTAAAAATTGTGTTTTAAAATATCTTTTCTGCTTATAAAGCTATACATAATAAAGGAATTATTTTATTTTATTATTTTTTTTTTTTTTATTAAAATAATTTTAAAAAATACAAAAATCATATTTAAAATTGTATTTGTAATTTTTAAAAGAATAATTCTCTTTTTTAAAATTAAACAAAAGGGAAATTTTTTAGTTAAAATTAAAATGCTTATAAAGAGGTGTAAAAAAAAAAAAAAAAAATAAATAAGAGACGTTTAATTACTACTATTTTTATATTAGTCGTTGCTTTTTATTAAGTTGGTTTAAAATTATTAATGGAATATATAAATGTTGTTCTTAACAATTTAAAAAATGATAATTTTTAAATATATAAGTTTCTTATAAAAGGAATATATAAATACTTATAAAAATATTTAGTAGAAATAATGTAAAACACATATATGAATATAAAATTTTAATAATATTTTTTTTTTTTAGTAATATTTTTTTTAATAAAAAAAAAAATTTAAATAAATTCATTATTTTTTATATTAAAGATATAAAAAAAAAAAAAAAAAAAAAAAAATTAAAATAAATTTATAAATAAAATTTTGTTTAAATGGCACAAAGTATAAAATTATA
>NW_021628239.1:729918-739289 GCF_900005855.1 Plasmodium gallinaceum | reverse complement strand
TTTTTTTTTTTTAGTAATATTTTTTTTAATAAAAAAAAAAATTTAAATAAATTCATTATTTTTTATATTAAAAATATAAAAAAAAAAAAAAAAAAAAAAAAATTAAAATAAATTTATAAATAAAATTTTGTTTAAATGGCACAAAGTATAAAATTATAAAATATATGAGATCCTTAAAATTAAAAATATATAGTAACCTATTATATATATATATATTTATTATAATGATAAAATATTGATGATGATATAATTTTTTTTTTTTTTTTTTTTTTTTTTCCCTTAAATATATATATTAATTAATTAAAATGAATTTGAATGAAGATAATATAATAACAAAAAAAATAAATTTATTAAGAAGTTTGAGTAAAAATAATAATGTAAAAAGAAATTTTTATAATTATAATAATTTATTAGAAGATATTGAAGAATGTGTTAAAAAACAAAATGGATATGAACTTAGTGCTATTTTAAAATTAACAAAATTACCTGTACCAATAAATGTAATAGATAATATGAATGAAAGTGATTTAAGAAAAAAAATAAAAAAAAACAATTTTTTAAAAAATTATGAGCAATTAATAATAGATCATTTTAATATAATAAAAATATTATGTAATAAAAATAATATTAATTGGGATGTATTATTAAGTAATAGTTGTAAATTTTTATCAACATTTATTGAAATTTATTGTGATAATTTATGGCTTTTACCATATTTATTATCAATTTGTTCTTTTTTAAATAATATAAGTACATTGGCTGATTTTTATAATAATAATAAAAATGATATTTTTAATGAATATAATGAAGATATAAATGAGAAAAATAAATATACCATTGAAGTTTTAAATTCAATTAGAGGTAAGATAGGAATAGTAAAAGGAGATGTTGAAAAACATGGGGGATTTGTTATATTAATGCTTCAATCTATTAAGTTATGCATGAAATTAAATAATATGCAAATAACTTCAAGTTTTTTAAAAATTATAAATTCAACAGATATTAACTATTCTTACATACCTAAATCTTTTATTGTTTTATTTAAAAATCAATTAGGAAAATTATATTTGCAAAAACTAGAATATGAAAAAGCGGAAAAAGAATTTATATGGGCATTTTCTAATTCTAAGAAAAGTCGCATAGAATTTAGAAAAAAAATTTTAGAATCCTTAATTTCTATACGTTTAAATAAAGGAATATACCCACCTAAAAAATTATTAGAAAAATATAAATTATATATATATATAGATATTGTTTATTCCATCAAAAGAGGAAATATTTTTTTATATAATAATGTTATGAAAAACTTTTCAAAATATTTTTTTGATAATGGTTTAAATGAATGTATTGAACAAATTCATTTTATCGTTAAGAGAAATTTAGTTAAAATAGTTGTTGAATGGTGGAATAACCTTATTAAAGATAATGCAAATAAAATATTTAAAGTACCTATTAATTTATTTCATCATATATTCATATGGGCAAAAATTACACAACATCATTATTATTTAGAAACTTTATGCATTATAACATCTCTTATTTTATTTCGTTATATAAATGCATACATTTCTTATGATAATAATATTTTAGTTTTAAGTAAAAATGACCCATTTCCATCTTTATCGCATTCAAATATTAGTAGATAGACAGAAGAAAAAAAAAAAAAAACTATATATAAAAAATAAATGTAAAAAAATAGGAAATAAAAAAAATTGAAAATCAGAAATATAATGTTAGATATAATTAACATTTTATAATGTAATTTGCAGATAATAAAGTAGAATTATATAAAAAAAAAAAATTTTTTTTTATTTTCTATATTTTGGATTTATTGTAATACGAAGCCATTAATTTTTTTTTTTTTTTTTTTATCATAAATGAATATTTATTATTATTTTAAAAATACATAAATTTATTTAAAACTAATTTTTTTTTTTTTTTTTTTTAAAAGTGCATAAAAAATTCTCCCAAATAAAAAAAAAAAAAAAAAATTAAAGCTTAAAAATAGTTGATTTAAAAGTTTAAAATTTACATTAATTTTTAATTTGTAAAAATAATATTATTTTATTAATAAGATACTATATGTATTTATTATTTTAAAAATAATATTCAAGTGTATTAATAATAATCTTTTATATATTTAATAGTTATATTTTATTTAATCTTTTTAAGAAACATACATTTTATAACTAATGAGATGTTCTAAAATAGAATTTAATGTATCATCATTTAATCTAATTAAAGAAGGAATAAAATATCTAGCTTCTAATATTGTTTTAGGTAACAAATTAACTAACATAGCTATTTCATATTCATGTAAATCTCCAATTCTTTCTAAATTTGTTCTAATATCTACAATTGAACTTCTATTTTTTATTGTAGCAAATTTATTTGCATAATCGAAAGAAGATTTGATTAATCTAATAAGAAATTTATATATAATATTTTGTTTTTATCAATGTTTTTTTTTTTTTTTTTTTTTTTTAATATATTTTTTATTTTTTTTTTTATTTTTTTTTATTTTACGCTTGAGCTTCTTCATTTCTTTTAGAAGTTAATCGAAGTTGATCACCCAAAATGAGTTGTAACTCACATAAATTCAAACACTTACAATTTTTAAATTCTTTTAAAAAAAAAAAAAAAATAAAATAAATAGTATTTGTGATTAAATCTCATAAAATATTTAAAAAAAAAAAAAAAAAAAATTACCAGGCCCAAGGTCTAAATTTTTTATATCTCCTTGCATATTGTTTGCCATGGATATAATAAAAAAAAAAAAAAAAAAAAAAAAAAAAAATACAAATAGAATATCTAGTTCATATTATTTAAAAAAAAGAAAAGAAAAAAAATATTTAACTAATTCATATTTATACATGTAAAAAAAATAATAATCAAAAATTTTAATAAATATATATATATATATAATAATATTTTGATGTTTATTAAAGAAAATTAAAAAAAAAAAAATATAAAATATAATTATATAAAACAAAAATTAAAAAAAAAAAGGATATTTTTCAATTAAAATAAATTACATAAAATTTTTTTTTAATTAAAAATATTTTTAAAAAATAAAAATAAAATATTATATTTTACACTTTTATCGTTTAAAGCAAAATGTAAATTTTTTTTTATAGTATCAAATTTTATACAAAAAAAAAAAATTAAAAATAAAATAATTATAGATATACATTAGATGAATTAAATTATTCAAAACAATTATATCAACATACTAAAGGTGAAAAAAATAATTTATATTGAAAATTCATTTTTTTTTTTTTTTTTTTTCAATATAAATATATATACAAGGAGAAAAAATTTAATATACTATTTAAATAAAATAGTCATATGTATATAATATCCGTTTTTATTAAAAAAAAAAATACAATTCATTAAAAAAAAAAAATGAAATAATTACAATAATATGAATAAATTTTGAAAAATTAATTTTAATAAAATTTGTAAAGCTTTTTTTTTTTTTTTTTTCTTCGTTTAAAATGTTTTTAAGTTAATATTTAAATTACATATAATTTTTTAATAAAAATAAAGAAATCCTATAAAAATATATAATTTTACATTTAATAAAAGGAATGAATTAAAAAACATAAATAAAATAAAACTGATTTTAATATTATTATAAAATAAAAATAAAATTTTAAGCAGTGGATGTAATAATAATATAAATAAAGGATATAATTATTTTACTAGTGTTAATTATATTAAACATGAAGAAAGAAATTTATTAATTCATTACAGAAAATTTGAAAAAGACCAAATAAAAGACACAATATTTTCCTTTCATCTTTAATAAAAAACAATTTTTAATAAAGGAAAAAAAAAAAAAAAAAAAAAGTTTTAAAATTAAATACGTTCCTTAAAATATCTATAAAGAAAAATATATTTGTGTATAATATAATCCTTCAAAATTTTACAAGTATTTTTTTTAAGGTCTCCTAAAAATTAAAACTTATTGAATATCATATATATTATAAAGAAAAAAAAAATAATCTTTAGAAATATGAGAAAATATATATTAAAAAATTTTAAAAAATATATGTATAAAGGAATTCTACGATTTTTTTCTTAAAATGCTTATGTAAAAGAAATAAAAATATGCATCCTTAAAGGCATACCACAAAAAAAAAAAAAAAAAAAAAAAAATTATAATCCTTTTTTAGTTTTTTATATATTGAATAATTTTTTTAAATATGAAGAAAAAATAAAAGATAATAATTAAGAATATTCGTATTTATTATTTACATATTATATATTATGCATATTTAATTTTTTTTTTTAACAAAACATTAAAATGAATTTAAAAAATTAAATAGTATTATTTTTATAGAGAAAAAAAAGAGACGTTAACTTTCAATATAAGAAATACAAGAAATAAAAAAATAAATTAAAAGAAAAAAAAAGGAAATTAAATATTGAAAAATATTTTTTTATATCACTTTTAAATTAGATAATACATAATAAAAAAAAAATAAATAAATAAATAAAAAATAATAAATAAATAAATAAAAATAATAAAAGAAATCAATTATAGAATTAAAATTTAAACAAATATTCATTACATGATAATAACTATATTTAAATAGTATTATTATATATAATTACATTTAATACATATATATATATATATATATATATATATATATATATATATATATATATATATATATATATATATATATATGATTTTTTATTTAAAATTTTGAAGATTTACCTATGAATATAATTAAATTTAAAAATATATTAATCATTTTTTGATATATATAAATATATACATATATATATATATATATATATATATGTATCTTCTAATAGAAAATATGATTAAAAAAAAGAATTAACACTTAATTTTGTTTTCTAAATAAAAAAGTAAGACAATTCAAGAATAAAAGAAAGTTTAATAACTTTTTTGAAAAAAAAAAAATTTAGATAATTAAGAAAGAACTCTGATTTTGTATCCATATATAATTTTACGTTTATTAATTATATTTTATTCATTTGTTGATAATAGAAAATGGGATTTGTAAAAGCAGAAGAATTTATAAATCATTACATGAGGGTAAATAAGGAAATTAAAGAATTATCAAATAGAAAAAATGAAGAATTTAAATTTAATATTTTCATTTTTTATTATAATAACATCGATTCTTTATGTACTGAACACATTTTACATTTTCATAAAAATTTGAAAAGAGATATTAATATATTTAGTTATGGTGTAGAAAAAAAAGAAGATATAATAAATTTTTTTAAAAAATATGATGATATATATGCAAAAAATAAAGAATATTATAGAGATTATTTTTTTCAAGTTATATTAATAGGAATTTGTTCTCATATAAATACCGATACAACAATTTATGAACATATTGAGAATTTTTTTAGTAAAATTTTAAGTAAAAATTATTTAGGTTATTTAAAATTTTTTGTTATAGATAATAAGAGACCTTTTAATGAAATCTTTGAAAATAGTGATAAGTGGGAATTAGTACTTTATGAAAATGAACTAAATGAAATAATAGAGATATATAATAATAACAAAAATAATAAAGAGAAAAATAATTCTTATTCAAATTTTTTTGATCATTATAAAATAGTAAAAGAAGAATATAAATGTTTATGCTTAATGATATATCCTTTTATACAATGTGTAAGTGAAGATGATTCATCAGCAACAATTTTTATTTCAAGTATTTCGTTAATATCATATTTAAAAACAGATCAGATAACTCATGAATATTACAATAAAGAAATAAAAAACTTACATAATGACTCATTAAATATTTCTAGTGGTCATTTTATGTGTTTTGAATCCGAAAGAGGATTACTACCAATGTTATCTTTTATTTCCTTAAATGAATCTCTAGAAATTGACGAAAGAATATATATATATGATCATAAAAATATTAAAAATACATTTAATCAAATTAGAACAATGTGTCATATTGAAATAAAAGAGTTTACGGGTAACTTTAGACAACTTGATTTAAGAAAACAAAACGAAATTTTAGTAAAATTAAAAAACTTCATAAAAATAATAAAACCAATGAATACATTAGGATGGAAGAGAAGAACATATGTTCTCTACAACAATGACAGTTTTTATTTTTTAATCATACTTATTTATATATATATAAATAGAGCTAAAAAAATGGATACATATCTTTATAACTGTTTAAAAACATCTGACTTTTTGCATAATATTTTTAAAGATAGATTAAAGCAATCTGAGATTTATGATAAACTAATTGAAAAACATCTACACAAAAATGCAGCAAATTATTTAAGTATATTAATTAAAAAAATTATTGAAAGTAATAAAAAATCCATTTCTATAACTCCTAATTTGAAAATTTTCTTAGACATATTTCAAACACCAAAAAATTCTTATTGTCATCCTTTTGAATTAAAATTTATATCTAATATGTTTTCATCATTTCAATCTTATTGTAATGATAAATATAAAACATATCACCTTATTGTTAGTCATATTATAGATTCAGATGATACAATTTTATATGGATTTACACCATTAAATAAAAAAGATTATTGGCCTTTAATTTTTTCAAAAATTGCATATACAAATTCAGAACAAATTATTTATGATGCATTAGTGGATGTTAATACAATCAAAATAAGAAAAAACGACTTTAAATTTATATTGGACGAAATAAAAGATGTATTTAGAAGAATGATTAAACATGATCATAAAAAAGAATTAGATGAAAATGTTAGTAGTGAAGAAGAATTTTTAGAAGAAGATGAAGATGATAGAGAAGAAGAACATTTTGAAGAAGGGCAAATAAATGAACTTAATGAAGAGAAAAATTCAGTAAGTGATGATGCAAATGAATAGCTCTATCCTTATACAAATTTTTAATTTTTATTTATTTTTTTTTTTGTTCTTTTTAATGCATACAAAAAAATATACATTTGAAAATTATTTTTTTGTTAAATATATATAAGATATGTACATATTTTTTTTTTTTTTTTTTAATAATTCATTTGGATATATACATATATATATATATATAGAGAGAATATTCCTTTGACAAGTGTGAATATAGTATTTATATTCCAAATTTTTTTCACAAATTCACATAATATTTAAAGTTAATCATTTTTAATTTATAGAAAATAAGAAAGTATATATTTATATAAATATATTTAATTATTTAACTGAATATATGTTTTCTATATTTTTCTTAATTTTTTTTTTTTTTTTTTTGTGTGTACATATACATGTCACATATTTTTTAAATGAAAATGCAATATAAAATATGCATGGTGCTTTATTTGTGAATTATAAAAAAAAATTTTTTTATTTTTAATATTTTAATTTGAAAATATAGTATATATTTTATAAAATAAAATAAATTTAAAAAAATGATCCAAAAAAAAAATTAATAAATTACATTTTTTAAAACAATTTAATACATAATTTTAAATATTGCACACGATTTTAATATATCAATATTTCTTTTTTTTTTTTATTTATTTTTATTCGTCTTTCTGCTTTTCATTTTTGTTAGAAAAGCATTATTTTAAGGTAAATATTTCTTTTATAAAAAATTATAAAAATAAAAATTATAATAAGAGGGATATCGTATTTTATTATGTTAAATGTAAAAAGAAAAAATAGAGTATAATAATCTACACGTTCTTTTATTCAAAGAAAAAAAAAATTTTTTGTTTTTTTTTTTTTTATACGTTATGAATAAATATTCATTCTAATATGTTATATATTTTCTTTGAGAAAAATTTTAAGATATTTTTAAATTTTTTCTTTTTCTACAATAATTCTTTTTTTTTTTTTTTTTATTTTAAATATACTTCTTATGTATATTTTATTTTTATTAAAATTTAATTATTTTTTTATTATTTAAAAATATATTTTTTATGTTTTTATTAATATTAAAATTATAAGCTCTTAGAACTAGCTTCGTATTTCTTATTATTAATTATTGTGAAAAAATATATTATAGAATATACATAAAAAAAAAAAAAAAAGTCATTTCATTTTTTCTTTAAATGAATATTTTTTTGTAAATTTGTTTCAAATAATAAATTTTCTTTAAGTGGAAAAATTTTATTTTAAATGAACCAAATTCTTAATAGTAACGCAACCATAATTTGTAAAAATATTCCTATTGATATCAATCGTTTTGAAATTACTGAAATATTTAGTAAATGTAATCGTTTTAAAATTAAAAGAAATTTAAAAAAAGTAAATGTAAAATTTTTTTTTTTTTTTTACTTTTAGATGGCCCATTATTAGGAGAAGGAATTTATTTTGGTAAAAAAAAAAGTGGTATGTTTTTTATAAAGTATGTGCATTTTAAAGATGCCATAAAAGCTTATGAAGTAAAGAAAAATATAAATTAAAAAAAAAAAAAAGTTTTGACTATATTTTTTAAATGTCTTTAAAAAAGTTTTTTATTTTCTTATATTATTTCTTTTTTTTTTTAACCTATTTAAAATTAGAGTCTAAAAAATAACAAAATATGTGAGCATGATTTTAAATTATCATTTAGTAAAAATGATGAGATAAAATACAAAGCTTTAAAAGGTATAATAAAATTTCACCTTTTTTTAATAAATATATATATATTTTTTTTTTTATAATTTCAAGATAATAAATATTTAAATTTTTACATTTATTCATATATTGTATACTGAAAATATACTTTTTTTAATAATATATATAAAAGAAAAATTGATGTATTTTAATGGGATATATTTTGTTTAATATACAAAATTGCATAATTAAAAAAGTACACAAGTATCTTTTTTATTAATTTTTTTTTTTTTTTTTTTTAAACATATAGGAAATAAAAAAGCTATTATAGAATTAAAAAATATTTATAATAAAAATGAAGAAAGTAAAACTAATAATGATATATCTATTGATATAATAAATGAATTAAATGAACAGAATAATGAATTATTAAAAAAAAAGAAGAAAGAAAAAGAAATTGAAAAAAAAAAAGATAAATCTTTTATTTTAAATTTACTGACAAAGACAGATGAAATACAAATAAATGAACAAGACATCAAGTATTCAAAATAAAAAAAAAAAATAAAAAATATTTCTATTCATTTTATTTTATAATCATTTTGTTTAACTCTTTTATATTTATATATTTTATTTTTTTTTTTTTTATTTTGCTTTTGTAGATTAAGGGAAGAATTAAAAAATTATATAAACCTAAATTGTTTATGCTCCTACGACTTTGATGAAAATAATAAATATGATAATTATTTAACACCTATATTTCCTAATTAATTTATAATTAAATATTAAAATAATTGTTCTTAAAAAAAAAAAAAAAAAAAAAAAAAAGAAAAAAAAAAAA
>NW_021628239.1:723236-728918 GCF_900005855.1 Plasmodium gallinaceum | reverse complement strand
TTAAAAAAAAAAAAAAAAAAAAAATAAAGGAAATAAATAAATGAAAATATTATTCTTTAAAGCACAATTTTCATATGGACATAAATTTAAAATAAAAAAAAAAAAAAATTAAAACAAAAAGAATATGTTTGTTCTATAAAAATTATTATAATTAAAAATGATCTGATTTTTATAATTTAATTTTTTTTTTTATTATACTTTTAAATAATTTTTGTTAATATTCGTTCATTAACACCGTCGGTTTTACCATTTGTTTGCTAATATTCTCTAAAAAAAAAAAAATATATATATATAAAATTATGTATTATTAGAATATTATTTGTTTTATATATTGTCATTATTAATACTATATTATTTTCTATTTTCGTTTATGAATATCAATTTAAATTTTTTAAAATAAAAAAAAAAGAGAGAAGAAAAAAAAAAAAAATGTTTACTTATCCATCTGTTATTCTCATCTTTATCCAGAGTAACAAATAAAATCTTCCTATTATTGTATCTAATATTAAATAAATGTATATTAGTTAGACCTAATTCATTTTCTATTAACTTTATTTTTCTAATATCTTCAATTGAAGTTAATTCAGTAAATTTATTAAGGTATAATATCTATGTATTACAAAAAAATAAAAAAAAACAATATATATATATATATATATATATATTTACAACAAGTATTTAAAGCATTAATTAGACAATCATTTATAAATTATAACAAAAAATACAAAATAAATGTCACATCTCTTTTTTTTTTTTTTTTCTTTGTTAAATAAAAATAAAAGAACTTTTTAATATGGATATTTATATTATTATTATTTTTTTTTTTTTTATATTACTTCTGTTGGTTTTTCACCTTGATAATATTGAGATTTAAAAGAGCAAATAAAATTTTTTGTTAATATGATATATCTTTTTCTCAATTTTTTTAAATATTTAGATTGCTTGAATACCCAACCTTCATTCACTATCTCCATATTTTAAAAAAATAAATAAAAATATACAAATATATGTAATATAATAGATCAACATAGAATTATTCTTTAAAAAAATAATTGTAATAATTTAGAAAATTATTGAGTAAACTCATTTAATATTTACTATTTATAATAAAATTTCCACTTATTAATAATAGAAAAAAACAAAACGAATAAAGAAAAAAATTTAAATTTAATAAAATATAGAAAATTTTAATTAAAAGATACACAGTGAAAGATGATACACTTAAGAATAATTAAGGGACTCTTATAAAATGATAAATTCAAAAATTTTGATACAAAAGAAAAAAAAAATAAAATAAAAATATACAAAATTATAATGTAAAATCGATAAAAAGGAAATTTTAAAATTTATACATATTTTTTATTTTTTAGAGTGTTTTCAGTCTAAATGAAAAAAAAAAAAAAAAAAATTAAACCAAGAAATCTATATCATAAAAATGTATAATTGTAAATTTTTAAGCATGAAATTTTTTAATACATATTTTTCCTTTTTTTTTTTTTTTTTTTACTACACATATTGAATATTATTTAAATTACACAAGAGGAATACATAAAGAAAATAAAAAAATACATATTTAAAAAAGCTATTAAGAATTAAATCTCCATTTTTTTGAAATTATATTTCTTTTTTCTTACTTAGTTTCCCTATGAATAAGAGAAATTTAAACTATAAATTTATTTAATGCACAAAATATTTTTTTGAACAGATTTATATTTTTTTTTTTTTTTTTTTTTTGCTTACCTAATTATTTTTAATTAAATATATATATATATATATATATATGATGAACATATAATTAAAACTACATTGTTTTGAATTTTCATTAAAATTAAAAAATATATATTTTAAATAAAATTGTAAAAGTGTATAAAAATATTTAAATAATATAAATAATAATGCAACGATGTAATTTTATTATGTAATTTTTTTTTATATTCTTGCATTTTTTATGTAATTTTTTACACTATAGCAAAAATATATATTTTAAATCACTTTAAATAAAATATATATATGAGAAATTATATAAGTTAAAAAGAAAAAAAATTGAACTCATAAATAATAGAACTCGTTTTACATAATAAATGATATGAAATATCCATACATATGATGATCAGGATATATATATTGTATTAAATACTATATGTACAAACTATATATATATTTAAATATATTTTTTTTTTTATTTAAAATTTAAAAAAACTAATAAAATAAGTAAATATGACTGCTGAAGATAAAAAAGTAAAATTTAATACATTTAAAATTTTATGATAATTTATACATTATATTTTTAATATAAGTATATACATTTTTTTTTATTCATTTGCATAAATAATTAATACTACTAATATTATATTTTATTTTTTGTAACGCATTAACAATACATCTTTTTTTCACTTTTTTATTAATATATAGGCTGTTTCAATTAAGGTCCCTGTAAAGGATGCAGATGATAAAAGAAGAAAATTAAATAATGCAAAAATTAAGAAAGAAGAGTTAAATGAAGAAGAAAAGAAAAAAAAGGAAGAATTAGAATTGTTAATTACAAGATTAAAAGATGATGATATAAATGTAGTAAATTTATCTATTAACCTTTTAAATAAAGAAATTATTGATACAAGTGGAATTTTGACCTCTTTGTTAGCATTAAAAGTTTTAAAAACACATTATAATACATTAATAGAAATACATAACGAAATGAAATTTGAAGAGTGTAAAAGAAAATTAAGTAATATGATAAGTGCCTTATCTACAACAATAGGTGATGAAAATAATATCGTAAAATATGTTATATCCGGAAATAAAAAAGATTTAATAAATTATGGCCATGAGTATATAAAGAATTTAATTACAAAATTATTAGTGGAGTACAAAAATATAAAAGAAGAAGAAGTAAGTGCAAATTCGAATGCTGCGACAAAAAATGTTACAATAAATCATATATATGAATTAGTAAATATTATTGTACCATATTGTTTTAGTCATAATACCGAATATGAAGCTATAGATTTATTAATAGAGGTAGATAAAATAAATGATATTTATTTATATGTTGATGAAAAATCTTGTGATAGATCTATATTGTATTTGCTAAATTTAACACACTATAGCTCTTCAACAGAGGAGTATTACAAATTAATGAATGTGATTTTAAATATATTAAAGAAGCATAAAAAACATATAGAATCTTTAAAAATATTATTAAGATTAAATAAAATTAATAATATTAAGGAATTGATATTTGAATGTGGGGATATTTTAATATGTAAGCAAATAGCTCTAATATGTGCAAGACATTGTGTTTATTTAGAATTTACTGAAGAAGAAATATCCAAATATCCAAATTTGAATTTAGCTGAGATATCTAATTTATCGTCAGGTGAACATTTATCATCAATTTTTTTAAAATTAGCTAAAGATTTAGATGTAGAAGAACCCAAATTACCAGAAGATGTTTATAAATCTCATTTAGAAGAAAAAAGAAATACAAGTGTATGGGATTCGGCAAAACAGAATTTATCTTCAACGTTTGTTAATGCATTTGTAAATGCTGCTTTTTGTAAAGATAAATTAATGACTATTAATTCCTCCTTATGGCTTTTTAAAAATAAGGAGTATGGTTTAATGAGTGCAACTGCATCAATGGGATTACTATTGCTATGGAATATAGATGAAGGATTATCTCAAATTGATAAATTTCAATATAGTAGTGATCAGTATGTAAAAGCGGGTGCTTTAATGGCATTTGGTTTAGCCTGTACTAATATAAAAAATGAATGTGATCCAGCGTATGCTTTATTATCTGAACATATAGATGCACAAAATGTAATGGAAAAAATAGGTGCTATTTTGGGTTTTGGTTATGCATATGCAGGTACCAACAGAGAAAATTTGTTAGATGTTTTAATTCCACCATTAGTCGATAATGGTTGTATTATTGAATGCAGTGTTTTTGCTGCTTTATCTTTAGGTTTAGTTTTTGTTGGTTCACAAAATAGAGAAATTGCTGAATATATCATTGATACCGTTTTAGAAAAAGAAAAGGTAAATAATTCTTTAGATTCACCAATAGCAAAGTTATATGCTGTTGCTTTAGGGCTCTTGTTTCTTTGTTCAAGAGAAAAGTGTGAAGCTACATTGTCTGCTTTGGAAATTATTAAACATCCCATTTCAAAATATATGATTGCAACAGTTGAAGGAATGGCTTTTGCTGGATCCAATGATGTTTTGAAAGTGCAAAAAATGTTACATGTTCTAGTTGAAAAAAGAAACGATAAAAAAAATAACAACGAAAACAAAGTTAGTACAGATAATAAAAACGCTAATGTGGATAATAAAAAAAATAACAGTAATAAAAATATAAAAAATAATGATACAAAAAATATAAACAATAATAATTATGTTGAAGATAATTTAGACCAGTGCGTAGCTATTTTAAATATTGCACTTATAGCTTTAACGGATGACATAAGTTCAGAAATGACAACACGAATTATTGATCACTTTTTACAATATTCTAATGTAAATCAAAAAAAAGCAGTTCCTTTAGCATTGGCATTATTATTTACATCATTTCCAAAACCAAATATTGTAGACATTTTATCTAAATTAACACATGATCAAGACCCTGATGTTGCATTGCATGCTATTATTTCGTTAGGATTTGTTGGTGCAGGAACAAATAATTCAAGAATAGCTATTTTGTTAAGGCAGTTATCTGCTTTTTATTGTAAAGATACCAATGCTATTTTTGTTGTAAGATTAGCTCAAGGTTTGTTATATATGGGGAAAGGATTATTAACTATTAATCCTTTGCATTCCAATCGTTCAATTATTAACCATGTTTCATTAGGATCCTTATTAATAACAATACATGCTTGTTTGCAACTTAAATCAACAATATTAGGAAAATATCATTATTTGCTTTATCATTTAGTACCTTGTATTTATCCAAGGATGCTTGTAACTGTTAATGAAAATTTAGAACCGTTACCAATATCTGTTCGTGTCGGTCAGGTAAAACATATAATTATATGCTCGAAAACGTAAAGAAAAATATTTCATGACATGTATTTTTATATAAATTCATGGCACTGTTCATAATTTTTTCAAAAGTTTTTTTTTTTTTTTTTTTTTCATTATTTATTTATGTAATTTATTTTTTTAAGGCTGTCGATGTTGTTGGACAAGCAGGAAAACCAAAAACAATTACAGGATTTCAAACCCACGTTACCCCAGTTTTATTATTACACACAGATAGAGCAGAAATAGCAACAGAAGAATGTAACAATTTTTATTATATATAGATATAAAATATATACAAAAAGATTAAATAATCACATTTTTAAAACGTTTTTTTTTTTTTTTTTTTTTTTTTTTCATTTTTAGATATACCCATTAACGATACTTTAGAAGGAATAGTTATTTTAAAAAAAGCTCCGAATTATGTTCCACCAGCAGTTAATTAATTCATATATGTTTTATTTATGAATAAATCATTGTATATATAACAAATAAATGTAGGTAAATTGATTTTAAAAGAATTTATAAATACAAATTTTTATAAGTCCTTTTTTACAACTTTATTTAAAAGAAAAAAAAAAAAAAAAAAAAAAAAAAAAAAATAAAATAAAAAAAAATTAAAAAAAAAAAAAAAAAAAAAAAAAAAAAAAAAAAAAAAAAAAA
>NW_021628239.1:690103-722236 GCF_900005855.1 Plasmodium gallinaceum | reverse complement strand
TGTATATATAACAAATAAATGTAGGTAAATTGATTTTAAAAGAATTTATAAATACAAATTTTTATAAGTCCTTTTTTACAACTTTATTTAAAAGAAAAAAAAAAAAAAAAAAAAAAAAAATCAACTATAATTAAAAAATGTGTTAAAATATAAATAAAAATTAAAATAAAGTAAAATAAAAAAATATAATATTAGTAATAGATAAATACACAAAACCAACATATAAATAAATATAAAAAAAAATAGAAAATAGAAAACTATGTCTTTTCATATTATTTATATTTTTATTTACTTCTATTTTTTTTTTTTACTTTTTCTTCTTTTTAAATAATCTAATGCTGTTGTCATTCTCTTTGATTTAATTATTCCTGCTGGATTAATATCAATCAAAGTTGATACATTCTTATCTAATTCCATATTTTCATTAAATTTCTTTTTATTTTTTTTATTTTCTCTAACTGTATCAATTAAATCATTTATATTTTTTCTCTTTCTTTCAATAATGGGAAAAAAATCTTCTATCTTTAATTGATAGCTTCTAATTTTTATATCGTATTTTTGCAAAATTGGGTTTAAAACGTTAAAAATTTTTTCTTTAGGAATATTAGTTGTTTTATTTAAAAAAATACAAATGTTATTTATATTAGGAAAATTCCACTGAAATTTTTTAATATCTGTACAAACTTTTGGATACTTAAAGCATTTATATACTTCTCTATCTGGAAAATTATTTGGAAATATCCAATTTAATTTATAATTTTTGTGTGTGTTTAGAAAAGTTTTTATTTCTTCACTATATTCATCTTCATTTATTTCTCTAAATGGGTTAGATACAATATCTTTTAACTTTTTTAAATCTTCAAAAGTAGGAAAAGCCTTAATTATTTCTAAAGCGTTAACAATACCTATTCCATGAACTCCAGTTGTATAATCACAACCACATAATAAAGATATGTTAATTAATTCTTCCTGATATAAACCCAATTTATCTTCTATTATTTTCTTTTCATACACTTCGACCGTTTTTTTTTTATTAAAAAAATTTTTAATTACTGTTTTTCCATTAAATACTAAAACGTCTGAATCATCACTTATAATTGCATCACAATAATTTTTATTATTTAAATATGAACATTGAGCTTCTGCCTCACACGGAGATTGAATATAAGGAATACCAAAAAAATCTAGAAGAATTTTTACATCATCATTCATTTCATCATTTATTTCTATGTTATTTTTTTTTAACCTTTTAAATTCCTTTATTAATTCTTCATTTTCTTTATTCGTTTTATTTATATAAGAATCAATAATTTTATTATCTTCTAAATATTCATAATAAGCATACTCATCATTTTTATCTTCTTTCAGTTTTTCCTTCTCTTCTACTTGCACACTAAATTTATCCATTATCTCTTTGTTATTTAGCAATTGTTCAAAAAAATTTTCCTTTTCAATTTTATTTAAGTCACATTTATTTAATAATATATTATTTATTTGTTGCTTACTCATAATTTTATTTATTTTACCCTTTTTTTTAATTTCATCAATATTGTTTTTATCTTCACTCTTCGATATATTCTTATCTTCCTTGTTCATTATATTTTCATTTTCGTTAATCAGTGTATTTTTATCCATATCTTTCATTATATTTTCATTTTCATTAATCAATATATTTTTATCTTCATCATGCAATGTATTCTTATATTCATCAATTAGTATATTTTTATCTTCATCATGCAATGTATTCTTATATTCATCAATTAGTATATTTTTATCTTTATTATTCAGTATGTTTTTATCTTCATTAATCAATATATTTTTATCTTCATTAATCAATATATTTTCATCTTCATTAATCAATATATTTTTATCTTCATAATTCAGTGTGTTCTCATCTTTATTAATCAATATATTTTCATCTTCATAATTCAGTGTGTTCTCATCTTTATTAATCAATATATTTTCATCTTCATTAATCAATATATTTTTATCTTCATTAATTAGTATATTTTTATCTTCATTAATCAATATATTTTTATCTTCATTAATTAGTATATTTTTATCTTCATTAATCAATATATTTTTATCTTCATTAATCAATATATTTTCATCTTCATTAATCAATATATTTTTATCTTCATTAATTAGTATATTTTTATCTTCATTAATCAATATATTTTTATCTTCATTAATCAATATATTTTCATCTTCATTAATCAATATATTTTTATCTTTATTAATCAGAATATTTTCATCTTCATAATTCAATGTATTTTTATATTCATAGGACGAAAAACAATTATCTATACTTCCCTCAATATTTTTATTTTTTTCTATATAAATTATATTATCATATAAAATTTCATTATTTAAAGATTCTTTTACTTGTATGTCTTTGTTCAATTCTTTTGGATTAATTATTTTAAATTCATTTTCTTTTGTTATGAAATTAATATCCTCTTTTATTCTTTGTTGATAATTAAAAGTATCATTTGTTTTTATATTTTTCATATTAATATGATTTTCGTTTTCCATAGTAAATTTTTCTTCTAATTCATTGGTTTTAATATATGTTTTATTATTAGTATAATAATCAGTATTAATGTTCTTTATTAATTCATTTGTGTCATTAATTTTTAGATTATTATAACCCTTTTTGTTGTATTCTTTGAATAGTTCAATATTGTTATTTGAATGTGTTTCCATATCTTTTTTAATATGTACTAACTCATTAATATCTTTTTTTTCCTCTACACTACAATTTTCAAAATCATCACTAGAAGAAAAATTACTTTTTTCATTTTCCTTTTGTTCTATCTTTTGCAATTTACTTTTTATTTTACCATTTTCATAATTTATTTTAGATTTTGTATTTTTATTTACAATTTTTTTTAAATCATCTTTTTCCCAATGAGAAGCATTATATTTTTTATTCAATTCATACTCATTACTTGATTCAATATAAATACATTCAATTTGTTCCTTATGATTTTCGTTTAATTTATCTATGCATTTCATATTACTTATATCTCTATTTGTATTATCATCATCTAAATCAAAAAAATCATCACCAAAAATTTGTTTATCATCCATTAATAAATCCTTTTTAAAATCATCCTCCATCTTTATGAACTTTTTTTTTTCTTCTTCAAATCTATTAACATCTTTATCCATTTTGTTGTTTTTTATTTCTACATTTTCATATGTGTCTTTATCATTATAATTATATTCTTTTATGTTATTACTTTTTTCTTTTACTTTTTCCTCATCTTCTTCTTCATTATTAATCATTAAATCATAAAGATTGTTTTTATTATTAAGATAACAGTTATTTAATATTTCATTTAAATATTTTTTTTTTTTTTTTTTTTTTTTTTTAATATCATTATAATCTCTAACATTTAAATTTTCCAAATTTTTTGATAACTCTTTGTTTATAATTAATTCTCCTTCTACATTTTGTATATTTTCTGCCATTTTAATTTTTAATTTTTCAATTTCAAAGTCAGTTTTAATCATCCTTACATATGTTTCTAACTGAACCTGTGAAAAAACATCCATATCATCTTTTGATTTTATTGCTTTTATTCTGTTATCAGCATACCACTCTTCTTTTATATCTTGCAAAATTTGATACTGTAATTTAATTGGTAACTTTTCAAAAACATCTTTATTTATTTCTTTAAATAAAGGAATTTTAATTTCTTCATTATTTATATAATAAACTTTATATTCATCTTTCCCATCTAAAAAAATATTAGAGCTTGTAATATTAGATGGTAATTCTAAAATATTTATATCTTTTCTATTTACTTCCATTCCATATAAGGTGTTACTTTCATTTTCCTTATCATTTTTTTTAGATGTACTATCCTTCTTATCTTCTAATAAAAAAAAATCATCATTAGATGATGGTATATATTCTATATCTTCCGAATTATTTTTTTTTTCATTTTTTGATACTAAGTTGTAATTATTTGATGAATTAAAATCATCTTTTAATAAAGCATCTTCTTTATACACATTGTTGTATTTTTCTCCTATATGTTGGTATTTTTGTGTATATTCTAAAATGTCTGTATTATAATTACTTATATCAATAATATCTACAGGTCTTCTCATAGATAAAAAACCTTTAAAATTTTGAGGAATGTTTTCATAGTATTTTTTTTTTGCAATATGCTTTTTTCTTACTATTTCTTCATTTATTTTATTATCAAGATTATTTATATCATTTTTTTTAATTGTAGATTTTTCTTCATCATCACCTATTGAATCGCTTTCATTATCATCTTCATCATTTATTATATATTCTTTGCTTATATCCTCACATTTATTATTGGTAATATATTTTTCCTTTTTATCATTATTTATTAATTCATTCTCATCTAATCCCTCATTTTTATTATTTTCATCACTAATAGTATTTGAATTTGTTATCATAAGCACTTTATTTTCAATTTTATCTAAATCATCATTACAAAAATTTAAAACATCCTTCATACTTATGGTTAGATTTCCAACTTTTTCTACTATATTACTTAGAGAATTATCATTATCAATTATGCCACAAGAGTCTAATGAATTATTTTTTAATCTATTAGAAACTTCTTTTTTATGTAATAAAACTCTTTTTTCATTGTCTTTTTTCTTATTGGAAATATTTTTTTTATTTTTTAAAGATTTTAATAGGGTTCTTTGATAATAATTATAAATAAGTTTTTCTGCTGTTTTTCTAAATTTCTCCTCGTAATTTCTCTTTTTTAGGTTTCTTTGAAATATAGTTTTTTTTTTTAATTCTGGAGGATTTCCATCAAAAATAAAAATAGGTCTAATGTTATAATAAAGTAATTTACATATTCTTAAAAAAAAGAAATACAAATGAGCTTTTTTTAAATTATCAGTTTTTATTTCGTTATTCATATTTTGTGAAAAATCTATCCATAAATCATTAAAAATACTCAAATTATCAAAAGAATTATTCTTAAGAACTTTTAAATTATTAGCATATGTCAATTCATATAACCATATACTTACATCTATTGCTATTCGTTTTCCTGTAAAAATTTCTGGATTTACACGAATTCCAGCTGGAGATACTATTGACCATAATCCTTTTACTCCCATCTTTCATATTTTTTTTTTTTTTTTTTTTTTATAATTATTATTTTTAAATATATCATTCTTATTATTTTTTTTTAAATAAATTTATATTTTATTTTTCAAATAATACACTTTTTAAAAGCCACATCATTTTCTTTTTTCTGTCTATTATAAATATCTTATTAATAAACTTTCATATCTCTTATCTATATACTTCTATATATATATATATATATTATAAATTTTTAATTATTAATGAATATATCATGTTTTTTTTCTCTTACTATAATATCATAAATAATTATAAAAAAAAAAAAATAAATTAACAGTATTTCAATTAAAGCTTTTAAAAATATGAAACAAAATAATTTATAAAAACATAACATTTCTCATAATTTCTTAAAATCTTAAATACAATTTGTGAATTATCAAATAAAAAAAAAGTTAAATGTCCTATACTACTTTCTTCATTTTTTTGAAATATAATAAAAAAAAAGTATATATAAAGAGAATGTATATTTATTTAAGTTTGTTAAAACGAAAAAATAAAAGTTTTAACTTTATTATATTTAAAACTCTTTATATGTTTAAGTAAATATTTTGTGTAATTTTTTTTTTTTTTTTCTTATTAAATTAATACTTTATTATAAAAAAAAAAAAAAAAAAAATTATGATAAATTTTAAAAAATTAAAAAATAGGTTGATATAAATTTTTATATACACATTAATATAACAGTTTAACTACTTTATTATTAATATCTATGTTTTTTGGATTTTTTAATTATATATATTTTTATTTATTTAATTTTTTAAAATAATTTTTACAGAATTTATCGTATTATAAATAGTTATAAAGAAGAATGTCATCTACTAACAAATAGATAATTATAAATATATATATTTATAAATATATTTCATATGCATTCTCAATACCTTCTTAAAATATGAATTTTTATGTATTTTAATTTTCACATTTTTTTTTATAACCATGATTTAATGAATATGTTTTTTTAATATATTTTATTAATTGAAGTAAATTTTTTTGTTTGTTAATACTTATATATTTGTTTTAATTTGTTCCAACAGGAAAATGAACACTTTTTATAGATTATATAAATTTAGCTTGTTTAAAAAAAAATGAATAAAAAGAAATTCAAAAGAATTTTCTTCATTTTTATTCATATTATTTGTTACTTTTCCATTTTAATTAATTCTATGAATAAAAGAAAAAATAACAAAAAAACAAATTTTAAAATAAAAAGATTAATTTTATTGAAGGAAAAAAAATTACACAAAATTAAATCAAACTTTATATTATATATAAAAAATTATGAATTAAGAAATAAAAAAAGAAAAAATAATTTAAATGATATTTTTAATCAACTATCAGGAAATAAAAATCATGAAAATTTAAATATTGAACATTACAATTTAACACCAAAATTAAAAAAAACCGTTCAGTTTTTCCAATCAATGCCTAATAATCCTTATTATAAGTTAGTATTCTAATATAATATATATTAAGAAAAAGAATTTATTTTTGTATAAATGTAATATAGTTTTACTTTTTTCATATTTGTATTAAAAAAAAAACTTATTTTTATTTTTAAAACAAAAAAAATTATCTAAAAATATTTTTTATGTATATTTATATTATATTCTACGTCAATGATTTTAATCTAACAAAACATTTCATTAAAATCTAAAATTAAAATATATATATATATATATATATATATATAGTTAGACTTACATCAACCTAAAACGTAAAATATCTACTTTACATGTATACACAATTATATTTGTTTTATGTTTTTTAATTATAAAGTAAAATATCCTTGCATTTTTATATATTATAAAAAAAACTTTTTTTAGAAGTCAACAAGTAATATTATTAGGTAAGAAATGTTCACCAATGCCATGTGAATTTAAAACTAGACAGAATCAAGTCTTGGTAAGGTGTAAAATAAAAAACTTTTTTTTTTTTTTTTTTTTTTTTTATTATTAATATTATTTGAATACAATATATATATATTTATTAGGGGTGTCAATCAACTGTTTATATATATCCAAATGTAGAATTAAATGAAAATAAGAAATCAATAGTATGGTTAGGAGATTCAGGTAAAATATAATTTATTTTTCTTTATTATATATTAGTTTTATATATATAAATAAATAATTCTATAATATAAATGAAAAAGTTTGCTTACACATATAAATAAAAATTTATAATTAATATTATTTTTGTTTCTTCTTTTACTGTGTTATAATATTCTGAATATTTTATATTAAAATATATACTTAATTATAGACGGATTACTAACAAAAGGAATTGTTTATATTTTAATTGATGGCTTAAGTGGATACTCACCTGAAGAAATCTTAAAAGTAAACCCAAACTTTATTACTTTAACAGGTATTTCTGAATTTTTAACAATGAGCAGAATAAATGGATATTTAAATATTATGAATAAAATAAAAATGTTTTCAACGAATATTTTAAAAAATATAGAAAAGTAATTTACAAATTTTTTTCTTTTTTTTTTTTGCATCTTTATTGTATATTCTCACTAAATAAAAAAAAATATATTTATTAATTAAGAATACTACATAATTTTTAAAAACCAATTTAAAATTTCTATCATTTTTTGTCATTATTATTTTTAAAAATCATTATGTTCAACTCTTAAGAATATCTTATTTGTAAATAACTATGATTATTAACAAAACATATTTAAGAAAAAAAAAAAAAAAAAAATAACTAAAATAAAATACCTAAATAATTTTATTATTTAAAAATACTATCATAAAATATTTTAAAAGTGAACCTATTTATATATATTTATAAAGTTTAAAAAAAACACTTAAATTTTTTTCTCTTCCAGTATTTCATTTTGGCTAGCTGAATGTTTATGAACAAAAAATTTTCCTTAAAAACATAAATAAATAAATAAATAAATAAATATATATATATATATATACTTTAAAATAATATTGTAATTTAATTGATGATATATTATATACATAAAATACAAAATAAAGAAGTAAATTTATATTTATATTATTTTTTTTCTTCTTTTTTTTCTAATATACTGTGCATTTTTTTTCGAAAAGAAAAATAGATAAGAATTAAAAAAAAAATCCTTAGCTGTGTGTTGACTTTATATATATTTATATATTATATTTAATTAAAATTGTAATTATCCATTAAATTAAGTTTTTACTTTTGAAGATTATTAATCATTCAAACTTTATGCATGTTTTACTAAAAATTATTAAAAGATTTTTATTCCTTAAAAAAAGCGTTGTAAAAAAGTTAAATTATTACTTTTTGTTATTTTTAAATGAAAATAATTGGAGTTTATAAAAAAACTCAATTCACTGAACTTTTGGAATTAAATTATTTTGGAAGTTCTGGAAAACATATATTTAATGAAATATTACTTAGATAATTATAACATTTGTAAATGAGGTTTTTTTATTTCCTTTGATTTTATGACTTTCAGTTGCATTAGTATTTTGTGCATATTTTTTTCTTTTTGCATTTTTCTTTTTTTTTTTTTTTTTAATAAGCTCTTAAATTTTTTTAATGATTTTAAATTAAATTATTCATATTAATACGTATATATATAATTATAAATGCATAAGCACCATCTACAACATTTTCGTATAATATTTTATTTATATAAATTTCCTATCTCATTTTCGTTTGTTTAAAATTTATAAATTTCTTTTTTCTTTTTTTTTTTTTTTTTTTTTTTTTTGTTTTAAAGTTTTTATGAAATTATAAGTTTCTTTTATGTAAATTTTTTTCTTTTTATATATATAGTTATTTTTAATAATTAAATTCCTAAGATTTATATATCTTTTAAATATCGGCCTTCATTTTTTCATAGTAATAACATTACACAGTAAATTTCATTATCTCCCGTCTTTTATATTTGTTTTTTTTTTTTTTTTTTTTGTTTTTTTTATGTTTGTTTAATTTTTTTTTTTTATGTTATAATTTTAAATGAAGTTTAATGAAACTTCCTATAATTTTATTCATAAAAAACATTTTAATGAAATGAAAATTACAACATTAGTGAATGTGTATTTAATATTTAAGAAATATGAGCAAGTAAACAGATAGAAAATTAAGAAGATTTAAATTTTTTTTCTATATTTATTTCATTTTATTTATTTATTTTTTTTTTTTTTTTCTTTCTTTTTTTTTTTGGTTTATCAATTGTCTTTCTATATTTTACAAAATATAAAAATTATAATCGTTAAAACTTTGACAATATAAATTATATATATATATATATATAATGAATATAGATCCATGTATTAAGGAAAAAGAAAATGAAGAAACTAATAATATATTATGTGAAGAAACGGAAACACTTGTTGATTCAGGAATATATGATAAAGCTTTAAAAGATGGCTTAAAAAAAAGAAGTTCCAGTCTAAAAAGAGATATAAAACATGATTTGGCATTTCACAAATCTTTAGCTGTAGTAAATATAGCTGCAGGTTTAGATGGATGTGATGATCAATTATTACCTGCAAGTTTCAGAGCTTTAGAAGCAGATTTAGATTTGCATCCTTCATTATTGGGATATATTACATTAGTTCAAACATTAATGCTAAGTTTATTTAGTCCTATTTGGGGATTTTTATCGGATAAATACTCAAGAAAATGGATGTTAGTATTTGGTACAGCTTTATGGGGAATAGCAACAATACTTCTAGCAAATATAAACGATTTTGCTCATATACTATTTTTTAGAGCAATAAATGGTTTAGCATTGGGAAGTATTGGTCCTATATCTCAAAGTATTTTAGCAGATGCAGCAAAAAATGAATCTTTAGGGTTATCATTTGGTCTAGTTCAATTATCATCTAGTACAGGTAGATTAATTGGTGGAGTTATAACAACAACAGTAGCATTAAAATATTTTGGAGGAATCAGAGGTTGGAGGTTATGTTTTATCGTTGTAGGAATATTAAGTATTCTTTTAAGTATAACGGTAGCACTATTTGTTGATGACGCACCTAGGCAGATTAGAAAAAAGGAAAAAGTGGAATATATAAATGATGATATAGATGCAGGAACAGGTGGTATAAGAATAATCAATAACAATAGTCATTCTTATATATTGTATAAAAATATTGTTGATATACTGAAGGATAGTTTATCGAAAAAAAGTATAATTATTATACTTTTAGAAGGTTTTACAGGCACTATACCATGGTTAGCATTAAGTTTTAATACTATGTTTTTTCAATACTGTGGATTAACCGATTTACAAGCAGCTGTGATAACAGGTTTCTTATTAGTTGGAGCTGCATTAGGAGGAGTAATTGGTGGACTTTTTGGGGATGTAATGCATGATATATCTAATGATCATGGAAGACCATTTCTTGGACAATTAGCAATGTTTGGTAGAGTACCATTAGTTATATTAACATATATTGTAATACCAAAAAGACAAGAAAGTTTTGAATTATTTGCTTTATCTTGTTTCTGTCTTGGAATGTCTTCTATCGCTGGAGTAGCCGTTAATAGACCTATTGTATCTGATATCATTAGACCAGATTATAGAGGAACTGTTTTTTCATTAACTATTGCTATTGAAGGAGTTGGATCATCTTTAATTGGTGCTCCCTTATTTGGTTATTTAGCTGAAAATGTATTTAATTATCAAAATAACAATTTACTAATTTCTGATATGTCTGAAGATTTAAGAAAGAATAATGCTGAAGCTCTTTCAAAAACTTTATTATACTTAACTTTAATACCATGGATATTGTCTTTTGTATTTTACAGTTTATTACATTTCACATATGGTAAAGAATATAGAAAAATGAATAAGATAATTGAGAATGAATATAAATATGATGATGAGGATGAAGAAACAGTTGCTGAAAAATTGGAAAAATAAATTCAGAAGATTATTCAAATATACAAATAAAAAATGAATTAACATAACAAATTTAAAATATTATTAAATAAATGTATATAATGAAAAAAAAAAAAAAAAAAAAAAAAAAAAAATTAATAAAAATATATATTAGTTTAAAATAATAAAAAAAAAAAAAAATAAATAAATAAAAGATTATAGAATAATTTATAGAACATATTCCATACGTATAAAAAAATTAAAATAAAATTTGGGAATAAATGTAAAATTAACGATTAATATGTTTAAAATTAAAATATTATTATTATCATTTATATTACAATAATTTTTTTTTTTTTTTTTTTTATTATTTACACTTTTATACTCAAATATCATTTTTAATTTGAAGCTTTTTATAATTACTATTATGATTATTTTTTATTCATTATCTAATTACTTTTTTAATTTTGCTTTATGTTTTTGTCTTTTTTTTTTTTTTCTTTTTTTTTTTTTTTTTTTNTTTTTTTTTTTTTTTTTTTTTTTTTTTTTTTTTTTTATAAGTTTCACCTTTTTTAATCTTTTCAATTTATCTTTATACTCTCTTTGTTATACTTTATTTTATTATTATTATGTTTTTTTTTTTACAATTCTCATTTATTTTATATATTAATTTATATGATAATTTTTACTGTTTATATTTTTGTTATACTTAAAAATCATTTTTTTTTTGAAAAGTTTTTGTATATTTTTCCATTTATATTTTTAAAATAATTATAAATATATATTTATATATATATATATATTTCTTTTAAATCAAAAAATTAGAATGAATTACATTTATTTAAAATAATTTATCAACATTCTTTTTTTTGTTATCTCTTAAAATGGTTTAATATATATATATATTAGCAGATGTATAATTAAAATTTCTGCAATAATATAATTACATATAAATTAATTGTCTAAATAAATATAGGTAAGAAAATAATTTTATGTTCACAATAAATCCTAGAATATATTTTTTTATTTTAAAAATTTAAGAAAAGCATTAGTCCTATTTTATATTAATGAAAAATGATGAAGTTTATCAAAAAGAAAAAAACATCTACATAATAATAACTTAAAAAGTATAATTAATAGTGTAGGTTTCTTATTTTTTTTTTTTATAATGTTTTAAAAATTCATATATTTACAGTATAAAAAATCTCAACTGTCCAAATAATTTAAAATATATACCTCTAATGTAATTTATATTTATTTTATCCTTTCTAAAGTAGTTGAATTTAGAAAAAAAAAAATTGTTATGGCAATTGAATATTATAGAAACCCAGCTATTATTTATGAAAATATTTCTATAAATTATTATTTAAAATTATTTAAATATATTCCTAATTTATCTTTTTAAAAAAAAAAATAGAGGTGAGAAAAATGAAAATAAATAAACTCTAATTTTATTTGGTTTTATACATTTTACATAGATTTTCATTATTATATTAAAAAAAATATTCTTTTATTCTTTTTTCTTTTTAATTATTATTTAACTAGTTTAATAAAAAATACAAGCAAAAAATGAAGGTTATGATTCCCTAATAACAAATAGAATAAATTTCAATATTTATGTGGAAGATTTAAAATTTTTTTTGAATATTTCTAAAAAGTAAAAAAAAAAAATATATCTAATAAAAGATATTTACGTTCTTTTATATTAATAACTTCTAAAATATTCAGATATATTATACACATTATTTTAAGTTTATTATTTTTTGTTCATGCACAATATTTTATCTATATTTTTAAACTATTTATAAAAAAAAAGTTAATATTTAACTAAGAATGACTATATTTAAAAAATATGTATTTATTATATATATATTTCTATTTTTCATAAAATAGTATATTTTTTAAATCTTAATATTATTTTACAAAGTAAAAATAAATGTTAAATTAAAAAGTTCTGTTAATTAGAATGTCTACACTATTTTTAAAATAATAAAAAATTTAAAATATGAACTATTATATAGACACTAATAAGAATATAGATATTAATAAATATATAAACAGAATGTGAATAATAATAAAAATGCAAATTGTATGATAAGCAATGTTAATGAATATGTAGATGAAAATTTTATTAAAGAATAAAAAAGTAAAGAATAACAAAACTAATATTATTAAAAGTATGACTTTATTTAATTGTAATATAAGTAAATATAAGTAGAAATATATATGAGAAAATTTTGAGGAATTATGATAAAATTATTAAATAAAAGCATAATATAAATTTTTTTGAGTTCGAAAATGTTTTGCTTATTATAACAAATATATAAAAATATCAAAACAATTTAAAAAAATGTAAAGGGTTTATTAACATTTTCTCGAAACATTCCATTACAATTCAAAGTGATATATTTTTTTTTTTGCTAACAAAATTCTGGTATACTTTATATATTTTTTATTCTCAACTCGTTTTAAAGATTTTTTTATAAAATTTAAAAATAAAAAAAAGTATTATCATTTTAATGTGCCTACCTAACTATAAATCATGTTGTTGATTTTATCGAAATTATCATTATTATTACTATATGAATTTAATGTCTTTATTACTTTATTTATTTATTATTTTTTTTTTTTTTATTTAAATACAATATAGGAATAAAATCTCACTTATTACCCTCAAACTGAATGAGTTGTATTGGAATATCAAATGAAGAAAAACATTCCTTAAGTAAAATTTCAGATAATAATAAAAAAAAAAAAAAAAAAAAAATTTATTTTTTTATTGATTATTTTTAGCGTAATATATTCATAAAGCTATCTTTTATTTTATAAATATATATAAAAACTAAAATCTACTAAGAAACAGTTTTATTATTAAAACTTAACCTTTAATTACAATATATATTTTTATATTTTTTTTTTTTTATAATTCATTTATCTAAATTTAATTTATATTATTTTAAAATAAGTAATAATATATTTTCATTTTATATTATAATTGTGTTTATATTATTATATATTATTCTCAAATAATAAAAAGTTAAAAAGTGTAAATATAAAAGCAGGAAAATTAACATCTAATATAATAAATATATAAAAGGTACAAATATATATGACTTCATAAAATATATTTTAAATTGTTCTTTATAAAAGAATATTATATAGATATGAATTTTTAAAACAAAAAAAGTTAATCACAATAAAAATTTAATAATATAAATGTTATTCAAACAACACTTTAATATTTTTACACTTTAAATAATTCTTTTTTAATAATTTTATATTTTTATTTATTTATTTATTTATTTTTTTTTTTTTAAAATATATAAAAGATCAACTAAAAATATATATATAATTAAAAAGGTTAATAATTATTACTAAAAATTAATATTTTAATTATTTAAATAAATTATGTATTATTTTAATTGTTGATAAGATTATATGAATTATAATCTATACATTATCATTAAGTAGTTTTTTAGATTTATTTAATTCATTGTTATAAAATATATAAAAATTGAATATTTCATTATAATTTAATTCATTGAAATTTGCAAAAATATTGTAAAAATACATATCTTCTTGACCGTTTTTTTCAAAGAAATCATTTGTTTCTTTCATTGTATTAAATAAATAATCATAAAAATTATTTTTCTTATTATTCGTATTTAATTCATCTTCATTTAATAATAAAGATTTGTTTAATTTTATTATATCTTCATTATTTTCAAAAATTGAAAAATTACTGGAATTTTTCTTTGCATATTTATTTAATATTTTTACACTTTTCTTAAAAATATTTTTACAATCATAAATAATAAATTCTTTAAATAATTTTACTATGTTATTTATATCGTTTGATTGGCAATAAATGCTTCTTCCTGTTATTATTTCAAATAAGAAATTAAAAATATTAATGTAGAAACTTAAATCAAGTTCATTTTCTATACATTTTATATGAAACCAAAAGTATAAACCAAATTTCTTTAATTTCCAGTTTTTCAAAACAATTCCTATAGCTTTAATTGTGTTTAATAAAAATATCTTTAGTTCAAATTTTGTTAAAATTATTTTTTTTTTATTATTTATGACTTTTTGAACTTCTGCATTTTGTTCTAAATGTAATAATTCTTTATATTCCTTTTCTATACATTTATTATTTTGAGAAAAATCCTTAAGGTCATATTTAGGTATTGCATTAATATATTTATTATTAATAATATTTTTCTTCTGTATTAAACTTTTTATTATTTTATAATTTTCATCGTTTAATTTTTTGTATGAATTATTATTCAAATCTTTTTTTCTCTTTGATATTTTTTTTATAGCATTTTTGTTATTATTTGCGTCTTTTAAATTTATACTACTTGAATATAATTCATTATTATTCTTATTATCTTTAATAAATATCATTTCTTTTTTAGTTATGAATTGATTTTTATTATTTTTATGGTCAACATCTATGTTTTTTAATTTATCAACTAAGTTGTTACTTAATATACTTGTATTTTTTAATTCATAATTATTTTTGTTTGCATCATTAACATTATTCATTTGAATAACACAATTCATTGAATCTTTTATGTCAACATTTTTTTTAGCTACAGAATTATTTTTCAAAAATTTTAATTTATCCTCATTTTTATTAATATGATTTATTTTATCTTGTTTAATTTGTGAGTTTTTTAAATTATTATGCGATTTTTCTAAAATATCTTTTGATATATTTGTGTTACTTCTTATTTTATCATTTTCTGTATTTTTATTGAATTTCATATTTAGAAAATACATATTATTATTTTCACAATTGAAATTATTCATATTATTTACAACAGTTAAATCATTCATATTACTTATATTATTTAAATTGTTTACACTTCTTATACTTTTAATTGTATTTATATTATTCATTGTTTCACTTTTATTATTTACTCTTCTAATTCTATTATTATCATTATATGTAAAATGTGAAAAGTTATCAATATTTCTAATGTTTTTCAAATTAATTATATCATTAATGCTTTTATTATTTTCATTAAAATAATTCATTAAATTTGAACTTTTATCATTAATTTTGTTATTATGTATAACGTCATTTTTAATATTTACATTAGTATTATAACTTTTATTTAAATTATTTAGATTATTGTTATTTAAATTATGTTTTATAATATTACTGTTTTTATTTATATAATTAATATTATTGGAAATATATTTATTATTAATATTATTTGAATATAAATTATGATTTACGAAATTTTCATTTTTATATGTTAATTCCATTGCATTTTCATATTTTTTAATTTTATCATCTATATTATTTTTAATATAATAATTTGTGTTGTATTCATTTTTTAAATTTACATTATTTAATTTTTTATTTACACAAAATGCAATATCAATATCATTTATATTCTTATTAATTTCATTTTCTTGATTAATGAAATTTTGAATATTATTGTTAGAATTATTATATAAGAAACTGTTATTATTATCTTGATAAATGTTTAACTCTTTTATATTATATTTATGAGTTATATTATTAATTGAAACATAATCACTATTTTGATTATTATTATTCTCCTCAATTTTATTTGTATTTTCTTCTAAAATATTAGTAGTATTAGAATAATTCTTTTCTTCATGTATTACAAATCTTTCTTTTTCATCACCCTTATTTTCAATATGGTAAATATTTGAAATTTCATCCGTCGTTGTAGATATAGAATCTGTAGTGATTATATCATATTTTCCTTTACAAAAATCTTTATTTTCCTTTATATCATCATTTTGTTTGATTTCCATAATATTTATTAAAAATTTATTATATTCATTGTCATCAAAATCTTTTACTTTTTTATAACTTTTAGGAATTTCTTTATCTATTTTCAATTTCACATTCATTTTACTTTCTTCAGTCATTTTTATCTTTTTTTAATATACATTTATATAATTATTTACTTTTTCATCCAATTTCCATATGATAAATAATCATAATTCATTATAAAAAATATAAAATAAAATTTTTTAATTTATAAAATTCATTAATTTCGTGTTATATATATATATATAAAAGGAAATGAATAAAAAAGAAGTGAAGATAAAAAAAAAAAAAAAAAAAAAAAAAAAAAAAAAAAAAAAAGAATAAGAAATTAATAAATACATACATTTATTTGTTTTAACATTATACATTTCTTAAAAATAAATCCTATAAAAATATAAAAACTTCTGAATCTTACATAGGACGAAGTTACTATATATTTTCCATTTATATAAAATTTTTATCTAATGAATATTTTTAAAACATTATTTTGTGTATATAACTAATAATTATTAATTAATTTAATATAAAAAAAAAATTATTATTTCCAATATTATTTTAATATTCTTTTTTTTTCTTCTTATTTTTTTTTATAATAAAATTCATTAAAGAAAAAATTCTTTAAATGAATATTTTATGCTTATTAGTATATATACCTTGATTCATTTTATTTGTATAAATATATATATATATATATATGTAAAATTAATTTTTCTTATAATTATTTAATATTTTCATAAAAATATAAAAAATAAAATTATTTAATAAAATTTGAAAAGTTTACTTTAGCATTTGAATTCATTATATATTTTTATCATTATGATAATATAAATAATTTTAAGAAATAAAATATACTTATGATATGATTAACCACATACATTTATTATGATGACAAAATACAATTATAATTAAATTTATAAAAGTAACATAATATAAAAATTTTTAACTGAAAAGTTAAAATAATTTAATAAAAAAAAAATTTTAAGGAATTTTTATATAAAAGAAACATATAAATAATTTTTAGTTTTATTTTTATTAATTTTTATATCTGTAAAATTTTAAAACCTCATAAAAAGTAAATAAAAATTGATAAATATTTTATCTCGCTACTTAACCATATTCCTATTATTTCTTTGTTTCACCTAGCATGTTTTCATAAATTTTATACTTTTTATGTCCACAATAATTTGAAGCTACAAATTTGAAGAAATTTTATATTTTTTTATTTTATCAAGTTTTATAAGGGAAATTATCATGAAATACTTATATATATAAAACAAAAAAAAAAAAAAAAAAAAAAAAAAGGTCATTAAAGATAAGAATGATTTACTTCTTTAAATTTTAAAAAAAATATATTATATAATAATAAAATTTAAAATTACAAAATTATACATTTTAAAAAAGAATAAGCAAAATAAATATAACAGAAAAACATCATAATAGGACATACGTATATATACATATACGTATGCATTTATAAATTTTAAAAAAAGTGAACAAAAATTAGTAACATAAAATATAGAATAAGAAGATTTTCATTTAATATTTTTAAACAAAAAAAAAGAAAAAAAAAAATTTAACAATTATCATATTTTTATTTTATATTAATTTTTTTTTTTTTTTTTTTATAAATATTTGTCATATAGTAAAATAGAATAATACAATACATGTAATATAAATACAGAACTTTCATAAAACAAAATTAAAATAAACATTATAATATAATTTGTATTAGAAAATTCAAATATAATAAATTCATTCAAAAATAAAAAATTTATATTGTAAAATTAAACAATTAATAATAAATAACTAATATATAATGATAAACTAGAAACATAATTATTTATATATTACAGATATGAATTTTAAAAAAAAAAACAGAATCATTTTACTAAATATAAAAGAAGAAAAAAAACTTTTAATTTTTTTTTATTATTTACTATTTGTGGCCTCTAAAATTATTTTTGAGAAAAGTAATACTTATATATATTCATTTGAATATATGATACCATTGTTTTCATAAATATAAATAAATTTTTTGACTTTAATATACTTTTAATAAATAAAAATTTCATTCTAGGAATTGTTTTGTTATCATTATTTTAGAGCGTCTTCATACAATTAAAAATTAATGGGTTGCAAAAACATTTTTTTTCATTATTGTCTTAATTTAATTAACTATGTACATTTTCTTAGTATAAAGGTAAATAAAAAGAAGAATAATCGTTTCTATATAAAAAAAATAAATAAAAAAGAAATCGATTTTTTTTTTTTTTTTTTTGTCTTTTTCTTTTTTTTTCTTTTCTTTCATTTAAATTTATCTTATTAATTTATATTATCTTGAAAATACATTCTTATATTTTAAAAATAAAAAATATTAAAATAATAAAAGAACATAATATCAAACAAAAAATATGAAAATTATAATATTTTCAATAAATGAATATTTTTAAGTTGCTCATATTTTTTATATTAATTATGAATATATAAGTTTGATAGAAATAATTTCTGTAAAGAAAAATATGAGGAGTAACTTTTTATTACTTTAATTCTTTTTCATATTATCTTTTTTTTTTTTTTTTTTTTGCATTTTTAAAAAAAATAATTTCAAAATAAATATAAATGTAATTACATATTATAAGTTTTACAAAAAATATAAAAATACAAAAACGTTTATAAACTTAGATATGTGTAAGTATAATTTATTATCAAATTCTTTTTTAACTAAAAGAAAAAGATAAAAATTTAGTATCATTGATAGTAATAAATATCATTTTTAATAAATAAACATATAATTTTTTAACACAATCGAATTTTAATAAAATAATTTTTAATAATTGATATAATAAAATATATATATATATATAATAGAATATACTGATAAATTAGTATGCTGATAAAAATTAAAAATACTAAAAATATATTATGAAAAATCTAAAACTATTTAAAAAATCATCTTTTTTGTAAATTCAATATAAATATAAAAAAATTCATTTTTGCTTAAAAAACTAATATTTCTTTTTTTTTTTTTCTATATAATTCATTCATTTAATTATAATAAAATACATATAAAAATAAAATTAAAGTAACATAAAAATGTGTAAAAAAGCAAAATATTACTATTTTAATATATTATTATATATGAGAAAAAAAGATAAGTATTAATATCAAATGAATTATCAAAAAAAAAAAAAAAAAAACAAAATAAAAAAAAATCTGTTTAAGCAAATAAAAATTAAATATACATATTAATTTTATTTAAAAAATAAAAAAAAAAAAAAAAATACAAAAAAAAAAAAGGTATATAATAATAAAATATAGAAATATTATTCCTTCCAATGATAGTTACATTTAACACAAATATAAAATATCGTGCTGGGTTCATCTGCTGATCTTATTTGTAAACTATAGAAATAAGCTTCATCATTTGTACATTTGGGGCAAACAGCTAAAAACATAAAAAAAAAATATATAAATATGGTTATTTATTTTCATTTTATCTTTTTATTATTTTTTACTTATTTTTAACCTTGTGTTTTAGACATATTTTTATTACTCATATCCACAGCATCTAAGGAAATTGTTTTATTATATTTTTGACAATCAAATTTATTATATATTTTGTTTTTTATTTTATATCTATAATTACATGATTTACAATAAAAATAAACGCCATTTTCAATATGAACTAAAACAATATTGTGACAATTAGGGCAAAAAAAAGCCATTTTTAAAATTATTTTTCTTTAAAATTATTATTTTTTAAAATTATTATTTTTAAATGAAGAATAAACAATAACAAAATAATACACTTTCGATATTCTTTTTATTAAACATTTAATTATTTATTGTTTTCAAAAAAATTTCATGTTCAATTTATTTTTTCCTGTATGTTTTTTTTATTAAACTGTGGTATTGTAATATTTTGTTATTATTGTGTTCTCTAAAAAAAAAAATAAAAACTTTATTTTTATCCATATAAAACTGATAAAATATTCTCTCCAACTCTTTTCTATCAAAACGGAATCTATTAACTATATGTATCATAGATTATTAAAGGAGTAAATGAATAAAGAAAATTCAATTAAATGATAAAAATTGTAATTGGAAAATTCTTTTAAATAATTCATCATTTCTTTTAAAAATTTTTTTCATTAAAATTATTTTTTTATTTGAAAAATATCTAATATTATGAATTTATTTAAAAATAATTTTTATTTTTTAAAATCTTTGTATGTGATATTAAACTTTTATCAATAGTATTGTTTATTTAATTTATTTATATAATAAATTTCCCATTTTTTTAAATCATTCCTTTATTAATATTAACAATTTTTTTTTTTTTTTTTTTTTTTTGTTTCTTTAATTTTCATTTAATATATCATTTTTCGAAATTCAATTTTATTTTTTGACTTTTCATAGGAAATATGTAAAAAATATAAAACTTATATTTATATATAAGTTATAACATCTGTTTAAAACAATGTTGAGTAAAAATAAATCTTATAATTTATAATTTTTTTAGATGAGTTATAAGAATTTAAAAAATATTTAATAAATTTCTTCTTTTTTTTTTTTTTTTTTTTATTTCCTGACAATGGAAAGTCTCATTAAAATAAAAAATATCTCTCCTATTGATGGTAGATATAAAAAACTTTGTGAAGAAATTTCCTCATATTTTTCAGAATATGCTTTAATAAAGTATAGAATAATTGTAGAAATAAAATGGTTGTTATTTTTAAATGAAAAGGAATTCTTTTTTAAGAAATTAAGCGAAAGTGCATTAAAATCATTGAATGAAATAAGTAATGTAATGGATGATGATATCTTAAGAGTGAAAAAAATTGAAGAAGAGACAAATCACGATGTGAAAGCTGTTGAATATTTTATAAAAGAGAAGATTAAATTATCAGAAAACCAGGAATTATTAAATATAAAGGAGTATGTTCATTATTTATGCACAAGTGAAGATATAAATAATATAACATATGGTATATGTATAAAATTATGTTTAAACGATATAATAATACCAAATATAAAAAAAATATTAGATAAATTAAATCAATTAGCAGTAGATTATGCTGATATTTCCTTACTGTCAAAAACACATGGACAACCAGCCTCATCAACTACCTTTGGAAAAGAAATGGCAAATTTTTTTTCAAGAATTTATAATCATTTAAATGTGTTAAAAAAAATAAAAATTTATGGGAAGTTTAATGGGGCTGTTGGGAACTTTAATTCTCATAAAATTGCTGATAAAAATGTTGATTGGATATCTAATATTAAATATTTTATTGAAAATTATTTTAATTTAAACTTTGGTTTATATTGTACTCAAATACAAGATCATGATTATATTTGCGAATTATGTGATGCATTAGCACGTATTAATTCAACACTTATTGATCTATGTGTTGATATGTGGTTATATATTTCTAATAATTTATTAAAACTAAAAATTGTTCAAAAGGAAATAGGAAGTAGTACAATGCCTCATAAAGTTAATCCTATTGATTTTGAAAATGCAGAAGGTAATTTACATTTAGCAAATTCTTTATTCAAATTATTTAGTACAAAGTTACCAATTAGTAGATTACAGAGAGATTTATCTGATTCTACAATTTTACGAAATATAGGTTCTTCATTTTCTTATACACTTATTGCATATAAATCATTACTAAAAGGGTTATCAAAAATTGATATAGAAGAAAAAGCTTTAAATAAAGAATTAAATGAAAACTGGTCAACCTTATCTGAACCTATACAAATTATAATGAAAAAGTATAATTTTCCTGATGCTTATGAAGAGTTAAAAAATTTTACAAGAGGAAAACATGTAAACAAAGAAACTATGCACGAATTTATAAAAACTAAATGCAACTTCTTACCAAAAAATGTTACTGATGAATTAATTAATTTAACTCCACATAGTTATATTGGATATGCAAATTACCTAGCTCAAAATGTTAAAGAACTTACAGAAAAAATGCAAAATACAAATATATAAAAAAAAATATACTTTACAAGAAGACAAAATTAAATGTAAATACATTTCTTTCAATATTTTTACAATTAAATATATAGTCTATTACAGAATATAATTCAAAAAAAAAAAAAAAAAAAAAAAAAAAAAAAAAAAATCCTCTATGTTTTTTGATATAAAAGGTTCTATTTTTTCCAAAATAATTATTTTTTTAACATTTACATATTTATGTATTTTAAATAAATACTAAATAAACTTTCTTTTATGTTAATTATTATATCAGATTCTTATTTTTAAACTTAATCTTATAATAAAGTATTACTTTATGTTTATTGATTACAATTATGTAAATATTGACTTACATTTTTACATAAGATATAAATATCTTCTTTTTTCTTATGTTTCCTTTATTTTGTTAATGTGTAAACTTTTCTATTCCTCAAAAGAAATCTTTTTTTTCTTTTTAATTTATGAGTTTTATTTACAATGATTTCATATTATATGTTTATTATCCTCTTTATCATCTTTTATCTTAATAATTATATTAAAGCAATCTTTCTCTATCAAATATTATAAAAAATATTCTGATTTATCAAAGGCATTATATTTTATATAAACCAAACATATTCTTCTATATATATATGAAAAGAAAACAAAGATTCTTTATTATCATCAAAAAGCAAAAATATTCCTATTAATCTAAAAGTCTTAATTTTGAAAATCGTAAAATATTATTTCGTGTGTATTTTTTTTGAATATTATAGTTTTTGAAATATGAGAACATATTTCTATATTTTATATAGATAAATTATATTTAAAAAAAAATATACAGATATAACATCATATTAAAGGATTAATAATTTTTTTATTAATATATGGGAGTAATAGTATCAATATTTAAATTTTTCATAAACATCGTGACAATTATGTATATTATTTTATTTTATTACACATCACTAAAAGAAAAAAATAATTTTGTTTAAAAATTTGCCTTTCCATAGTCTTATAAAAGGTGTTTCAATTATTAATAAAATTATTAAAGGATGATTTTTATCATAACAAAAAAAAAAAAAAAAAAAAAAAAATAATAAAAGTAAAAGATCCTCATATGTTAATATTATTATTTATTTTATTTTAATTGGCTATTATTACAAAAGATAAAAAAAAAAAAAAAAACAAAAAAAAAAAAAAGTATTTTTTTATTTTTAAATTAATTCTATAGTTTTTTGTTACAATTAAACAAAAAACTTCTAAATAATACAAGTTAAAAATAGAACAATTAAGATTAAAAAATGTCTAATATGTCAATGTTTCTAAATTCAAAAATCTAATACCACTTATTTAATTATTTACCTTTCTTAGACAAAGAACTTTTTAATACATATTACCATAAAATTAAAAAATATAAAAAAATAAAAAAATATTTAACATAGTAAAATATTTTTATTTGCAATGTGTTTCTTATATAAAATATGCATAAATGTAATTTTTATATTTAAAACTAACAAAAAAAAAAAAAGAAAAAACTTTACACAAGTAAAACTAATACAAAAATAGCAGTAGCAGATAATAATGAGAAAAACTTATTAATTGAAGCACCATTATCAGCTCTTCCTTCAACAGGTGGCTCTTCTTGTAATTCCTCCATATGTTCAAGACCTTCGTTTTCCCTACCTCCATCTGCTTGTTCATTGCGAGTTTGATCACATCCTTCTCCAGTACCTCTTCCATCATTACAATCTGTTTGTGTATTTGGTGGAGTGCCACCTTGATTATTGGTTCCTGCTTTAGCACCAGGTGTTCCTTCATTAGCTGTTCTACCTGCATCCCCAGATGCAGTTGCAGTTCCATCCCCAGCTCCAGTTGCTGTGTTGGCAGTTTGCTGTGGGGTAGCAGCTAAATGTCTATTTTTCACTAAAACATTATTATTAAAACTATTTGAATTCTCTTTAATATATTTTTTGAAACTCAGACTAAAAAATAGAAAAAAATTTACAATTGATACAATATTTAATATTTTCATTTCCTCAAAATATTTAAATTATAAAATATTTAAAATTAAAATAGTTTATATTAAAAATTTATCATATAATTAAAAATAAAAAAATTTATTAAATTTTGAAAAATTATATTTAAAATATATTATTTTTTGAAAAAAATAAAATAAATTAAAATAATTATTTTTCACATTATTTTATTTTATTTTTTTTTTTTCTCTGTTCTGATAAACTGCATTTTATCCAAATACATTATTATTTATTTAAAAAATTTACAAAAAAATCGGTGCAAATGAATAATAAAAATCATAAAAGCACATACTTTCCATAATAATATTCTAAAGAATATGTTAAATACATGCACCACAATTATATCACACAATAGTGCACGTTTTATTTCGATAAAAATAAAAAAAATTATATTCATAAAAATATAAATTCGAATAAAATTATATAGTTATTATAATTTTGCTCAGTGATCAATAAAAAATTAACTAGTAAAATTATCAAATTATTAATGTGCACAAAAAAAAAAATTCAAAGAAAAAAAAAAAAAAAATTAAAAAAATGCAATTATTCGATATTTTCTAATTTATCAATATATTATATGTCTTTATTTTTAATTTTTTTTTTTAATGCATTGTTAATAATTAATTGTTTAAAATTAATATTTTTTTAAAAAAAAAAAAAAAAAAAAAAGCTAATTTATTATTATCAAAGAAATAATAGTGTAAATAACTAATGAAAGAAGTGGTTTTAATGAAGATGATTGTGAAATTACACACTGATTTCCTACTAAATAACCCTCCTTACAAATGCATGCTATATTATTATTAGCAGTTGTTATACATATTTTATCATCACCACAACCTCCATTGTTATGTGTGCAAGATTTTTCATTTTCTTCTTCCATCTCCTTTAATTCATTCATATGAGATGCATTTTTTCCTAATTTATATTTTCTTAGACGATTAAAATTATCGAAATTATTGTATTCCGTACCTATGAAAAATAAAATATATAAATGACATATAAAGGAAAATAAAAATTTATTAAAAACTTTCAATTCTCTTTCTAAACGTTCTCTATATTAAACCATATTTATCTTTTATAAGATTTAATCAAATTTTTTTTTTAAAATGTGAATTAAATATTTCTATATTATATGCATTTTTATCTGTATTTTCTATTGATTTATCATGTAATTCATTACCATGACTATTTCTTGGTGTGTCTTCTTCGATTGTTCTTTCAATACGATCTTCTGAATGTACAGATGCATAATCATCTTCAATCACAGTTGGGGTTTCAACTAGTTCTGGACTTTCACCATCTAATTTCTCTTTATTAGTTGGATTTGTTAATTCATTATTTGAATCACCTGTTGAGGAATTTCCTTTACTATGCCCATCAACATCCGTTTGTACATGCTCTGAAACTTCTACTTCTTGTGTTTTGCTAACACTTGTAGCTGCATCACCAGTTTTTACTTCACCACCACTTTCTTCCTCAGTTTGTGGAGGTTTTACTTCTGTAGTTTGTTTGCTTAAATCTGAGGGGGGTGAAGGCACTTCAGGTGCTTTATCAGGTGCAATGGTTTGACTTTGTCCATTTTGATTTTCTTGCTTAGGTACACTAGTTTCAACTTTGGTTACTTGGCCAGAACTTCCATCGCCTTCATTACTAGGAGGTTTTGCATCAGCTGAAGGATTTGGGGAGCTTGCAGTAGGATCACTTGTATGCTCAGGTCCTTTAGGATCACTCTGGGTAGTTAACTGAGTTGTCTTCCCATTTGTGGCAGTTAAAGTTTGTTCACCTTGACTAACACCACTAGCATCAGGGGAAACTTGATCAGCTTGCTTTTCAGCTACATCAGTGGTGGGACTTCTATCTTTATTTTCTTCAACTGATCCTGTAGTTGTTTCATTCAAAAATCTATTGCAAACAAGATTGCTACCCTGATTTAAATTACTAAAAGAATTATTAGAAAAGTTTCTTAAATTTAAACTAAGAAAAGTAAAAAAATTAATAATCAATAGAATTCGCGTTGTAATCATTTTTTCTAATTCCTTTAAAAAATAATGAAAGAAACAAGTGAATTTATATAAATTTAATGTCAAAAGTTTAAAAATATAAATAAATTAAAACTTATTTTAATTTTTTTTCTATTATCATTAATAAAAAAAAAAAAAATAATTATTATTATTTTTTTTAATTATATGAATGAAATTAAATAAATCCTCAGATTCATTGAAGAAAACCCTTTACTGAAAAATTATCAAAAAATCTTAACCGAAAAGATCTGCACGCTTTATACAACTATTATATTAAACATAAAAATTACATAATAAACATATGTTGTTATATATTAAAGAATATACTTTTATCTAATTTTTCTTTAAATTTTAGATGAAAAAAAAAAAAAAAAAAAAAAATTTAATTTATAAAGAATTCCTATTGTTTCTTTTCTTTCTTTATTCATGGCTTAAAAAGGTTCTTAAAATTAATAATTTATTGCAATGCACCCTTCTTAATAATTAGAGTTACTCATTTAGCGTTATTAAATTAATTCAATAAAATAAATATTTTTAAAAAATTAAAAAAAAAAATTTCAACATTTCTTAGAAATATAAAGTTTGTACAATTATACACTCTAAATTTAAATATAGAAAATATTAATTTATTACAGATAAAGTAAGAAAAAAAAATAAACAAATAGAGAAAATTGAATTTAATGAAGATGATTCCGATATTTTCACACATTTATTATTCACTAATTTAAATCCCTCTGTACATATGCATTTCACTCTTCCACCTCCAAGAGATTCACATATTTGATCACTACTACAACCTCCATTGTTATCTGCGCATAGATCTTCATCTTCTTCTCCATCATCTTCACTAGCAGGGGAATCACCTTCTGATTCTGTATCTTTTTGTTGAAGAGTTATATCATCTCCTAAAAAAAAAAAAATGTATAAACATAAATATTTTTATCTGAAAATTTAATAATTAATACTTTCTATAATAAACACATTTTATCAGTATTATTTTTTAATTTAAATTTTTTCACTTTTTTTTTTTTTTTTATTCAAATGATTAACTTATCCAATTAGATATGAAATTGCTATTTGTATAATTTATTTTTATATACCTGAAGTTGCTTCAGATTCATTTTGACGTCTTTGTTTACCTTTCCTTCTTGGTTCAGTTGAACCTTTAGCACCACTTTTAGGTTCCGCAGGACTTGAAGAAGCAGGAACTTCTGCAGGTACAGCACCAGTAACTTTAACTGCACCCCCTGTACCAGAATCTGTACCTGAATCTGTACCTGAATCTGTACCAGAACCCGTATTTTGAACACTTGCAGTTCCAGCAGATCCATCGTTAGAACTACCTGCTGAAGTAGGTGACTGAGTTAAAAATCTTTTTAGTGTTAAGACATTATTATTACTTAAATCATTTGAAAAATTAATACTAGATTTTTCAAAATATAAGCTAAGAAAAATGAAAAAATTAGTTGCTGATAAAAATTTTATTATATTCATTTTATTCAATATTAGGAATTATAAATAGCAAAAAAATAATTGTTGTAAACAATATATTGTCGGAAAATTTTCAATACTAAAATATTTAGAAAAAAAATTTTATAACTAGAATTAAAAAAAGGAAATTCAAAGATACCTTTTTTTCAGTTTTTTTAAAACAATTTTATAATATATTTTATATCTAAATAATTTAAATAATAAAAAAAAAATATATTTTTTCTTTAGTTCTAATTTTGAACTTTTTGAGTTTATGAAAAAAATTGTTAATAGAAAATTTAAACAAAATATTTACAATTTAATTTTTTTTTTTTTTTTAAATAATATCATATAAAAAGATGTGAAAATAAATATTTGTTGTATTTCATGATTTACATACTATTTCAAAATTTTTATTCTAGTGTATATATTAACAAACTTAGATAATGATTTTTTATTAGTATTAATTTCCATAAAACTAAGAAAAACAAAGATCTCCCCTAAATTAACAAACTATCATTTTATTTTTCAATCATCAATTTATTTGAAATGCAATTATTTTATTTATTTTAGATTATATTTATTTTATTAAATATTTAAAGCACCACTGGTATTATTTTTAAAAAACATTTTGTTGTTAATAATTATTATAAAACGTTTATAAATTGTACATATCTATTAAATGAAAATTATAGAAATAACACAGTTAATAATGTACTTTATGCATGTTAATTTTCTCCAATTAGAATGAAGTAAATACAACAAAATATATAAATATTATAATAATATTATGATGCAGAAAATTATAAAAATCGTTACAATTAAATTTTTACTAATTAAAAAACTGCATTAACGTTATAAATAATTTGGTAAAATGCACCTATTTAAAAGTAAAAAAAAAAAAAAAAAAAATTTTTTTCTTTATTGTTTTATTTTTAACAAATATATTTGTTTGTGAAACTTTTAAAATATCTTGACTTTTAATATGTGTAACAACTCAAATGTTTTCCTTAATTATATATTTTATATTTAAAATAAAAGAAAATTATCTTTTAAAATTGATGTTAAAAAAAAAAAAAAAGTATATTAATAAACACGTAAGTATGTATGTGGAAAAAAGTTCAATTAAAATAATATCTCAATTATTAATAGTTGTCTTTTAATAACTTAAAACATTCATGAACACACACACTCCACACATCCAGTTTTATTACATTAACACATTTTACAAGAATAACATCTTTAATTATTATTTCTGAATAGTCTTTTGTAATTTACTCCACATACTTATGACTTTTAATTGGTTTATTCATTACATATTTTTGCATGTTTCTTAAGAATACTATGATAATTTTATGAATTTTATTTAACATCTGGAATTTTTTATAGAATAGAAAGATATACAAAAATGTGTTAGAAAAAGAAAAATTTTCTACAAAATAATTACTAACATGTTCTTGATATTTTTATTTGTTCATTTGTTAAACTATTTATATTATAAATATAAAAATATAATTCGTATCAAACAAATCGTCGTTATCTATTTTATTTTTTGCAAGAGGATTTTTGACTGTCGTTGTACGTTCATATTATTATTGATCATTTCATTTCTTTATCTTAATATTTAATGTTTACGTCTTTATTTTTTTTAATTTCATGTGTTTTTTTTATTTTAAATTATTATTATTATTTCCTTTTTACTGAATCGTTTTTTTTTTCTTCTTCTTCTTTTCATGAGAAGCAGCACCATTTGCATGACATTAAGTAGATACAATAAGATTTTTTTTTTTTTTTTTTTGTATTTTTTAATTATTTTGATTCTATGAATTTATTTTGCTATATTAAAAGCTAAACTGTATTCAATGATATTTCTATAACTACCATGACGTTGCAATTTACCATCGTATAACGTTTAGCAAATACTTAAGTCAATCATTAATTTTTTAATATTTTTGTCTTTCATAAATGTACTTGTATATTCTTTTAGGAATTATTTAATTTTCCTAAAGAATTATTAAGCAAAAAATTCTTCAAAATAAAATATCAAAAAAAAGAATATATTCAAAGCTCTTAAAATTTTTATTACGTTATTTTTTTTTTTAATTATTTTCTAATTATAAAATAAAAAAAAATAATATAAATTTCTTTTATTGAGTAAATTATATAATCCCCCCCCAAAAAAAAAAAAAAAAAATTAATAAGATATCTCTACATTCTAAAAAATAGAATTCTAAAATATATTAGAAAGGAAATGTATTAATTGAATAAGTATAAGTATCTTGTAAGTATATATTCCAAATAAGTATAAAAATTTATAAATAAAAATGTAAAATTAAGTATGTAACAATTCTATATAAATTAGGAAATACAGAAATAAATTATTATAAAATAGTATATATGTCTTATAAAAGTTAATTATGAAAAATAAAGAATTTTACTTATTAAACTAATAAATAAAATTGAAATTAAAATATTATTATAATAAATAAAATGTAAATGTAATAATTAAAATAAAAATTAAAAAATTTATTTATATAATAAAAAAAAAAAAATTTCTATATATTTATAGACTAACATAATATGAACTTTCGTATTTTTGATCTTTATAATATTTGTAATCAAAATTTTTTTTTCATATTTATACAGATTAATAGATACAACCATATAAAAAAAATTATGAACTTCTAAACTGTTTTAAAAAAGTCATTATATATTTTACCTTTTAAAATTATAATTTACACAACTCTATTTTCAAATTTTATTTTTATTTTATTATAAATATTTAATCTTTTTTAATTAGTTCATAAAAAATAAATCATTAAAAAGAATTATAACATTTTTAATATAATGTTTAATTTATATTTACTTTTTTTTTTTTTTTTTTCCTTCTTTTAGCTTAATTGTTTGTTATTTTTTTATATTATGTTATTTTTTCTTTCCTAAATGTTTCCTATTAATATTTTCTTTATATTGAAATTATTATTTTTTCTTTTTTTTTAATCTTCTATTTTTTATTAATTCCTCCTTGAATATCTATCATAAATTAATTGTAGTATAATATTTAAGAAAATTCTTACAACGTAATTAATATAATAAAATTATTTGCTTTTCTTTTTTTTTTTTTTTATGTTGACTTGTCTATATTTTCTATTATAAAAAAATATTCTCTTGTTTTTTTTTAAAACTCTTGAACTTTTAATTTTAATTTTTCTTTTAATTTATAATATCTAATATCTTTCTTATGTTTGTAAAAAATATTATTTTTTTATCTCACACTAATGAAATAAGTAAAAAAAATTACAATTATAATAAATTTATTATTTCTAAAAATCTCGAAGAAATACAAAGGATAAATATTCCATCTTAATGTTTATTAAAGTAAAAAATAAATTGTATATTTTGAAATTAAGATTTTAACTTATTTGTAATTATGAAAAAAAATTGAAAAATAAAATATTTATTGTAAAAAGTAATTTTAATAATACACATAAATACTCCAGTTGTAAAAAATTCCAGAACTAGAGAGACAACGTAATATTCTATTTAACCAATATATATTTTCTTATTCTATAATCATTCCTTCTTGATTTACAAAATAATTTCAAAAATCTAACTTTCAAAAAAAATGTAAGATCTAATTTTATTTTTTAACGTATAATGAAAAACAAAAAAAAAAAAAAAAAAAAATGAATAAAAGGTATGTCCTTATATTTATTAATATTAAAATAGCTATATGTTTTAATAAAACCTATATATATTTTTTTATATGTTTTGTTTAAAAAAAAAAGTTACATTTATAAAAAAAAAAAAAAAAAAA
>NW_021628239.1:681488-689103 GCF_900005855.1 Plasmodium gallinaceum | reverse complement strand
ATATGTTTTGTTTAAAAAAAAAAGTTACATTTATAAAAAAAAAAAAAAAAAAAGAAAACATAAATATACAAAATTTATTATATTCATATTAGAATTGATTTGAAATATGTTAGTATTAATAATTCTTTTTTTATAATTTAAATGTAGCTCTTTTATTTTTCTTTGTTTATATAATTTCATAATTTAATGTAATCTCTAAAGTCCTAAAGAAAAACAAATATGTTAATGAGTATGTACTTTTAATTTTACATTTGAAGTAAGAAATTTACTAAACATTTTTTTTAGATACATAAATCGTTTTTAAAAACTATTATTATATATTTTCAATGTAATATCTGTCGAAAAATTATAAATTAATTATGAATATTCATACAACATATATATTTTTATGAAAACAAATAAAGTAAAATGTATATTATAATTAAAAGCAAAATAAGAATATATTTAAATAAAGAGATTTATAACAATAATGTTTAATATATAAAATGTGGTTTTGTTCTTTAACTTTGTCTTATTTTTCTCAACATTAGAAATTTAACACATTTTTTCTGTAATGACTTACTTTTTTTTTTCTTCAATTTGATTTTATAAAAATTTTGATTGCTCTTAGAATTGAAATTTCATATATTTCCTTTATTATTTATGATTTAATTATTTTTTTAGAGAATATATTATCCATAAATATAAACATATTATTTTTATTAAAAAAACAGTATTTTACATTATCATACAAAAAAAAAAAAAAAAAGTAATTTATTATAATATTAATAAAAAAGAGTTTTTCTATAAAATAATTATCATAATTAAAAAAGTTATAAGCGTTACAAAGGATTTATAATTTTTTTTTTTTTTTCTAATTTTTGTTAATTATATATATATATATATATATATATATATAATGATGATAAGTTATATTAAAAATTATAGTAATTCTGTATCTTAACTTTATGAAGTGGTAATATAATTATTTATCCTTTTATTTTTTTTTTTGTTTGCAGTCTTTTACTAATAATAAAGGAGAATTTTTAAAATTAATCTTTGGTTTAATTAAAAAGAGATAAATGGAAAATAAAAAAAGATATATTTTCATTTTTAAAATGAGAATTTCTTTTTTTTAATAAAAAAAATATAAAAAATGTATTTTTAATGTAACATTATTCATTTATTAATTTCATATATAATTGTATGTTAACACAAAATGAAAAATAAAAACTATAAAAAGACATATAATATGAACAGTTCATAATTATTTCATTAATTTTTTTTTTTTTAAAGGCTTGTAAATAGTGTAAACTGTTACAATATTTCTGTGAAATAAAAAAAAAACATATTATATGAAAGCGTAATAAAATATGATTTATAAAATGAACATGAAATAAAAAAAAAAAAATAAATAAAATAAAATAATTTCTCAAGTACAAATTTTATTTTTATACTAAAATTAGAGGTTAAAATTAACATTTTAATTTTTATATTGAGAAAAATAAATGTTAGAAAAAATTTAAGCGTAAAGCAACACTATATTACAAAAAAAAAAAAAAAAAATTGTTATTTAACTTAAATGTTTTTCGTGATTTTTTTTTAAATTCTTGAATTTTAATTATTCTTCCCATGTTATATTTTTTTTTTGAATTTATATAAACTAAGATTTTTGTTTTATGTTCAATAGCTCTACATAAATTATGCTTACTTTTTTTAGTAATAAGGTTAAATTTAAAAAATTTTTGAAAAAGGAAAAGTCAAATTATTATTATTAATTGTGGAGCACATATTTTAAAATATTTAGGTTACTATAACCATATTAATTTTTTTTTTTTTTTGTTTATAAATATGTATATATAAATGTACACATATAATTATTTTTATTTATATTTTTATTATGAAAATAGTTTTTTCTTATAATAAAAAAAGATAATTACTTTAATTAGTAGGAATCTTGAAAAAAAAAAAAACCTATAAAATATATTAAATATTTTTTTTTTCCGTATAATCAAATTAGTTTGCTTAAATATTATACAACACATTTCATGAAAATATGTGAAATACATTTTTAAATTACCATATGAAAAATTAACAGGAAAATTGATTTAGTGTTAAAATCATGAAGTTCATTTTATATAGATAAAAATTTCCATTATGATAATATATATTATTTTTAAATGATGAAAAAAATGACCATTTTTTTTTTTTAAGATATAATATGTTTTTTACTTCATTATATATATATTTATATATATTATTATAAATTTTAAAAATTCTATCCCGTTTACCGCTTTCTCTTTACATATTTACTTTTTTTTCGATAATTATTTACTCTAACCTTTTATTGTGTTTTTTTTTTTTTTTTTTTTACGTATTTTTTTTTATTAGTGTGTGTGTGTGTATATATATATGTGTGTGCGTGTATATGTGTGTGTGCGTGTGGATGAACTTTCATATATACATATTTAAATTTATAAATTTATATACTTTTATAAATTTTAAAGCTTTCGATATATGAGTTTATTCTATTGACCCATTTTAAAAAAAATGAGTAATGATAAATGGGATAAAATATATGTCTATAATCACGGAAGTATAAATAAATCATTTAAGAATAACAGCTATAATTATCATAACAAAAACGTAATTGACTTAAAAATAAAAGAAAAAAGTGACCTATATACAAATCCATTATTTCAAAATACCAAAGATAAAAACGAAATGGTTAATATAAAGAAAAATGAAGTAAAAAATGGAGTAGGTGAAATAAATAAAGATAATGAATTTCATTTAAAAAAATTATATACAAATCAATTAATTGAATTAAAAAAAATAGATTCATATATGATCAATAGCTCAAATAAAGGAACTACAAACAAAATTGAATTATTTCCTACAATGAAATTTAATGATTATAAAATAAAAAATAATGAAACATTAGACGTAAATAACAAAATTGATCCAGTATATTCCTGTTCTTTAAAAAAGAATAATGTAAGTTTAGATAAAAATTCAGAGAAATGTTTTTCTACCCATGAAAATTTATTCAATGACGTAAATTTTGCTAATTATTCATGCATAGTAAAAAGTAATAATGCAAATATTTTATTACCAGATAATATACTATGCTTAAGTGGTATAAAAAACGAGAATAATAGTAATTTGAATTTTAACAATAATGAAAAAATTTATAATTTTATTAAAAATACAAATGATATAAAGGTACATAAAACAGAAAATAACAATTTGAGAAACTCAATTATTAATAAAGATAATGAGTTATTTACAGCCAATAGCAGAACAAAGTTACATAAAAATATAGAAACATCATGTAATGAAAATACCAATATGTTTTTAAGCAAAAATAAAAATGATTTATTAAGTAGTTATTTTTTAATGGATAATTCTACAAGTTGCTGTAAAAATTATATATCTAATGAGACTAAGAAAGAAAATAATTTTAATGAAAAATATATTAATTCCATAATAAATAAAGAGTCAATTATTCATCAAGACGATTATTCAGAATTTAGGAGAATATATAATGATGAACAAAATATAGAGAAAGGTAACATAAACATAAGTAAATTAATTCATTCTTATAAAGAATATCAAAAAAAGAAACAAGAAGAAAATAACATTGAAAATATGTTTAAACTGGACAATAATAGTAAAAATATATATAATTTAAAAAATGAAAATAAATTTAATAAAAAAAATAAAAATATAGATAAAAATAATATTAATAAATATAGTAATATACATAAGTATTCATATGATAATGTTAAAGTGGGTAATGGTATAATACAGAATGAAATAGAAAAAAAAAGTTGTACTACAACGGAACATTCAAATGAAATTTTAGATCTTCAAAAAAGTGAAAGAAATTTATTTGATAATTCATTGCATAAATATGTGAGTAAATCCAGTCCTCAAGATTCAAATAATAGTTTATTTTTTAATAAAAAACATGATAAAAAAAAAAAAAAAAAAAAAAAAAAAAAAGGATATGGAAGAAGATAGTAAAAATAATTTTAATGATAAAAAGAAAGTAAAAAATCCAAATGATTCTCTAAAATGTACACTCTTAAATGATTCATATATGCATATAATAAACGATAATGATTACATATGTGAAAATAAAAAAAATGAAAACAAAAAATATACTCATATTGATAAAATAGATAATTCAATTTATAAAGATAAAAAATCAAATGATTCAGTGAATTCGTTTTTATGTAAAAAGGTTTTAGATTTTCTAAAAGGTAATGAAAAAATAGTTTTTAATAAACCAAATAAAACTATTACAAATAAGGTAAATAAAGATATTGGTTCCTCAGAAAATATGAATGAAGAAAAGAGGGAAATAATTAATTTTGATAATAGTAAAAAAAATAAAAAATGTGGATTAAATAATAATAAATATAGCAATGATACAAATCTGGATAACAATTATCTTAGTAGTATTTATAGTGATAATACTAATATTACTAAAAATACTATCAATAATGATATTAATAATAACAATAATAATTGTAGTAATGATCATATAAGGTATAATAGTAATTTTAGTAGTTCTAGTATTTTAACCATTGAAAATTTTACCAACCAAAATAGAAATAATATATTTAATTCAATGAATTATAAGAATTCGGAAAGAAATAACTCATTTAATATGAAAATGCTAAAAGATAGCTCCATTAGCAAAAATTTTATAAATTGCTATAAAAAAGAGTTAAAAAACAACAAGGGTATATATAAAGAAATGAATAATAATAATAATAATAAAGAGAGTGAATTAAAAAATTATAATTGTTCCTTAGATAATATGCCATTCAATAATAATGAAATAAATTTTATTAGTAATGAGGATTTAAGCAGTTTTGATGTTATATATGACAAAAATGCTAACAACGTTACAGGTTTTTGTTTTAATGATATTATTGTCAAAGATATAGAAGAAAAAAAAATGAATAAATTATTCTTTGAAGACATTTGTGTATATAGATTAAATGAGGAAAATGATATTTATAACTACAAAAACCAACCAGTAGATTTATTTTATGATAGATCATTAAGTGACATAGATTTAACAAAGCTAGAGATAAACAAAAAATATTATAAAAATATAAATGAAGAAGTAAAAAATCTTATTAAAAAGGAAGATACATATGAAATTGAAATGAATGTTGGACTTGTTTTTAGAAAATTTATCCCTGTGACTATGAATTTATCTTGTAATTATTTACTTATTAAAAAAAATGAAAAAAATATAATAACGTGTATATCTTACAGTAATATACTTGGAATAAATATAGTCAAAAAAAATGAAGGAAGAAAAATTTTTTTATTTAAAATAGTATATGTTTTTAAAAAAAAGAAACAATCTGAAAAAAATGTTACATTATTATTTAGAACAAATAAAATAGAAGTATATGAAAAAATTAAAGGAAAAGTAGAACCTATTTTAATAAAAGAATCAAAAAATAAAGAATACTTAGATATAGAGACTGTTTATGATTATATTATTGAAAAATACAAAAAGATGCATATTTTATATCTAAGGCATCTCTTGCTAAATGTAGAAAAAATATTGAGAAAGTTTATCTTCAAACGTTTTTTCCATAAATTAAAATTAAAACATACTTATCTAAAAAAAATGGAAGATATAAAAAGACAAAAATCAAAATTAATACAAGATATAGTAATTAAATTAGAATTTCTATTAAGAAAAAAATTACAAAATTATTTTAATTCATTATTAATTAACAGTTATGAAAGGAGTTTCATTAATTATCAAGTTAAAACAAACAATATTTTATTTAATATGCTTATTAAGGAAAAAAGTGCTTATCAAGAATATATGGAAAAACAAAGTACTTATTTGATATTTAATGTGTTATATAGTTTATATAAAAAAAAAATGACAAGTTATTTTAATTGCTTCATAAATAATAATCGTATTTTGTGTAAAAGAAAAAATGCACTTTCTTATACTATTACACATTTAAACAGTATTTTTTTAGAATATGATAGAAGAATAAAATATTTTGTATTATCAAAACTAAGATTTAATTATGATCATATTTCTTATTTTTCTTTTATTATGTATAAATTATATCTGAAAAGGATAATTCTTGGTTATTTACGTATAAGAGATAATCGGTTAAATGTAAAATTTTTGATTGAAAAAAATGTATATAATTTGATTAAAGTTATTACAAGAATAATAGAAAATCAAAAATATTATGCTTTTTTAAAATTACAAAAATATATTTTTCAGGAAAAAGAGAAAACAAATAAAATTGTATGTGATAATCTAATATACGCAAATAATGAATTATGTAATAATTTGGATAATATAGCAATTGAGAAAGGAGTAAATAAAATAGAATGTGTATATAAATTCAAAATTAAAGAAAGTTTAGTAAAATATTTTTATAAATTAAAGGGACCACAAATAAATAGTGAAAATTTTAATCATTGTTTAAAATATTGTGGTATATTTATATTTATTTTAAGTAAAATTATTCAAAGAAAAATTCAAAATGTCTTTTATTTTTTTGTATTAAAATGTTATCAAGATAATAACAGGAGTAGACTTATTTATTCAATGAATATGTTAGAATTATTACTAATTAAAAAAAATAAAAGACATATAATAGATTTATTAAAATTTTACGATAAATACCCTTATCTGTTTAAATATAGACATTTAAGCAAAATAGAAGTTTTTATTATTAGTATTGAAAATTTTATTTTTTTTTGTAACAAAAAATTGTTATTAAATTTTTTATTAAAATTACACTATTTAAAATATCAAGGAAGAGTTATTAAGGCCTATATATGTATTGGAAATATTTATAAGTTTATAGACATAATATATCGCAAAATTCAATCACAAGTATATGAACCTTTTCGATTATTATTACAAAATTCTAAAGAAAAAAATCGTCAAATGATAAAGGAAAAATTAAATGTCAAAAAAACTCAATTAAAAATAACCAATAGCAAAATACTTCCTATACTAAGTTTTAAAAATGAAAATATATCATCAAACCATCTACATTTTAAGAAAAAATATCCTCTTTTTTTTTATAATTCAGACATATCTCCAGATTGTACAACTATAGCAGGTACAATTTATTAAATATAAAAAATAATATATTTTTATAAAATAAATTTTCATTTTTTTAATTCCACATATATTTAATCTATTTATTTGCTTATAAATATATAAATATATATATATATATATATATATATATATATATATATATATATATATATATATATATATATATATATATTACTAAAACATCTTTAATTCTTTTTATTTCTATAAATTTTTTTTTTCTTTTTTTTATGCAGATGACAAATTATCACTAAATTCAAATGATTCAATTTCTAATATCTTTTCATATGCATATGAAGGTAATACACATATATTTTCATGTACTTATTTCATTTTTTTTTTTTATACATGTAGCATATTTCACATAAAATATATAAACTATTATTTTTATTTTTTACTTTTAATAGATATGGATCAAATTAAAAGGAAAATTTATGACTTCAATACAAAAATTGGTCATGTTAATTTATAGACGAAAAAAAAAAAAAAAAAAAAAAA